>NC_137157.1:74231865-74695115 GCF_951394435.1 Stenella coeruleoalba
GGTTTGCACAGGCAAGAAATGCAGCATTTTGCCATTCATTATTTGAAGGTAGAGGAAATATAAATAAACTACTAGATTCATGAGTATTTAAATGTCTTGTTTCTTTATTTCAATGAGAACAATTTAAAACTTTCTGTATAATTTCTCAAAGCAGGATTTCTTTATCCTTAAAAGGCAAAAAGTCAAATTAAAGTAGCATCTGGTTAACTGCTTTGATACAAGTTAGGAAAGGGAGAGAACTATAAGGGATTCTAACATGATTTTGTCTCCCAAGGCTAGAAAGAAATACAGGTCTGTATCTTATACATCTTTTTTCCAGAGACGGGTACTGATGCGGAACCTCTGCTTACAATTTCAGGCTCCTTGAGGACTAGATGATCTGAAAAACTGAAGGGTGAACATTTCCCTTCCACCACTTATATGCCATTTCTTTTCTCCTTGTTCTCAAAAGTGTAGCCTCCAATTCTGCTACCCATAGCCTTTTAACTCAAAGGACATACTGAAAAGTGGGAGATATTTTATAGCATCTCATTCTATTACACTATTGCCTGAATAACTGTCACTTTCTTTAATTGAAGTAGAACACTTACAAAGGCCAATGGAGATTGTAGAGGATTGCAGAAGGTGAGGCTCAGATTATCATCTAATTTTTGTTTCCCATTTTAGAGTGAGTATAGGGTAATTGTTAGGAGTTATTAGCAAACTAGATAATAAAGGAGAAGATTCTCCAATTGCTGGCATGTCACAATCAGTGTACATTTATGTCTCAAAGTAATATGAAAATTTTGAAAACAAACTTAGACCAAAAAAAGGAATTAACTATTGAAAATATCTGAGTATAAAGAATTTTCCTATTTAAATCCCTAATAAGTAGGAGAGAAAAAAATAGTTCTTTTATATTTTGAATAAGTTAATTACCTTATTATTGGTAATTTACATTACTAAATTATGACATATATATCTAAGGAGATTATTGGATGATGGCTCACTAACAGTTAGGTGTACTGGCAATGTTTCAGCCCAGACATTGATTCCTGAACATGTGTAGAAAAGTAAAACTCAAAACCTGTTTTTTAAAAAAAAAGCTTATAGATATAGAAAACAGATTGGTGGTTGCCAAAGGCTTGCCAGCATTGGAGGTGGGTGAAGTGGGTGAAGGAAGTCAAAAGGTAAAAACTTCCAGTTTTAAAATAAGTATATCGCACGAATGTAATGTACAGTGTGGTTAGTATAGTTAATACTGTATTGCATATATGAAGGTTGCTAAGAGAATAGATATTAAAAGTTCTCATGAGAAGAAAAAAATTTTTAATTATGTATGGTCAACTAGACTTATTGTGGTGATCATTTCACAATATATACAAGTAGCGAATCATTATGTTATATAGCTAAAAATAATATAATGTTATTTGTCAATTATACCTCAATCAAAAAAATATAAAATAGGAAAAAAGAGTAAAATGTCTTTAACCCAAATGCATTATCCAAGCACTGAGGAAAATAGTGAAAAGGTTAGGATTGTATTCTAATATATTTTAGAAGGCGACAAAGCAAACATAATTGCAAGTGGCTCTCTGGAGTCTGGTAAATATCATGTGCATACAAAATGGATTATTAGTACGAGAATATACTTTAAGTACAAATTAGCATTCCTCGTGTAATTAGTTATTTAGAGAATTCTCACTGAAACATTAAACTCTGGAAAATGTTCTTAATTGCAGCGTAACATTATTGTATACCAGCTGTCCCGTTATATCACAGCATTCCCAAATACCAGTTGACCTATGTAATGTTGAAATTATTTTTAATCAACAAAAAAATCATACTTCAGAAATTTCATGCTTTATCCAATCACTGTAAGAGCAGAGAAAATGCCTTTTTGTTTTTAAATCTATTCATAAAAAGATTACAGACAATATGATTATATAGCTTTGTGTAGTTTCAAAGAGAATAAAGTTCAAATTGTTATTGGAAGTTCTATAATGATTAGAGCCTAGTTTCTTAAATTAGAAAGAAAAAATTAAAATTGAATGAATTAGCATCACTTGCTGAATCAGTCATGTAAGCATGTAATCCAGAGTTAAGGATCTATAGAATGGGGAGATGTACGTAAAGACTTCTACACTGCACAGGCTCTCCTCATCTTTCAAAGGGTCACATGAGGTCTTAGCTTGCTTTCTCCGCTTGTAAAATTTGCACTCAGTTAAGTTTTGTGGAAGAAATCACCGAGGAGATGAAAGGATCAACAAGCTTCCTGCCTTTGGCATAGGACATATTGCTACTTCATACATCTTGATTTCATTATTGCCTACATTTGTTATAGTATTTAGCTAAAATGCACTGAATAAATGATCCTATTTTATTTTCAAGCAATGGTTGAATTGGATGGAGATGATGTAAGAGTTTCCTCCAGAGGAAAATATGCTGAAAGGGACATTGTGCAGGTAAGAAATTTAATGAAAATTATTTATTTTGTTCATTGTGAAGAGCCCGTGTCAGCTCTGATTTGTAAATGAAGAGTTTAAATTGAAATCAAGCGTCTCAGGTTCTGTTTAATTTAGGCAGTTGATTCTCTATAAAATGCATGTTAAGTAATGGCTTAGAATAAGCACCAAATTACTTTCACCCATACTTCATGTTCACCATATATAAAATAGAATTGTTAATAAGTGTCTTTTCCTACTTTATTATTACCATAAAATATCATTGAGATCTTTAGTAAAATTAAAGGTAGAAATATAACAGGCTTTTAATGATTATTTATTACTTAGACCTCAATAAAGATTAAATGTATTTTAAGGCAGCTGATACATATTCAGTGTAAGTAAACTTAGTAGAAACAAACCAAAAATGTAGATTTTGTTCTATTTCTCCCATAGGTTATGGTTAGAAAAGTGGAAAAATAGATCTTATAATTATATATAAATATAAAAATTATATAAAATATATAAATAATAATATTAATATAATACATGGTAACATAATAATATGTATAATACTATAATAAAATATAATAATAGATTATATATCTCTATATATAGATATATAGACATATATATGATTCATAATTCTATTAGAATCAAGAAAAATACTTAACTAAAGCCTACTATTCTGGGAGTGAATAGAAAGAAAAAAGGCAGTTAAAATTTATAATTGAAACAAAGGAATTAAATCAACTAAATTTCTGCATACTTTAGAGTCTTCATATCTTTTAGGAAGTCAGAGCAGAAAAAGACTGTGAAGGGAAGATTAAATGGAAAGGAAAGTTCTCAGTACAATTTGAGCACTTAAAGGAGCAAAGAATATTATCTCCTAAATAATAACCTATATATTCACCCATAATACAGTCATTAAGATAATCTAATTTGGAATCCAAGAGAATTTGGTTCAAATCCTGGATTGTCCACTGTGATAAGGATAAGCTTTCTAAACTTCAGTGTTCTGGCATTGTTTAAAGATCTTATCAGATAGTATATATAAAATACATTACATTACTGAAATAGAACTCGGTAAAATACAACAAAAATAATTTTAAAAATTAGAGAGGGAGAATAATGTAAAATAATCTGTAAATATATTATAAAGATTAATCTTGACAAAGATAAAAAAGCATTCTTCTTCATCAGCCAGCAAAATTAAGTTTTAAAATAGAAATATCTGTATAACAGTTTTTTAAGAAGATAATTAAATATGATTTAAACCTAATGTTTAAATATTAACATTAAAATGTTAACATTTTAACCTAATGTTCTTGGTAGTGTAAAAAGCACGCACACATGAATAATTCAGTTAAAAGCAGCTGAGAAAGGGAACATGTTGATGTGGTCATCTATTTAAGAATCCCACGATGTTTTGTTGTTTTTAAGTAGACCCGCGATTATTCACCTTATGCTGATTAGCATAATTATAAGTCCAAGTAATTACACTTTTCCTAAAAATCTCTCCATAATGTCTAGTTCACAGTAACCAAAAAATCAAATTACTGCATGGAAGTATGAATTTGAAGTCCTTTAAAATGTATTATGTTGCTGTTGTAATGCATGTTTACAAAGTTAAAAGAGACAGCTTTATATCTCATAGTATCATTTAAATGCTGCTTAAGGGAAACTGGTATTACTCTCTCCCTTAGAAGATAGTTAAGGTTGCTCACATCATTAAGATTTACTTTAAGAGGATTAACATGTTATGTTAGTGACAACCAACAGTTGTTGGTTATTTTATTTATAAAACAAAAATTCCCTTGATCATGAAAGTATTTCATCTCTAATTGGATATGCTACATTGGACAGAACAGTGAGATAGGACTCAGATCTATGATCTTGAACAAGTCAGTAAATCTCCTTTGAGCCTTTCATTTGTTACCTCCAGACTCTCCATTCTTTTATCTTTGCTCTTTCCATGATGTGGTGAGTCTCAGAGGAAGTAACAGACATGAAAATACTTTGTTACTTATCAGTATAAGATACATAAACACACACACACACACACATATATATATATATATATAATTATATATTTCCTCTCATTGAAAGTCAAAATCTTGAGACTAATCTATCACCATTAAGTGACACTGAGATCACCAAAGATTTTGAAGACACCTGACGATATAGCTAAACACTCAAGGGATTCTACCATGTAAAGTTGAACTGAAAGAGTCATGAGATCTCACAGATACTGAACAGGAAACTAAAATCTTCCCAGAGAATTAGTAGCCTCCTGAATGACAGTGACACCTTGACTTACATGTCTATATTTAGTTAAGGATATCTGATGCACCCTTTTCTAATTTCATGGAAAAGTTGCTAAATGGTATTTGGTCTAATAAAAATAGTTCCCACTGGGCTTCTCTGGTGGCGCAGTGGTTGAGAGTCCGCCTGCCGATGCAGGGGACACGGGTTCGTGCCCCAGTCTGGGAAGATCCCACATGCCGCAGAGCGGCTAGGCCCGTGAGCCATGGCCGCTGAGCCTGCGCATCCGGAGCCTGTGTTCCACAACGGGAGAGGCCACAACAGTGAAAGGCCCACATACAGCAAAAAAAAAAAAAGAAAAAAGTTCCCAGGGTAAACATTTATATATCACATTGTGTTCAAGAATTACCATTTTTTCTCTCACCTTGAATAAAATTTTAAAACCTTCCACCATTACAGGTTTCCTGGTCCTACCATTCACTAAAACATTTTTTAAATGAGTTATTTTTAAGAATAGAAATATTCTTGAATATTTATAATATTGGAGTTGCAAGGGCACACCAAGAATAATATTGTCAATCTTCCTACCACCAGGAAATATCTAAGCCATCATAATCAATGCTATAAACACTGCTGGCTAAAATAATATCAGAAAATAGGGTCTATTTAGGCTCTCTTACCTTTTTGTTTTGTAAGAAACTGAATGAGATATTGTACTAAATCACTTAGCAGAAGGCCTCTCACCTACCAGTTGCTCAATAAATGCATTAATATCAGTTTCAGTTATTATTATTAGTTAGTATTTTGGCATAGTCCAGTGGGAAGGCATTTTTATGTCACTGTTTCATAGTAACTGTACCTTGACATATGACACTGTAGTCAGTCTTATGTGTGATTATGTTCATTGCCTCAAGATTCACTCTCATATGACTATAATATAAACAGTATGCAGGAAGAAATTCTATGGTTGTTATTCTAAAACTTAAATGAATTATTTTCTTAAATCAATATATGTAAAGGCTTTCCATTTGTTTGTTTGCTTGCTTGTGCTGTGGATTGGCCATTGTATATAATGCAATATCATTTCTCCTGGCTGCATTCAGCTGCTGTCCAGCCTATCACTCCCTTAAAAATTATATTTAAATCATATCTTTCATTAGAAGGAGAATAATTACCTTGAAGGCTTAGACTTGAAAATCACTAATGGAGCTCTGCAAAGTAGGAACAATCAAATAAAATTGAGCAGAACCACAACTAAAAGCTCATTTGCCCAAACTGATTCAAACTTTTTTCACAAATAGGCAGAGCTAGCTGTTAGAGCAACTACATAGAACATTTTCCTTGTACAGGATAGATGCTAAAAAAAAGATGTAGTGTGTCAAGGAAATGGTATATTTCAACTGAACAGAATGCATTTATTTGTATTCTTCATATGAATGGGATAAATGAGTGCAAAGTAAAAATTGATTTGTTCCTCTAACCTGAACAGTTTAAGGGTCCAAGTTAATTTGTGGTAATAGTCAGTGATCAACATACATTCACAAATGTGTGAGTGTTATTTTGAACAGGAGGTCCCCAGGTACAGTGATCAGACAATAAACAGAGGGGTCTGAGAAGTTGAGTGGAAAATTGTTACTGTAGAAGGATATCAGCAATAGTCCAAAAAGAAAGAGAATATATTTTTGTCATCAAAAGTGTAAGGTTTGACTTCCGGGAAGATGGCAGAAGAGTAAGACGCGGAGATCACCTTCCTCTCCACAGATACACCAGAAATACATCTACGCGTGGAACAACTCCTACAGAACACCTACTGAACGCTGGCAGAAGACCTCAGACCTCCCAAAAGGCAAGGAACCCCCCACGTACCTGGTTAGGGCAAAAGAAAAAACTAAACAGAGACAAAAGGATAGGGACGGGTCCTGCACCAGCGGGAGAGAGCTGTGAAGGAGGAAAAGTGTCCACACACTAGGAAGCCGCTTCGCGGGTGGAGACTTCGGGAGGCGGAGTGGGGGAGCTTGGGAGCCGCGGAGGAGAGCACAGCAACAGGGGTGCGGAGGGCAAAGCGGACAGATTCCAGCGCAGAGGATCGGGCCGACCGGCACTCACCAGCCGAGAGGCTTGTCTGCTCGCCCGCCGGGGCGGGCGGGACTGGGAGCTGAGGCTCCGGCTTTTGTCGGAGCGCCGGGAGAGGACTGAGGTTGGCAGCGTGAACACAGCCTGCGGGGCGTTGGTGCGCCGCGGCTGGCCGGGAGAGAGTCCGGGGAGGGGTCTGGACCTGCCGAAGAGGCAAGAGACTTTTACGTCCCTCTTTGTTTCCTGGTGCACGAGGAGAGGGGATTAAGAACGCTGCTTGAGAGAGCTCCAGGGACGGGCGCGAGCCGCGGCTAAGAGTGCGGAGCCCAGAGACGGACATGGGACGCTAAGGCCGCTGCTGCCGCCGCCAGGAGGCCTGTGTGCGAACACAGGTCACTAGCCACACGCCCTTCCGGGGAGCCTGTGCAGCCCGCCACTGCCAGGGTCCCGGGATCCAGGGACGGCTTCCCCGGAGAGCGCACGGCGTGCCTCAGGCTGCAGCGTCACGCCGGCCTCTGCCGCTGCAGGCCCGCCCCGCACTCCGTGACCCTCCCTACCCCCCCCCCCCCCCGGCCTGGGTGAGCCAGAGCCTCCGAATCAGCGGCTCCTTTAACCTCGTCCTGTCTGAGCAAAGAACAGACGCCCTCCGGCGACCTACACACACAGGCGGGGCCAAATCCAAAGCTGAGCCCCTGGGAACTGTCAGAACAAAGAAGAGAAAGGGAAATCTCTCCCAGCAGCTTCAGAAGCAGCGGATTAAAGCTCCACAATCAACTTGATATACCCTGCATCTGTGGAATACCTGAATAGACAACGAATCATCCCAAATTAAGGAGCCCTGTGGATGAAAGGCTCTTGGTGCTGCAGCCAGGACTCAGTGTTGTGCCTCTGAGGTGGGAGAGCCAACTTCAGGACACTGGTCCACAAGAGGCCTCCCAGCTGCACATAATATCAAACAGCAAAAATCTCCGAGAGATCTCCATCTCAACGCCAGCACCCAGCTTCACTCAACGACCAGCAAGCTACAGTGCTGGACATCCTAGCCAAACAACTAGCAAGACAGGAACACAACCCCACCCATTAGCAGAGAGGCTGCCCAAAGTCATAGTAAGTCTACAGACACCCCAAAACACACCACCAGACGTGGACCTGCCCACCAGAAAGACAAGATCCAGCCTCATCCACCAGAACACAGGCACTAGTACCCTCCACCAGGAAGCCTACACAACCCACTGAACCAACCTTAGCCACTGGGGGCAGACACAAAAAACAACAGGAACTACGAACCTTCAGCCTGCAAAAAAGGAGACCCCAAACACAGTAAGATAAGCGAAATGAAAAGACAGAAAAACACACAGCAGATGAAGGAGCAAGATAAAAACCCACCAGACCTAACAAATGAAGAGGAAATAGGCAGTCTACCTGAAAAAGAATTCAGAATAATGATAGTAAGGTTGATCCGAAATCTTGGAGATAGAATGGACAATAGAATGGACAAATTGCAAGAATCAGTTAACAAGGACCTAGAAGAACTAAAGATGAAGCAAGCAACGATGAACAACACAATAAATGAAATTAAAAGTACTCTAGATGGTATCAATAGCAGAATAACTGAGGCAGAAGAACGGATAAGTGACCTGGAAGATAAAATAGTGGAAATAACTACTGCAGAGCAGAATAAAGAAAAAAGAATGAAAAGAACTGAGGACAGTCTCAGAGACCTCTGGGACAACATTAAACGCACCAACATTCGAATTATAGGGGTTCCAGAAGAAGAAGAGAAAAAGAAAGGGACTGAGAAAATATTTGAAGAGATTATAGTTGAAAACTTCCCTAATATGGGAAAAGAAATCGTTATTCAAGTCCAGGAAGCACAGAGAGTCCCATACAGGATAAATCCAAGGAGAAATACGCCAAGACACATATTAATCAAATTGTCAAAAATTAAATACAAAGAAAACATATTAAAAGCAGCAAGGGAAAAACAACAAATAACACACAAGGGAATCCCCATAAGGTTAACAGCTGATCTTTCAGCAGAAACTCTGCAAGCCAGAAGGGAGTGGCAGGACATATTGAAAGTGTTGAAGGAGAAAAACCTGCAACCAAGATTACTCTACCCAGCAAGGATCTCATTCAGATTTGATGGAGAAATTAAAACCTTTACAGACAAGCAAAAGCTGAGAGAGTTCAGCACCACCAAACCAGCTCTACAACAACTGCTAAAGGAACTTTTCTAGGCAAGAAACACAAAAGAAGGAAAGGACCTACAATAAGGCACCCAAAACAATTTAGAAAATGGGAATAGGAACACACATATCGATAATTACCTTAAATGTAAATGGACTAAATGCTCCCACCAAAAGACACAGATTGGCTGAATGGATACAAAAACAAGACCCATATATTTGCTGTCTACAAGAGACCCACTTCAGACCTAGAGACACATACAGACTGAAAGTAAGGGGATGGAAAAAGGTATTTCATGCAAATGGAAACCAAAAGAAAGCTGGAGTAGCAATTCTCATATCAGACAAAATAGACTTTAAAACAAAGACTATTAGAAGAGACAAAGAAGGACACTACATAATGATCAAGGGATCGATCCAAGAGGAAGATATAACAATTGTAAATATTTATGCACCCAACATAGGTGCACCTCAATACATAAGGCAAATACTGACAACCATAAAAGGGGAAATCGACAGTAACACATTCATAGTAGGGGACTTTAACACCCCACTTTCACCAATGGACAGATCATCCAAAATGAAAATAAATAAGGAAACACAAGCTTTAAATGATACATTAAACGAGATGGAGTTAATTGATATTTATAGGACATTCCATCCAAAAACAACAGAATACACATTTTTCTCAAGTGCTCATGGAACATTCTCCAGGATAGATCATATCTTGGGTCACAAATCAAGCCTTGGTAAATTTAAGAAAATTGAAATTGTATCAAGTATCTTTTCTGACCACAACGCCATGAGACTAGATATCAATTACAGGAAAAGATCTGTAAAAAATACAAACACATGGAGGCTAAACAATACACTACTTAATAATGAAGTGATCACTGAAGAAATCAAAGAGGAAATCAAAAAATACCTAGAAACAAATGACAATGGAGACACAATGACCCAAAACCTGTGGGATGCAGCAAAAGCAGTTCTAAGGGGGAAGTTTATAGCAATACACGCCCACCTTAAGAAGCAGGAAACATCTCGAATAAACAACCTAACCTTGCACCTCAAGCAATTAGAGAAAGAAGAACAAAAAAACCCCAAAGCTAGCAGAAGGAAAGAAATCATAAAAATCAGATCAGAAATAAATGAAAAAGAAATGAAGGAAACAATAGCAAAGATCAATAAAACTAAAAGCTGGTTCTTTGAGAAGATAAACAAAATAGATAAACCACTAGCCAGACTCATTAAGAAAAAAAGGGAGAAGACTCAAATCAATAGAATTAGAAATGAAAAAGGAGAGGTAACAACTGACACTGCAGAAATAAAAGAGATCATGAGAGATTACTACAAGGAACTCTATGCCAATAAAATGGACAATCTGGAAGAAATGGACAAATTCTTAGAAATGCACAACCTGCCAAGACTGAATCAGGAAGAAATAGAAAATATGAACAGACCAATCACAAGCACTGAAATCGAAACTGTGATTAAAAATCTGCCAACAAACAAAAGCCCAGGACCAGATGGCTTCACAGGCGAGTTCTATCAAACATTTAGAGAAGAGCTAACACCTATCCTTCTCAAACTCTTCCAAAATATAGCAGAGGGAGGAACACTCCCAAACTCCTTCTACGAGGCCACCATCACCTTGATACCAAAACCAGACAAGGATCACAAAGAAAGAAAACTACAGGCCAATATCACTGATGAACATAGATGCAAAAATCCTCAACAAAATACTAGCAAATAGAATCCAACAGCACATTAAAAGGATCATACACCATGGTCAAGTTGGGTTTATTCCAGGAATGCAAGGATTCTTCAATATACGCAAATCTATCAATGTGATAAACCATATTAACAAACTGAAGGAGAAAAACCATATGATCATCTCAATAGATGCAGAGAAAGCTTTTGACAAAATTCAACACCCATTTATGATAAAAACCCTGCAGAAAGTAGGCATAGAGGGAACTTTCCTCAACATAATAAAGGCCATATATGACAAGCCCACAGCAAACATCATCCTCAATGGTGAAAAACTGAAAGCATTTCCACTAAGATCAGGAACAAGACAAGGTTGCCCACTCTCACCACTCTTATTCAACATAGTTTTGGAAGTTTTAGCCACAGCAATCAGAGAAGAAAAGGAAATAAAAGGAATCCAAATTGGAAAAGAAGAAGTAAAGCTGTCACTGTTTGCAGATGACATGATCCTATACATAGAGAACCCTAAAGATGCTACCAGAAAACTACTAGAGCTAATCAATGAATTTGGTAAAGTGGCAGGATACAAAATTAATGCACAGAAATCTCTGGCATTCCTATATACTAATGATGAAAAATCTGAAAGTGAAATCAAGAAAACACTCCCATTTACCATTGCAACAAAAAGAATAAAATATCTAGGAATAAACCTACCTAAGGAGACAAAAGATCTGTATGCAGAAAATTATAAGACACTGATGAAAGAAATTAAAGATGATACAAATAGATGGAGAGATATACCATGTTCTTGGATTGGAAGAATCAACATTGTGAAAATGACTCTACTACCGAAAGCAATCTATAGATTCAATGCAATCCCTATCAAACTACCACTGGCATTTTTCACAGAACTAGAACAAAAAATTTTGCAATTTGTATGGAAACACAAAAGACCCCGAATAGCCAAAGCAATCTTGAGAACGAAAGAAGGAACTGGAGGAATCAGGCTCCCAGACTTCAGACTATACTACAAAGCTTCAGTTATCAAAACGGTATGGTACTGGCACAAAAATAGAAAGATAGATCAATGGAACAGGATAGAAAGCCCAGAGATAAACCCACACACATATGGTCACCTTATCTTTGACAAAGGAGGCAGAAATGTACCGTGGAGAAAGGACAGCCTATTCAATAAGTGGTGCTGGGAAAACTCACAGCTACATGTAAAAGTATGAAGTTAGATCACTCCCTAACACCATACACAAAAATAAGCTCAAAATGGATTAAAGACCTAAATGTAAGGCCAGAAACTATCAAACTCTTAGAGGAAAACATAGGCAGAACACTCTATGACATAAATCACAGCAAGATTTTTTCTGACCCACCTCCTAGAGTATTGGAAATAAAAACAAGAGTAAACAAATGGGACCTAATGAAACTTAAAAGCTTTTGCGCAGCAAAGGAAACCATAAAGAAGACCAAAAGACAACCCTCAGAATGGGAGAAAATATTTGCAAATGAAGCAACTGACAAAGGATTGATCTCCAAAATTTATAAGCAGCTCATGCAGCTTAATAACAAAAAAACAAACAACCCAATCCAAAAATGGGCAGAAGACCTAAATAGACATTTCTCCAAAGAAGATATACAGAGTGCCAACAAACACATGAAAGAATGCTCAACATCACTAATCATGAGAGAAATGCAAATCAAAACTACAATGAGATATCATCTCACACCAGTCAGAATGGCTATCATCAAAAAATCTAGAAACAATAAATGCTGGAGAGGGTGTGGAGAAAAGGGAACCCTCTTACACTGTTGGTGGGAATGTAAATTGATACAGCCACTGTGGAGAACAGTATGGAGGTTCCTTAAAAAGCTACAAATAGAACTACCATATGACCCAGCAAGCCCACTACTGGGCATATACCCTGAGAAAACCATAATTCAAAAAGAGTCATGTACCAAAATGTTCATTGCAGCTCTATTTACAATAGCCCAGAGATGGAAACAACCTAAGTGTCCATCATCGGATGAATGGATAAAGAAGATGTGGCACATATATACAATGGAATATTACTCAGCCATAAAAAGAGATGAAATTGAGCTATTTGTAATGAGGTGGATAGACCTAGAGTCTGTCATACAGAGTGAAGTAAGTCAGAAAGAGAGAGACAAATACCGTATGCTAACACATATATATGGAATTTTAAAAAAAAATGTCATGAAAAACCTAGGGGTGAAACAGGAATAAAGACAAAGACTTGCTAGAGAATGGACTTGAGGCTATGGGGAGGGGGAAGTGTAAACGGTGACAAAGCGATAAAGAGGCATGGACATATATACACTACCAAACGTAAGGTAGATAGCTAGTGGGAAGCAGCCGCATAGCACAGGGAGATCAGCTCGGTGCTTTGTGACCGCCTGGAGGGGTGGGATAGGAAGGGTGGGAGGGAGGGAGACGCAAGCGGGAAGAGATATAGGAATATATGTATATATATAACTGATTCATTTTGTTGTGAAGCTGAAACTAACATACCATTGTAAAGCAATTATACTCCAATAAAGATGTTAAAAAAAAAATGTAAGGTTTAACATTAATAAGAGGTAAAGGAAACAGAGACACTTGTCATTTTCATCTCTCACTTAGGGAAGTGCCTCATGACTTGACTGAAGAGATGAATATTCCTTTGGAAAAGGATTAGATAATTTAGGTTAGTGAGTAGAAGATTCTCAACATCTTTTTCTCTGCTCCCAACACACATGTGGGATAAGAGTTGCTCCTGTTGATAATATCACTTGCTATAACAGTTAACGCTTAACCCAGGGGCAAGGTCCCTTAATACTCAAGGGACATATCAGAATCTGTGCCCGCATTTAGCAAATGTAAGTTAAATGAGATATATACTTCCCTCCTTGGCTGAAAATTAAGATTTCTTTCTTACCCATTGTTTATGAACATGTTTTAAAGATGAGTAGAAGTGTATGTATTATGAGAACAGTGATTATGAATCTTAGTTTTGACATTCCAGAGTATCATAACATTCTTAAAAATGAATTTATATTTACTTCAATAAAAAATTTAGCACATCCTATAGCATTTGCTGGAAAGGTGAAACAGCAGGTGTTTTAAAATAACAAAAAGGTCAGGAATTACAGTTTTAGATTATAATACTGGTACCTGAGTTTGAAAGAGATAAAAAATTGGTAAAAATAGTTAAAGTTTGATATGAATGTAAAGAAAAGACTAGAAAGAAAAGTCTCATATTTATATTGCACATAATTTATAAATTAATGAATAGTAATAATAATGACTATCATACTGTACATATTATGAGTTGAACACTATTTTATGCACTTATGTGTTGACTTATTTAATACAGCAACCTAATGAAGTAGGCATTATTATTATGATCCTCATTTTATAGAAGAGGAAACTGAGTCAGAGAGAATACCAACACCACACAGCTAATAAGCAGCAGAACCAGCATCTGAACCTGGGAAGTCTAATTCCAGAGTTTCTGAGAATAGGGAGTAAAAAGATAATTGAATTTAATTACCATGGTCTAAGAGAAGAGTAAAGACCAAAGTAAAAGTAAATATAAGAGCAAAGTTGAGGTAAAGGAAAAACACAGCAGGTATAATATCCCCCTTCCCTAGAGAAGTATCAACTATCTGCTAGAGTGTTGCCATTTCCCTGAAATGTAGGTATTAGCTATAGATTCTTCAAAAACTGATCTCCTAACAAATAGTTTAAAAGATAATTATGTATATGTATAGCTGATTCACTTTGTTATAAAGTAGAAACTAACACACCATTGTAAAGCAATTATACTCCAATAAAGATGTTAAAAAATAAATAAAATTTTAAAAAGGTAATTATGTATATACTAACCATATCATTACTAAATTTTAAAAAACTACTATGCCTTTTAAAATAAGAATGAAATAAGCTATAGCTGAAATTAGAGATCTTTTTCTTATTAATCCCTCACTATGTTGATTCTTATTTTCTTACCTTTCTAATTATAGTTTCAGAGAGAAAAATAAACCTAAATTTGTTTGCACCTCTTTGTCAGGTCTTGTCCAAGTCAGATAATATGACTTCACAAATGTTCATATCCTCCTATTTCTCTTCTCAGCTGAATATTATATTCACTCTGTTAGTTTTTCCTTACCCTTACTTAGCTACCTTTATGGTAAGAGAAAGATTTGTCACCTTTCTATCACACTTTTCTAAAAGTTGTGCTGAGTTTTCCACCTGGTATCAAGACAGGGTAAAATTATGGTCATATGTGTATGCTTCTGTCTATAAGGTACCTTATTTTAAAAAGAAAGGACTACTTTTCTGCTCTTCCTTAAAAGAGACTGCTTTCACTTCATAAATGGTATTACATTTGCTGTTTGATTTCTTAACATTTTAACCTGTTTTATCTGTCGCAACCTCAGTGGTTTAAAGTCTGTTTCCTAATAAAAGTTAATTTTCTGAAGGCACATCTTGAGTAACTGCTTAAATCAAAAGTAAATTTTTCAAAATAAATTTAAAACAGTTACATTACAGTATGAGATGAGAGTGTGAACACTCTGTTTCTCTGGAGGAAAAACTGATTTAATATAAACTTTAAAATATTATATTTGAAAATTGTTCAACCTCCTGAAATGTCTTCGCTGTGCCTTTTCTCCAAGACCTAAAATTACTGTGTCCCCAAACTATCACAACATTAACAGTTACAATCATTCCCAGTTGCTTTCAAGAATCATGATGTCTGTAAGGGGAAATTGAACTAATGCCAACAAACAGCACAGTGTTTATTAAGTAACCATTATAAATGAGAATGGAATCAGGCAATCTATTGCCAGAGTATTCAGTGATAATTATTCTCACATGATTGTTTATATAAAGATAGAACAATCATTTTTATGTAATGTAAAAATAAGAATATTGATATTTGATAATATTTCAATGAGAAGTATACCAAAATCTTATACTGAGGGTTTTTGGTTGTTTATTTTTTGCCTTTCCAAATAACAGATATAAAAAACAAACATTTGGGGCATGATTCAATGTACTGAATATTTTGGGTACCTACTAATGTGAACTGTGTAAATTTTGTATTCATTGTCCATGTGATTTGATGGTCTAGTAATATAATTAAAAATACTTTACATGTGTTTAGGACTCTTTAACAATATACATTATTTTTAACCCTGATTTGAGTAATACTTCTACATTGAAAGCTGAATTAAGCATGCATTAATTCCATTTGACAAGAAACTGAGCCCTGAAGAAGATAATGCTCCATCCAATTAGGTGTAGAACTCAAAACTGCAGAATACGTGTAGCAACATGATGGGTGTACAGGACCCAGAGACAAGAGTTATTGTGGGGAAAAACATAGGTAAAGATTACATCCCTTTTTAGGTAAAGTATATATTAGAAAGTTGTGGTCACTGTTAGAGCTATTTGTAATAAATCAAATATCTTTAAAATGCATTGTTATTATCATGCATCTCACCATTACTCCAGGCTTCTCTGATTCTCCTACAACCAAATGTTTACATATGTTGGTTTTTGTGTCTATTTTTTTATTTATTTAAATAGCATGCTAAGGTCTGTTAAATAACTTTCTTTCACCTCTGATTTAGTTTGTGCCATTCAGAGATTATATTGACAGAAGCGGAAACCACATACTCAGCATGGCTAGATTAGCTAAAGATGTCCTAGCGGAGATCCCAGAGCAGTTTCTCTCCTACATGAGGACCAGAGGAATCAAGCCATCACCTGCACCTCCCCCGTACACCCCACCTACACATGTGTTACATACTCAAATATGACTGTGCTCCAAAATGCTAATGTAACTACACTTCAGTTAGAACTGCTGAGTCCATGCTTTTCTTCTGGTGCTCTATAAGGAACCAGGGAATGAGATACATTTCTCAGTTTGGTTTCAGCAGTATTGGTTTGTATGCTTTCTTGGATCCAAAATTTATTATCTTCCTAAACCAAAACTGTAAATACGGTTGTTGCATGAGCAACAGAAAAATTGTTTAAATGCTTGAAGCAAAATATGGATGTATTCTCTGAATCTTTAAATGTTTTCTAGACAGAAACAGCTAATTTCCAATGTACTGTTGGGAAAAAGCACAACCTGTGTTTTTAACTCAAATATTGTCCTTGACTGCTATGTATATAGGAAAGCAGTCTCTCTATATCAATGTTTACATGTTACTACTTTTTAGATTCCAATACTTTTATAACTGTTCTTAAGAATACAAGTTTTGAATATTGAATTCTTTGTCTTCTAAATTGCAATAGCTATAATCACAAGAGCAATATCTCTTTGAATGACTGTCTGGAGAAATGCAATTGCAAGCAAGGGAAGGTAAAGATACTTTTATATTTCTCAGTAAGTGAATTGTCTTATGAAGCTGTATCTGCTTAGTAATCAGTTCCTCTGTGCCATTTGCCAAGTATGGGAGTTTACACTTAGCAGATGTGTATTCTGAAAGAACATGCATTTTTCATGAAGTTTGGGTTCTAAATTTAGACTGCAATTTGTTTATGTTTTGTAATGCTAAGTAGAAATAATAAAAAGTCAAACATCGTGAACTGTAAATGCACAGAAAATACTTGGTGTAAAAAGTAGCATCTTTATATTACAATACTATGTAGAAAGACTAAAATCCAGAATATTTGACTGTGAACCATGTAGCAGATGTTTTAAACTTTCTATTTCATTGTACCTTGTCTAGATATTTTAAGTCAAAGGGATACTGGCTCTCTTGATTTGCATTCCTTTCCAAGTTGCCACGCAGGGTGCACAGGCTGGAAGTTTTTTGCGAAATTCCCAGTTAAATATACACAACCATGTGACGTAGTGCACAACACATTTGTGAAATAACCCACTCCTATACACTGACTGATCTGCCTATCCACAATTAATTGTAAAGAGTTTTTGCATGTACAGTTTTTATGAGAATTGCAGTTTTGTGACAAGAATGACAGTTGTGTCTAAATTAAAACATATCTTTAGAACAAATGGCCTTAAATTCTCACAGAATTCCTGGAAATGATTGTGAATTACCTTTAAGTAATAGAAAAGTGAATTTATTTTTTTTCTTTTGTGTCAACAATGTAACTGCTTTATAATATTTTCCTTACTTATACCCTATTTACTACTGGTTTATTTCTACTGTATGTTGTTCTCTTTGTCCCACGTTGACTAAGGGTGACTTTTATAAGCATGAAACTATTTTACGGAAAACAAAAATATATACATTCACATATCTAACAGAATCGATGTTATATAATTATGTACTCCTAAATTGTCCATTTTGGAGTATACATTAAAATCTTTTAAAGATTAACTATTTGCTCTGTAAACTTTATGTATAAATGACATGGAATCTGATGATTTCCTTTACTGGTCTCAAATATTTATGTCAGTATAGTTTATTAGCCTACAATTGTATTATTTGCCTTCATTCATAAGTTCTAAAGAACGAAAATAAATAAGATCAATATTATTTCCTTTTTGTCAAACATGTTATTTTTATTTGAATTGATCAGAGAAAATGAAAGATGTACACTTCTTTATTTAAATAATAGTGTGCCCAAACCTAGTGGGGGCAAATGGTTAAGAAACAGTCCCAGTTACAAGCCTTATCATTTGTATGGCTGAGAATAACCATAAGAAATGTATGTGATGTTAGTTCTATACATAAGATTAGAAAATACCTAGACTTGTCTCTTTGTTGCATAAATGAAAAAAATCAAGACTGAAGGGATTAGGTGATTTATACAAGACTATGTAACTAGAGTAGAGCTCATTACCATTGTGAAACTACTTAAATTTTGTGAGTTGCTGTTAGGAGATGTACAATGAATAATACCAGAGACATATTCCATAAATGCAAATACATTCCAATAGTTGCACATACAATCTGGGTATCAGGGATATGAGCATTAGGTAATGAGCAATGAGAAAGATATGTATCGAGAGAAGAGTGATAGCTCCAAATCGTCAAACCTGCTGCAGAAAACAGCAGGACTATAACTGGGCACCCTCAAGACCCCCAAGAGCTTTGGATGCTGTTCTCTCTCTCTAGTCCCTTTCCCTTCCTCTCTGATGAAAACCATTTTAACTACAGGATGAACCCTCAGCCTTCTATTCAATCATCTCCATCATCTGGTTTTAGCCGGTTATATAATATCAATTTCCATTGCTTCCCAAATGAATATTAAAACTATCCAGGCTTGTCTCAATCCTCTTCCCCAACCAATTTGAGTTCATTTGGAGACTCAGGCATAGTTCATAATTTTTCCTTCCATCAAGCTCTCTCCTTAGGCCTCCACCTAGGATATTATTTGAATGTTCTAACTCAAGCCCCAACTCCATCTATGTTCTTTTAAAACTTCAGCTAACAATAATCACTACCTTCTATGAACTCACTTTTGCTTTGCATTTTAACATATTAATCACCTCATATTATATATAAACTATTTTACTTTGTTTAGGGCGTCTTGTCTTCCCAACACCGGAAAATATGATTTAATGGCACCTGGAATAAGTAAATTTTCAAAGCTTTCCAGGTTACTGTAATGTGTGACTAGGGAGTATAACTGTTGCAATTAAAGAACATCAGATGATTCAACCACTACTTTTAAAATTCTCTCTCCCAGCATGTAATACGGGGAGGAAAGAAATGGTAGATAAAACTCTGAATAGTGTTGGGGGGCAGCAGTGACAGTAGGTATGTAGCATAGGCTATTTTGTTCTTTAGACTTAGTGAAGACAATTAGGGGGACTCATGTACTTTTTTTTTTTTTTAACTGTGGCTTATCATCAGTTTAGAACATAAAGAGGTTTCTCTCAAAAGGATGAGGTCGATGTGGTTGTGGGTTTTTTTAATACATCTTTATTGGAGTAAAATTACTTCACAATACTGTGTTAGTTTCTGTTGTACAACAAAGTGAATCAGCCATATGCACACATATATCCCCATATCCCCTCCCTCTTGAGCCTCCCTCCCATGCTCCCTATACCACCCCTCTAGTTTGTTGCAAAGCACCGAACTGATCTCCCTGTGCTATGCTGCTGCTTCCCACTAGCTATCTATTCTATATTTGGTAGTGTATATATGTTCATGCCACTCTCTCACTTCGTCCCAGCTTACACTTCCCCCTCCCCGTGTCCTCCAGTCCATTCTCTATATCTGCGTCTTTATTCCTGTCCTGCCCCTAGGTTCATCAGAAACAATTTTTTTTTTTTTTTAGATTCCGTATATATGCGTTAGCATATGGTATTTGTTTTCCTATTTCTGACTTACTTCACTCTGTATAACAGTTTCTAGGTCCATCCACCTAACTACAAAAAACTCAATTGTGTTTCCTTTTATGGCTGAGTAATATTCCATTGTATATATGTGCCACATCTTATTTATCCATTCATCTGTCAATGGACATTTAGGTTGGTTCCATGTCCTGGCTATTGGAAATAGTGCTGCAATGAACATTGTGGTACCTGACTCTTTTTGAATTATGATTTTCTCAGGGTATATGCCCAATAGTGGGATTGCTGGGTCATATGGTAGTTTTAGTTTTTTAAGGAACCTCCATACTGTCCTCCATAATGATTGTATCAATTTACATTCCCACCAACATGCAGGAGGGCTCCCTTCTCACCAACACTTTCCAACATTTATTGTTTCTACATTTTTTAATAATGGCCATTCTGACCATGTAAGGTGATACCTCATTGTAGTTTTGATTTGCATTGCTCTAATAATTAGTGATGTTGAACATCTTTTCATGTGCCTCTTGGCCACCTGTATGTCTTCTTTGGAGAAATGTCTATTTAGATCTTCTGCCCACTTTTTTTTGGGGGGGGGGTTGTTTGTTTGTTTAATGTTGAGCTCCATGAGCTGTTTGTATATTTTGGAGATTAATCCTTTGTCCGTTGTTTCATTTGCAAATATTTTCTCCCATTTTGAGGGTTGTCTTTTTGTCCTGTTTGTAGTTTCCTTTGCTGGGCAAAAGCCTTTAAGTTTAATTAGGTCCCATTTGTTTATTTTTGTTTTTATCTTCATTACTCTGGGAGGTGAGTCAAAAAAGATCTTGCTGTGGTTTATGTCAGAGTGTTTTTCCTGTATTTTTCTCTAAGAGTTTGATAGTGTCTGGTCTTACATTTAGGTCTTTAATCCATATGGAGTTTATTTTTGTGTATGGTGTTATGTAGTGTTCTAATTTCATTCTTTTACATGTAGCTGTCCAGTTTTCCCAGCACCACTTATTGAAGAGGCTCTCTTTTCTCCATTGTATGTATGTTCTTGTCTCCTTTGTCATAAATTAGGTGACTATATGTGCATGTGTTTATCTCTGGGCTTTCTATCCTATTCCATTGATCTATACTTCTGTTTTTGTGCCAGTACCATACTGTCTTGATTACTGTAGCTTAGTTTGAAGTCAGGGAGCCTGAATTCCTCCAGCTCCATTTTTCTTTCTCAAGATTGCTTTGGTTATTCAGGTCTTTGTGTTCCTATACGAATTATAAAATTTTTTGTTCTGACTCTGGGAAGAATGCCATTGGTAGTTTGATAGGGATAGCACTGAATCTGTACATTGCTTTGGGTGGTATAGTCGTTTTCACCATATTGATTCTTCCAATCCACGAACAGTATATTTCTCCATCTGTTTATGTCATATTTGATTTCTTTCATCAGTGTTTTATAGTTTTCTGAGTAAACGTCTTTCACCTCCTTAGGTAGGTTTATTCCTAGGTATTTTGTTCTTTTTGTTGTGATGGTAAATGGAGTTGTTTCCTTAATTTCTCTTTCTGATTTTTCATTGTTAGTGTATAGGAATGCAAGAGATTTCTGTGCATGAATTTTGTATCCTGCAACCTTACCAAATTCATTGTTGAGTTCTAATAGTTTTCTGGTGGCATCTTCAGGATTTTCTATGTTTAGTATCATGTCATCTGCAGTGACAGTTTTAGTTCTTCTTTTCCAATTTGTATTCTTTTTATTTCTTTTTCTTCTCGATTGCCATGGCTAGGACTTCCAAAACTATGTTGAATAAGAGTGGCAAGAGTAGACATCCTTGTCTTGTTCCTGATTTTAGTGGAAATGCTTTCAGTTTTTCACCATTGAGTATGATGCTTGCTGTGAGTTTGTCATATATGGCTTTTATTATGTTGAGGTAGGTTTCCTCTATGCTCATTTTCTGGAGAGTTTTTATCATAAATGGGTGTTGAATTTTCTCAAAAGATTTTCTGCATCTATTCAGATGATCATATGGCTTTTATTACTTAATTTGTTAATATGGTGTATCTCATTGATTGATTTGCATATATTGAAGAATCCTTGCATCTCTGGGATAAATCCCACTTGATCATGGTGTATGATACTTTTAATATGTTGTTGGATTCTGTTTGCTAGTATTTTGTTCAGGATTTTTGCATCTATGTTCATTAGTGATATTGGTCTATAATTTTCTTTTTTTGTGATATCTTTTTCTGGTTTTGGTATCAGGGTGATGGTGGCTTTGTAGAATGAATTTGGGAGTGTACCTCTCTCTGCAATATTTTTTGATGAGTTTGAGAAGGATTGGTGTTAGCCCTTCTCTAAATGTTTGATGGAATTCACCGACGTACTTGTTTTGTAGAGGATCAGCAACTGCCAAAGACTTTACTGAAGAGCATGCCTTGTCCTTTCAGCTTGTGTTTAGTTTAACTATTTTATGCCATTGTGTTACCTATATATGTAATTGACACAAAAATGAGAAGATACTTAATAAAAATTCACTAAAGATTAATTTCTGTCATTAGCACAAGTAGGATACACTTCCTAATAAAGAAACAGAGCTGAGGATCAAATTAGTTTCCTTTGAGTGCACGTGGTATCACTTACTAAAGGTCAAAAGAATGGAAATCTACTTGTAAAAAGTTATGCTTGAGGAGCTTCAAGATGACGGAAGAGTAAGACGTGGAGATCACCTTCCTCTCCATAAATACATCAGAAATACATCTACATGTGGAACTGCTCCTATAAAACACCTACTGAACGCTGACAGAAGACCTCAAACCTCCCAAAATGCAAGAAACCCCCCATGAACCTGGGTAGGGCAAAAGAAAAAAGAATAAACAGAGACAAAAAATAGGGACAGGACTGGCACCGGTGGAAGGGAGCTGTGAAGAAGGAAGTGTTCCCACACACTAGGAAGCCCCTTTGCGGGTGGAGTCTGCGAGTGGCAGCCGGGGGAAACTTCGGAGCCATGGAGGAGAGCACAGCAACAGGGGTGCGGAGGGCAAAGTGGAGAGATTCCTGCACAGAGGATTGGTGCTCACCAGCGGTCAAGAGCCCGAGAGGCTTGTCTGCTCACCCACTGGGGAGGGGGGTGGGGTTGGGAGCTGAGGCTCGGGCTTTGGTCAAATCACAGGGAGAGGACTGGGGTGAGCGGTGTGAACACAGCCTGAAGGGGTTAGTGCACCACAGCTAGCAGGGAGGGAGTCTGGGAAAAAGTCTGAACATGCCAAATAGGCAAGAGACTTTTTCTTCCCTCTTTGTTTCCTCCTGCGTGAGGAGAGGGGATTTAGAATGCTGCCTTTTTTTTTTTTAACATCTCTACTGGAGTATAATTGCTTCACAATGGTGTGTTAGTTTCTACTTGATAATAAAGTGAATCAGTTATACATAAACATATGTTCCCATATCTCTTCCCTCTTGCGTCTCCCTCCCTCCCACCCTCCCTATCCCACCCCTCCAGGCGGTCACGAAGCACCGAGCTGATATCCCTGTGCTGAGGCTGCTTCGCACTAGCTATCTACCTTACGTTTGGTAGTTTATATATGTCCATGCCTCTCTCTCGCTTTGTCACAGCTCACCCTTCCCCCTCCACATATCCTCAAGTCCGTTCTCTAGTAGGTCTGTGTCTTTATTCCTGTCTTAAACCGAGGTCCTTCCTGATATTTTTTTTTCTTAAATTCCATATATATGTGTTAGCATACGGTATTTGTCTTTCTCTTCCTTTTTTTTTTTTAACATCTTTATTGGGGTATAATTGCTTTATAGTGGTGTGTTACTTTCTGCTTTATAACAAAGTGAATCAGTTATACATATACATATATTCCCATATCTCTTCCCTCTTGGGTCTCCCTCCCTCCCATCCTCCACATCCCACCCCTCCAGGCAGTCACAAACCACCAAGCTGATCTCCCTGTGCTACGCGGCTCCTTCCCACTAGTTATCTACCTTACGTTTAGTAGTGTATATATGTCCATGCCTCTCTCTCGCTTTGACACAGCTCACCCTTCCCCCTCACCATATCCTCAAGTCCGTTCTCTAGTAGGCCTGTGTCTTTATTCCTGTCTCACCCCTAGGTTCTTCATGACATTTTTTTCCCTTAAATTCCATATATACCTGTTAGCATACGGTATTTGTCTTTCTCTTTCTGACTTACTTCACTCTGTATGACAGACTCTAGGTCCAACCACCTCATTACAAATAGCTCAATTTCATTTCTTTTTATGGCTAACTAATATTCCATGTATATATGTGCCACATCTTCTTTACCCATTCATCCGATGATGGACACTTAGGATGTTTCCATCTCCGGGATATTGTAAATAGAGGTGCAATGAACATTTTGGTACATGACTCTTTTTGAATTATGGTTTTCTCAGGGTATACGCCCAGTAGTGGGATTGCTGGGTCATATAGTAGTTCTATTTGTAGGTTTTTAAAGAACATCCATACTGTTCTCCATAGTGGCTGTACCAATTTACATTCCCACCAGCAGTGCAAGAGTGTTCCCTTTTCTCCACACCCTCTCCAGCATTTATTGTTTCCAGATTTTTTGATGATGGCCATTCTGACCAGTGTGAGATGATATCTCATTGTAGTTTTGATTTGCATTTCTCTAATGATTAATGATGTTGAGCATTCTTTCATGTGTTTGTTGGCAGTCTGTATATCTTTTTTGCAGAAATGTCTATTTATGTCTTCTGTCCATTTTTGGATTGGGTTGTTTGTTTTTTTGTTATTGAGCTGCATGAGCTGCTTGTAAATTTTGGAAATTAATCCTTTGTCAGCTGCTTCATTGGCAAATATTTTCTCCCATTCTGAGGGTTGTCTTTTCATCTTGTTTATGGTTTCCTTTGCTGTGCAAAAGCTTTGAAGTTTCATTAGATCCCATTTGTTTATTTTTGTTTTTATTTCCATTACTCTAGGAGGTGGGTCAAAAAGGATATTGCTGTGATTTATGTCATAGAGTGTTCTACCTATGTTTTCCTCTAAGAGTTTAATAGTTTCTCACCTTACATTTAGGTTCTTAATCCATTTTGAGCCTATTTTTGTGTATGGTGTTAGGGAGTGATCTAATCTCGTACTTTTCCATGTACCTGTCCAGTTTTCCCAGCACCACTTATTTTAGAGGCTGTCTTTTCTCCACTGTACATTCCTGCCTCCTTTATCAAAGATAAGGTTTCCATATGTGCGTGTGTTTATCTCTGGGCTTTCTATCCTGTTCCATTGATCTATCTTTCTGTTTTTGTGCCAGTACCATACTGTCTTGATTACTGTAGCTTTGTAGTATAGTCTGAAGTCAGGGAGCCTGATTCGTCCAGCTCCGTTTTTCGTTCTCAAGATTGCTTTGGCTATTCGGGGTCTTTTGTGTTTCCATACAAATTGTGAAATTTTTTGTTCTAGTTCTGTGAAAAATGGCAGTGGTAGTTTGATAGGGATTGCATTGAATCTGTAGATTGCTTTGGGTAGTAGAGTCATTTTCACAATGTTGATTCTTCCAGTCCAAAAACATAGTATATCTCTCTATCTATTTGTATCACCTTTAATTTCTTTCATCAGTGTCTTATAATTTTCTGCATACAGGTCTTTTCTCTACTTAGGTAGGTTTATTCCTAGATATTTTATTCTTTTTGTTGCAATGGTAAATGGGAGTGTTTTCTTGATTTCACTTTCAGATTTTTCATTAGTGTATAGGAATGCAAGAGATTCCTGTGCATTAATTTTGTATCCTGCTACTTTACCAAATTCATTGATTAGCTCTAGTAGTTTTCTGGTAGCATCTTTAGGATTCTCTCTATATAGTATCATGTCATCTGCAAACAGTGACAGCTTTACTTCTTCTTTTCCGATTTGGATTCCTTTTATTTCCTTTTCTTCTCTGATTGCTGTGGCTAAAACTTCCAAAACTGTGTTGAATAAGAGTGGTGAGAGTGTGCAACCTTGTCTAGTCCCTGATCTTAGCGGAAATGCTTTCAGTTTTTCACCCTTGAGGATGATGTTGGCTGTGGGTTTGTCCTGTATTGCAGTTATTATGTTGAGGAATGTTCCCTCTATGCCTACTTTCCGCAGGGTTTCTATCATAAATGGGTGTTGAATTTTGTCGAAAGTTTCTCTGCATCTATTGAGATGATCACATGGTTTTTATCCTTCAATTTGTTAATATGGTTTATCACATTGATAGATTTGCATATATTGAAGACTTCTTGCATTCCTGGAATAAACCCTGCTTGATCGTGGTGTATGATCCTTTTAATATGCTGTTGGATTCTGTTTGCTAGTATTTTGTTGAGGATTTTTTCATCTATGTTCATCAGTGATATTGGCCTGTAGTTTTCTTTCTTTGTGACATCCTTGTCTGGTTTTAGTATCAAGGTGATGGTGGCCTAATAGAATGAATTTGGGAGTGTTCCTCACTCTGCTACATTCGGAAGAGTTTGAGAAGGACAGGTGTTAGCTCACCTCTAAATGTTTGATAGAATTCACCTGTGAAGCCCTCTGGTCCTGGGCTTTTGTTTGTTGGAAGATTTTTAATCACAGTTTCAATTTCAGTCCTTGTGATTGGTCTGTTCATATTTTCTATTTCTTCCTGATTCAGTCTTGGCAGGTTGTGCATTTCTAAGAATTTGTCCATTTCTTCCAGGATGTTCATTTGATTGGCGTAGAGTTGGTTGTAGTAATCTCTCATGATCTTTTGTATTTCTGTAGTGTCAGTTGTTACTTCTCCTTTTTCATTTCTAATTCTATTGATTTGAGTCTTCTCCCTTTTTTTCTTGATGAATTTGGCTAATGGTTTATCTATTTTGTTTATCTTCTCAAAGAACCATCTTTTAGTTTTATTGATCTTTGCTATCATTACCTTCATTTGTTTTTCATTTATTTCTGATCTGATTTTTATGATTTCTTTCCTTCTGCTAACTTTGGGGTTTTCTTGTTCTTCTCTCTCTAATTGTTTTAGGTGCAAGGTTAGTTTGCTTATTTGAAATGTTTCCTGTTTATTAAGGTTGGCTTCTATTGCTATAAACTTCCCTCTTAGAACTTCTTTTGCTGCATCCCATAGGTTTTGGGTTGTCTTGTCTCCATTGTCATTTGTTTCTGGGTATTTTCTTATTTCCTCTTTGATTTCTTAAGTGATCACTTCGTTCTTAAGTTGTTTATTTTTTAGCCTCCATGTGTTTGTATTCTTTACAGATCTTTACCTATAATTGATATCTAGTCTCATAGCATTGTGGTCGGAAAAGATACTTGATACAATTTCAGTTTTCTTAAATTTACCAAGGCTTGATGTGTGACCCAAGATATGATCTATCCCTGAGATTGTTCCATGAGCATTTGAAAAAAATGTGTATTCTGTTGTGTTTGGATGGAATGTCCTATAAATATCAATTAAGCCCATCTTGTTTAATGTATCATTTAAAGCTTGTGTTTCCTTATTTATTTTCATTTTGGATGATGTGTCCATTGGTGAAGTGAGGTGTTAAAGTCCCCTACTATGAATGTGCTACTGTTGATTTTCCCTTTTATTGCTGTTAGCATTTGCATTATGTATTGAGGTGCTCCTATGTTGGCTGCATAAATATTTACAATTGTTATATCATCTTCTTGGATCGATCACTTGATCATTATGTACTGAACTTCTTTGTCTCTTCTAATAGTCTTTATTTTAAAGTCTATTTTGTCTGACATGGGAATTGCTACTCCAGCTTTCTTTTGATTTCCATTTGCATGGAATATCTTTTTCCATCCCCTTACTTTCAGTCTGTATGTGTCTCTAGGTCTGAAGTGGGTCTCTTGTAGACAGCATATATATGGGTCTTATTCTTGTATCCATTAGCCATTCTCTGTCTTTTGGTGGGAGCATTTAGTCCATTTACATTTAAGGTAATTATCGATATGTATGTACGTATTCCCATTTTCCAAATTGTTTTGGGTTCGTTATTGTTAGTCTTTTCCTTCTCTTGTGTTTCTTGGCTAGAGAAGTTGCTTTAGCATTTGTTGTGAAGCTCGTTTGCTGGTTCTCAACTCTCTCAGCTTTTGCTGGTCTGTAAATGTTTTAATTTCTCCCTCAAATCTGAATGTGATCCTTTCTGGGTAGAGTAATCTTGGTTGCAAGTTTTTCTCCTTCATCACTTTAAATATGTCCTGCCACTCCCTTCTGGCTTGCAGAGTTTCTCCTGAAAGATCAGCTGTTAACCTTATGCAGATTTCCTTGTGTGTTATTTGTTGTTTTTCCCTTGCTGCTTTTAATATGTTTTCTTTGTATTTAATATTTGACAGTTTGATTAATATGTGTTTTGACATATTTCTCCTTGTATTTATCCTGTATGGGACTCTCTATGCTTCCTGCACTTGATTAACAATTTCCTTTCCCATATTAGGGAAGTTTGCAAGTATAATCTCTTCAAATATTTTCTCAGTCTCTTTCTTTTTCTCTTCTTCTGGAACCCGTGTAATTTGAATGTTGGTGCATTTAATGTTGTGCCAGAGGTTTCTGAGTCTGTCCTCAGTTCTTTTCATTCTTGTTTCTTTATTCTGCTCTGCAGTAGTTATTTCCACTCTTTTATCTTCCAGGTCACTTATCCGTTCTTCTGCCTCAGTTATTCTGCTATTGATCCCATCTAGAGTATTTTTAATTTCATTTATTGTGTTGTTCATTGTTGTTTGTTTCATCTTTAGTTCTTCTAGGTCCTTGTTAAATGTTTCTTGCATTTTGTCTATACTATTTCCAAGATTTTGGATCATCTTTATTATCATTATTCTGAATTCTTTTTCAGGTAGACTGCCTTTATCCTCTTCATTTGTTAGGTCTGGTGGGTTTTTATCTTGCTCCTTCATCTGCTGTGTGTTTTTCTGTCTTCTCATTTTGCTTATCTTACTGTGTTTGCAGTAACAAGTTTTTTGCAGGCTGCAAGTTCGTAGGCTGCAAGTTCGTAGTTTTTTGCAGGCTGCAAGTTCGTAGTTCCCATTGTTTTTGGTGTCTGTCCCTAGTGGCTAAGTTTGGTTCAATGAGTTATGTAGGCTCCCTGGTGGAGGGGACTAGTGCCTGTGTTCTGGTGGATGAGGCTGGATCTTGTCTTTCTGGTAGACAGGTCCCTGTCTGGTGGTGTGTTTTGGGGTGTCTGTGGACTTATTATGATTTTAGTCAGCCTCTCTGTTAATGGGTGGGGTTGCGTTCCTGTTTTGCTAGTTGTTTGGTATAGGGTGTCCAGCACTGTATCTTGCTAGTCATAGAGTGAACCTGGGTGCTGGTGTTGAGATGGAGATCTCTGGGAGATTTTCGCCATTTGATATTATGTGGAACTGGGAGGTCTCTTGTTGACCAGTGTCCTGAAGTTGGCTCTCCCACCTCAGAGACACAGCACTGACTCCTGGCTGGAGCACCAAGAGCCTTTCATCCACACGGCTCAGAATAAAAGGGAGAAAAAGTAGAAAGAAAGAATTAGTAGAAGTAGAAAGAAAGAAAGAATAAAAGAAGGAAAGAAAGGAAAGAAAGAAAGGAGGGAAGAAGGGAGTAAGGAAGGAAGAAAGGAGGGAAGGAAGGAAAAAAGAAAGAAAGTAGATTAAAATAAAATAAAGTAAAATATAATGAAGTTATTAAAATAAAAAAAAATATTAAGAAAAAATTTTTTTAAAAAAACGGATGGATAGAACCCTAGGACAAATGGTGGAAGCAAAGCTATACAGACAAAACCTCACACAGAAGCATACACATACACACTCACAAAAAGAGGAAAAGGGGAAAAATCATAAATCTTGCTCTCAAAGTCCACCTCCTCAATTTGGGTGATTTGTTGTTTATTCATGTATTCCACAGTTGCAGGGTACATCAAGTTGATTGTGGAGCTTTAATCCGCTGCTTCTGAGGCTGCTGGAAGAGATTTCCCTTTCTCTTCTTTGTTCTCACAGTTCCCAGGGGCTCAGCTTTGGATTTGGCCCTGCCTGTGCATGTAGGTCGCCAGAGGGCTTCTGTTTTTCGCTCAGACAGGACAGGGTGAAAGGAGCCGCTGCTTCGGGGACACTGGCTCACTCAGGCTGGGGGGAGCGTGGGGCATGGAGTGCGGGGGAAACCTGTGGCAGCAGAGGCCGGCATACTATTTCACCAGCCTGAGGCACACTGTGCGTTCTCCCAGGGAAGTTGTCCTTGGGTCCTGGAACTCTGGCAGTGGTGGGCTGCTCAGGCTCCCTGAAAGGGAGTTGTGGATAGTGACGGGTGCTCGCACACAGGCTTCTTGGTGGCGGCAGCAGCAGCCTTAGCGTCTCCTGCCTGTCTCTGGGATCCGCGCTTTTAGCCGTGGCTCGCGCCCATCTCTGGAGCTCCTTTAAGCAGCGCTCTTAATCCCCTCTCCTTGCGCACCAGGAAACAAAGAGGGAAGAAAATGTCTCTTGTCTCTTCCGCAGCTCCAGACCTTTTCCCAGACTCCCTCCCAGCTAGCCGTGGTGTACTAACCCCTTCAGGCTGTGTTCACACCACCAACACCAGTCCTCTCCCTTGCACTCCAACCAAAGCCCGAGCCTCAGCTTGGAGCCCCGCCCACCCCGGCAGGTGAGCAGACAAGCCTCTCGGGCTGGTGAGTGCCAGTCGGCACCAATCCTCTGTGCGGGAATCTCCCCACTTTGCCCTCAGCACCCCTGTTGCTGTGCTCTCCTCTGTGGCTCTGAAGGTCCCGCCCTCTGCCACCCACCGTCTCCTCCTGTGAAGGGGCTTCCTAGTGTGTGGAAACCTTTTCTCCTTCACAGCTCCCTCCCACTGGTGCAGGTCCCATCCCTATTATTTTGTCTCTGTTTTTTCTTTTTTCTTTTGCCCTACCCAGGTTCGTGGGGAGTTTTTTGCCTTTTGGGAGGTCTGAGGTCTTCTGCCAGCGTTCAGTAGGCGTTCTGTAGGAGTTGTTCCATGTGTAGATGTATTTCTGGTGTATTGTTAGAAGGTGCCTGAATTTCAGTGACACGTTGCTTTAGGATCTGGGTGGCAACTTCAGGAACATTCCTCTCTAGCTCCAAACACAGTTTTAACTTTCTGCTGTCAGATGTCCCTCTGGCTGAGATGGTTCTTAGGGTGTAATTTCCACCATGTTCTTGGTCTGCTGGCTTTCTGGATGAAGTCACTATTCTAGAGTGCTGCTTAAAGGAGCTCCAGAGACGGCCATGAGCCGGGGCTATCAGCACGGACCCCAGAGATGGGCATGAGACACTAAGGCTGCTGCTGGCACCACCAAGAAGCCTGTGAGCAAGCACAGCTCACTACCCACACCGCCCTCCTGGGAGCCTGTGCAGCCCATCGCTACCAGGGTCCCATGATGCAGGGACAACTTCCCCAGGAGAATGCATGGCATACCTCAGGCTTATGCACCGTCCTGGTGGCCTCTGCTGCTGCAGGCTTGCCCCACATCTGTACCCCTCCCTACCCCCAGCCTGAGTGAGCCAGAACCCCTGAAGTAGCAGCTCCTCTAACCCCGTCCTGAGCGAAGAACAGAAACCCCCAGGTGACCTACATGCAGAGGCGAGTCCAAATCTAAAGCTGAACCCCGGGAGCTGTGTGAACGAAGAAGAGAAAGGGAAATTTCTCCCAGCAGCATCAGAAGCAGTGGATTAAAGCTCCACAATCAACTTGATGTACGCTGCATCTGTGGTATACTTGAATAGAAAATGAATCATCCCAAATTGAGGAGGTGGACTTTGGGAACAAAGATAAATTATTTTTTCCCCTTTTTCTCTTTTTGTGAGTGTGTATGTCTATGCTTCTGTGTGTGATTTTGTCTGTACAGCTTTGCTGTCACCATTTGTCCTAAGGTTCTGTCCAACAATTTTTTTTTCTTTTTTTTTTAACTTTTTAAAATTGTTTTCTTAATACTTATTTTTATATTAATAACTATTTTATATTTTCTTTCTTTCTTTCTTTCTTTCTTTCTTTTTTCTTTTTTCTCCCTTTTATTCTGAGCCATGTGGATGAAAGGCTCTGCTGCTCCAGCCAGGAGTCAATGCTGTGCCTCTGAGCTGAGAGAGCCAATGTCAGGACACTGATCCACAGGAGACCTCCCAGCTCCACATAATATAAAATGGTGAAAGTCTCCCAGAGATTCCCGTCTCAAAAACAACACCCAGCTTCACTCAACGACCAGCAAGCTACAGTGCTGGACACACTTTGCCAAACAACAAGGAAGACAAGAACACAAACCCACCCATTAGCAGAGAGGCTGCCTAAAATCATAATAAGGCCACAGACACCCCAAAACACACCACCAGATGTGAACCTTCCCACCACAAATACATGATCCAGCCTCATCCAACAGAACACAGGCAGTAGTCCACTCCATCAGGAACCCTACACAACCCACTGAGCCAAACTTAGCCACTAGGGACAGACACCAAACACAATGGGAAATACGAACCTGCAGCCTGCAAAAGGAGACCCCAAACACAGTAAGATAAGCAAAATAAGAACACAGAAAAACACACAGCAGATGAAGGAGCAAAATAAAAACCCACCAGACCTAACAAATGAAGAGGAAAAAGGCAGGCTACCTGAAAAAGAATTCAGAATGATAGTAAAGATGATCCAAAATCTTGGAAATAGAATACAGAAAATACAAGAAACATTTAACAAGGACCGAGAAGAACTAAAGAGCAAACAAAGAATGATAAACAACACAATAAATGAAACTAAAAATCCTCTAGAAGGGATCAATTGCACAATAACTGAGGAGGAAGATCAGATAAGTGACCTGGAAGATAAAATAGTGGAAATAAATACTGCAGAGCAAAATAAAGAGAAAAGAATGAAAAGAACTGAAGATAGTCTCAGAGGCCACTGACAGAACATTAAATACACCAAAATTAGAATTATAGGGGTCACAGAAGAAGAAGAGAAAAAGGAAGGGACTGAGAAAATATTTCAAGAGATTATAGTTGAAAACTTCCCTAATATGGGAAAGGAAATTGTAAATCAAGTCCAGGAAGCACAGAGAGGCCCATACAGGATAAATCCAAGGAGAAACACGCAAAGACACATATTAATCAAACTATCAAAAATTAAATGCAAAGAAAACATATTAAAAGCAGCAAGGGGAAAACAACAAATAACACAAAAGGGAACTGCATAAGGTTAACAGCTGATCTTTCAGCAGAAACTCTGCAAGCCAGAAGGGACTGGCAGGACATATTTAAAGTGATAAAGGAGAAAAACCTACCACCAAGATTACTCCACCCAGCAAAGATCTTATTCAGATTGGATAGAGAAATTAAATCTTTACAGACAAGCAAAAGCTGAGAGAGATCAGCACCACCAAACCAGCTTTACAACAAATGCTAAAGGAACTTCTCTAGGCAGGAATCACAAGAGAAGGAAAAGACCTACAATAACAAACCCAAAACAATTAAGAAAATGCAGATAGGAATATACATATCAATAGTTACTTTAAATGTAAATGGATTAAATGTGCCCACCAAAAGACAGAGACTGGCTGAATGGATAAAAAAAACAAGACCCATATATATGGTGTCTACAAGAGACCCACTTCAGACCTAGGGACACAGACAGACTGAAAGTGAGGGGATGCAAAAAGATTTTCCATGCAAATGGAAATCAAAAGAAAGCTGGAGTAGCAACTGTCATATCTGACAAGAAAGACTTTAAAATAAAGACTATTAGAAGAGACAAAGAAGGGCACTACATAATGATCGAGGGATCAATCCAAGGAGAAGATATAACAATTGTAAATATTTATGCACCCAACATAAGAGCACCTCAATACATAAGGCAAATACTAACAGCCACAAAAGGGGAAATCGACAGTAACAAAATAATAGTAGGGGACTTTAACACCCCACTTTCACCAATGGACAGATCATCCAAAATGAGAAATAAGGAAATACAAGCTTTAAATGATACATTAAAAAAGATGGACTTAATTGATAGATATAGGGCATTCCATCCAAAAACAACAGAATACACATTCTTCTCAAGTGCTCATGGAACATTCTCCAGTGTAGACCATATCTTGGGTCACAAATCAAGCCTGGTAAATTTAAGAAAATTGAAATCGTATCAAGTATATTTTCTGACCACAGTGCTATGAGAGTAGATATCAATTACAGGAAAAGATCTGTAAAAAATACAAACACATGGAGGCTAAACAATACACTACTTAATAACCAAGTGATCACTGAAGAAATCAAAGAGGAAATCAAAAATTACCTATAAACAAATGACAATGGAGACGCGATGCTCCAAAACCTATAGGATGCAGCAAAAGCAGTTCTAAGAGGGAAGTTTATAGCAATACAGTCCTACCTTAAGAAACAGGAAAATCTCATATAAAACAACCTAACCTTGCACTTAAAGGAATTAGAGAAAGAAGAACAAAAAAAAAAAACCATTTTAGCAGAAGGAAAGAAATCATAAAGATCAGTTCAGAAATAAATGAAACAGAAATGGAAACGATAGCAAATTTCAATAAAACTAAAAGCTGGTTCTTTGAGAAAATGAAAAAATTGATAAACCATTAGCCAGACTCATCAAGAAAAAAGGGAGAAGACTCAAATCAACATAATTAGAAATGAAAAAGGAGAAGTAACAACTGACACTGCAGAAATACAAAGGATTATGAGAGACTACTACAAGCAACTCTATGCCAATAAAATGGACAACCTGGAAGAAATGGACAAATTCTTAGAAGTGCAGAACATAGCATGACTGAACCAGGAAGAAATAGAAAATATGAACAGACCAATCACAAGCACTAATATTGAAACTGTGATTAAAAATCTTCCAACAAACAAAAACCCAGGACCAGTTTGCTTCACAGGCAAATTCTATCAAACATTTAGAGAAGAGCTAACACCTATCCTTCTCAAACTCTTCCAAAATAGAGCAGTGTTAGAAACATGCCCAAACTCATTCTACAAGGCCACCATCACCCTGATACCAAAACCAGACAAATATGTCACGAAGAAAACAACTACAGGCCAATATCACTGATGAACATAGATGCAAAAATCCTCAACAAAATATTAGCAAACAGAATCCAACAGCACATTAAAGGATCATACACCATTACAAAGTGGGGTTTATTCCAGGAATGCAAGGAGTCTTCAATGTATGCAAATCAATCAATGTGATAAACCATATTAACAAATTAAAGGAGAAAATCCATTGATCATCTCAGTAGACATAGAGAAAGCCTTTGACGAAATTCAACACCCATTTATGATATAAACCCTGCAGAAAGTAGGCATAGAGGGAATTTCCCCTAAGAAAATAAAGGCCATATATGACAAACCCACAGCCAACATCATCCTCAGTGGTGAAATACTGAAACCATTTCCACTAAGATCAGGAAGAAGACAAGGTTGCCCACTCTCACCACTCTTATTCGTCATAGTTTTGGAAATTTTAGCCACAGCAAACAAAGAAGAAAAGGAAATAAAAGGAATCCAAATCGGAAAAGAAGAAGTAAAGCTGTCACTGTTTGCAGATGACATGATACTATACATAGAGAATCCTAAAGATGCTACCAGAAAACTACTAGAGCTAATCAATGAATTTGGTAAAGTAGCAGGATACAAAATTAATGCACAGGAATCTCTGGCATTCCTATACACTAATGATGAAAAATCTGAAAGTGAAATTAGGAAAACACTCCCATTTACCATTGCTACAAAAAGAATAAAATATCTAGGAATAAACCTACCTAAGGAGACAAAAACCTGTATGCAGAAAATTATGACACTGATGAAAGAAATTAAAGATGATACAAATAGATGGAGAGATATACCATATTCTTGGACTGGAAGAATCAACATTGTGAAAATGACTCTACTACCCAAAGCAATCTACAGATTCAATGCAATCCCTATCAAACTACGACTGGCATTTTTCACAGAAAGGAACAAAAAAATTCATAATTTGTATGGAAACACAAAACACCCCGAATAGCCAAAGCAATCTTGAGAATGAAAAATGGAGCCGGAGGAATCAGGCTCGCCCTCTTCAGAATATACCATGAAGCTACAGTAATCAAGAGAGTATGGTACTGGCACAAAAACAGAAAGATAGATCAATGGAACAGGATAGAAAGTCCAGAGATAATCCCACGCACATATGGTCACCTTATCTTTGATAAAGGAGGCAAGAATGTACAGTGGAGAAAAGACAGCCTTTTTAATAAGTGGTGCTGGGAAAACTGGACAGGTACATGTAAAAGTATTAAATTAGAACACTCCCTAACACCATATACAAAAATAAACTCGAAATGGATTAAAGACCTAAATATAAGGTCAGATACTATCAAACTCTTAGAGGAAAACATAGGCAGAACACTCTATCACATAAATCACAAGATCCTTTATGACCCACCTCCTAGAGAAAAGGAAATAAAAACAAGAATAAACAAATGAGATCTAATGAAACTTCAATGCTTTGGCAGAGCAAAGGAAACCATAAACAAGATGAAAAGATAACCCTCAGAATGGGAGAAAATATTTGCCAATGAAGCAGCTGACAAAGGATTAATTTCCAATATTTAGAAGCAGCCCATGCAGCTCAGTATCAAAAAAGCAAACAACCCAATCCAAAAATGGGCAGAAGACCTAAGCAGACATTTCTCCAAAGAAGATATATAAATTGCCAACAAACACATGAAAGAATGCTCAACATCATTAATCATTAGAGAAATGCAAATCAAAACTACAATGAGATATCATCTCACACTGGTCAGAATGGCCATCATCAAAAAATCTAGAAACAATAAATGCTGGAGAGGGTGTGGAGAAAAGGGAACACTCTTGCACTGTTGGTGGGAATGTAAGTTGATACAGCCATTGTGGAGAACAGTATGGAAGTTCCTTAAAAAACTAATAATAGAACTACCATACGACCCAGCAATCCCACTACTGGGCATATCCCCTGAGAAAACCATAATTCAAAAAGAGTCATGTACCAAAATGTTCATTGCACCTCTATTTACGATAGCCATGACATGGAAGCAACCTAAGTGTCCATCAACAAATGAATGGATAAAGAAGATGTGGGACATATATGCAATGGAATATTACTCAGCCATAAAAAAAACGAAATTGAGTTATTTGTAGTGAGGGGGATGGACCTAGCGTCTGTCATACAGAGTGAAGTCAGAAAGGGAAAAAAAATACCCTATGCTAACACATATATATGGAATCTAAGAAAAACAAGTCATGAAGAACCTGGGGCAAGACGGGAATAAAGACAGATCTTCTAGAGAATGGACTTGGGGATATGGGGAGGGGTAAGGGTAACCTGTGACAAAGTGAGAGAGTGGCATGGACATATATACACTACCAAACGTAAAATAGATAGCTAGTGGTAAGCAGCCGCATAGCACAGGGAGATCAGCTTGGTGGTTTGTGACCACCTAGATAGGGAGGTTGGGAGCGAGGGAGTTGCAAGAGGGAAGAGATATGGGAACATATGTATATGTGTAACTGATTCACTTTGTTATAAAGCAGAAACACACACCATTGTAAAGCAATTATACTCCAATAAAGATGTTAAAAAAAATTACGTTTGTGCAGAGCTTTCCCATCAATGTGTCTCAGGTAGCTTACAGGTGTATGCCTTGCAGATGCGCTACCTTGGGATAGTAGGGAATCCAAGCCTTCAGCATCCTTATTGGCTAACCTGAATAAATTTTACAATATTCCTTTTTTTTAATCTTGACTTTAATGGCAGGAAAGTATATCTTGAATTAAAAAGGTAGAAAAGCCTTGCATTACGAAGATTATTTCTCACATAATCTTTGCTTAAAACAAGTTCTGTCTTTGATTATTTTCTACTTATATTCCCTAATATATTTATACTATAATTAAATTCAAATGTTTCACATGTAACTCCATGATAAATCTATTGTGGAAGCAACATCCAGAAGAATTAGCTCTGAGAGTCCTCATGAGAAGCTCAAGTTTACATTAATCAAGTACATGTTTTTACATTGAGTTATAGAATTTCTGAGAAAGAATTCTTGCCTTTTCAATCATCAAACAAACACTCTACCACTCTCAGAAAAAGTGAGTTCCTTAATCTGTGTATCACCAGATGACCCACAGGACACTGAAGCACAAAATCAAAGGGATTCAAAATTGTTTTTTTTCCCCTAAAATGAACACAATTCTAAATGCCTTGCCCTCATCACCATTACTGTGCCCCTCACCCACACCTTCCCACCAAATATTCCTTTGTTTGCTCTGCTGAAAGTCATTTAACAATAAGCAAAGCCTTTCATTATACAAAATATAGGGAGGTCTGGTGATGAAAGACATGGGACTTTAAGAATTAATAAGCACATTTTATAAACCTACTGACATAATTGTTTGTACCAAGAATTTCTTTTTTTTCTGGAAGGCTTTACTTCACCAGATCTTTTCTTAAGATATGATTTTTATGAGGGAAGACTTGGTACATCATGATCATGCAAATGCTGAAAAGGACTTCCTTTGAATATATGAAAGGGGAAACAAGAGATTAAAAAAATACAAGCCTGAGCTATGTTTATCACTGTTTTCATAGATGATCATTCTAGCAACATACACAACTCAGATTTCAAGTTTCACAACCAGAGTAAGGAGCCACTAAATAGAAGGATTTGCCAAATAGAGAGTAGGAAAAACGCTCCATAACCAAATCATTTTTCTTTAAATCAATATGACCTCCAATAACTATTCTACTGAATGGAAATATTTATTTCTAATCAAAGTATACTAACATAATACACAGATATCTCATAACATAATGATTGTACTAAGATTATTACTAAAGAGATACTTGTTTTGATTCCCATCACAGACTTCTGAATAGTTTTAGAGGAAACACTTTCAAATGTCAAAAGATAAGGTGGTTGCTTGCTTTATACCTTATTAAACCACCTTCAACCCCATCATCTGCCATTGTTCTTACTTCCCAGGGCTTGGAGATGCTCTGAGATCTGAAAATCTAATGTCTGAAATCTAAGAGAAAGATGACTACTGAGCTCTCACCATGGAAAGAACAAAAGCAAACTGAGCTAAAGATTCAATCATTTAGATTTTTTTTTTAACATCTTCATTGGGGTATAATTGCTTTACAATGGTGTGTTAGTTTCTGCTTTATAACAAAGTGAATCAGTTATACATATACGTATGTTCCCATATGTCTTCCCTCTTGCGTCTGCCTCCCTCCCACCCTCCCTATCCCACCCCTCCAGGCTGTCACAAAGCACCGAGCCAATATCCCTCTGCCATGCGGCTGCTTCCCACTAGCTATCTACCTTACTACGTTTGTTAGTGTGTATATGTCCATGACTCTCGCTCGCCCTGTCACAGCTCACCCTTCCCCCTCCCCATAACCTCAAGTCCGTTCTCTAGTAGGTCTGCGTCTTTATTCCTGCCTTATCCCTAGGTTCTTCATGACATTTTTTTTTCTTAAATTCCATATATATGTGTTAGCATATGGTATTTGTCTTTTTCTTTCTGACTTACTTCACTCTGTATGACAGACTGTAGGTCTATCCACATCATTACAAATAGCTCAATTTCGTTTCTTTTTATGGCTGAGTAATATTCCATTGTATATATGTGCCACATCTTCTTTATCCATTCATCCGATGATGGGCACTTAGGTTGTTTCCATCTCCGGGCTATTGTAAATAGAGCTGCAATGAACATTTTGGTACATGACTCTTTTTGAATTATGGTTTTCTCAGGGGATATGCCCAGTACTGGGATTGCTGGGTCATATGGTAATACTATTTGTAGTTTTTTAAGGAACCTCCGCTGTTCTCCATAGTGGCTGAACTAAATCACATTCCCACCAGCAGTGCAAGAGGGTTCCCTTTTCTCCACACCCTCTCCAGCATTTATTGTTTCTAGATTTTTTGATGATGGCCATTCTGACTGGTGTGACATGATATCTCATTGTAGTTTTGATTTGCATTTCTCTAATGATGAATGATGTTGAGCACTCTTTCATGTGTTTGTTGGCAGTCTGTATATCTTCTTTGGAGAAATGTCTATTTAGGTCTTCTGCCCATTTTTGGATTGGGTTGTTTGTTTTTTTGTTATTGAGCTGCATGAGCTGCTTGTAAATTTTGGAGATTAATCCATTGTCGGTTGCTTCATTGGCAAATATTTTCTCCCATTCTGAGGGTTGTCTTTTGGTCTTGTTTATGGTTTCCTTTGCTGTGCAAAAGCTTTGAAGTTTCATTAGGTCCCATTTGTTTATTTTTGTTTTTATTTCCATTACTCTAGGAGGTGGGTCAAAAAGGATCTTGCTGTGATTTATGTCATAGAGTGTTCTGCCTATGTTTTCCTCTAAGAGTTTGATAGTTTCTGGCCTTACATTTAGGTCTTTCATCCATTTTGAGCTTATTTTTGTGTATGGTGTTAGGGAGTGATCTAATCTCATATTTTTACATGTACTGTCCAGTTTTCCCAGCACCACTTATTGAAGAGGCTGTCCTTTCTCCACTGTACATTCCTGCCACCTTTATCAAAGATAAGGTGTCCATATGTGCATGTGTTTATCTCTGGGCTTTCTATCCTGTTCCATTGATCTATCTTTCTGTTTTTGTGCCAGTACCATACCATCTTGATTACTGTAGCTTTGTAGTATAGTCTGAAGTCAGGGAGCCTGATTCCTCCAGCTCCTTTTTTCGTTCTCAAGATTGCTTTCGCTATTCAGGGTCTTTTGTGTTTCCATACAATTGCAAAATTTTTTGTTCTAGTTCTGTGAAAAATGCCAGTGGTACTTTGATAGGGATTGCATTGAGTCTATAGATTGCTTTGGGTAGTAGAGTCATTTTCACAATGTTGATTCTTCCAATCCAAGAACATGGTATATCTCTCCGTCTATTTGTATCATCTTTAATTTCTTTAATCAGTGTCTTATACTTTTCTGCATACAGGTCTTTTGTCTCCTTAGGTAGGTTTATTCCTAGATATTTTATTCTTTTTGTTGCAATGGTAAATGGGAGTGTTTTCTTGATTTCACTTTCAGATTTTTCATCATTAGTATATAGGAATGCCAGAGATTTCTGTGCATTAATTTTGTATCCTGCCACTTTACCAAATTCATTGATTAGCTCTAGTAGTTTTCTGGTAGCATCTTTAGGGTTCTCTATGTATAGGATCATGTCATCTGCAAACAGTGACAGCTTTACTTCTTCTTTTCCGATTTGGATTCCTTTTATTTCCTTTTCTTCTCTGATTGCTGTGGCTAAAACTTCCAAAACTATGTTGAATAAGAGTGGTGAGAGTGGGCAACCTGGTCTTGTTCCTGATCTTAGTGGAAATGCTTTCAGTTTTTCACCATTGAGGATGATGTTTGCTGTGGCCTTGTCATATATGGCCTTTATTATGTTGGAGAAGGTTCCTTCTATGCCTACTTTCTGCAGGGTTTTTATCATAAATGGATGTTGAATTTTGTCAAAAGCTTTCTTTGCATCTATTGAGATGATCATATGGTTTTTCTCCTTCAATTTGTTAATGTGGTGTATCACATTGATAGATTTGCCTATATTGAAGAATCCTTGCATTCCTGGAATAAACCCCACTTGATCATGGTGTATGATCCTTTTAATGTTCTTTTGGATTCTGTTTGCTAGTATTTTGTTGAGGATTTTTGCATCTATGTTCATCAGTGATATTGGCCTGTAGTTTTCTTTCTTTGTGACATCCTTGTCTGGTTTTGGTATCAAGGTGATGGTGGCCTCGTAGAATGAATTTGGGAGTGTTCCTCCCTCTGCTATATTTTGGAAGAGTTTGAGAAGGATAGGTGTTAGCTCTTCTCTAAATGTTTGATAGAATTCGCCTGTGAAGCCATCTGGTCCTGGGCTTTTGTTTGTTGGAAGATTTTTAATCACAGTTTCAATTTCAGTGCTTGTGATTGGTCCGTTCATACTTTCTGTTTCTTCCTGATTCAGTCTTGGCAGGTTGTGCATTTCTAAGAATTTGTCCATTTCTTCCAGGTTGTCCATTTTATTGGCATAGAGTTGGTTGTAGTAATCTCTCATGATCTTTTGTATTTCTGCAGTGTCAGTTGTTACCTCTCCTTTTTCATTTCTAATTCTATTGATTTGAGTCTTCTCCCTTTTTTTCTTGATGAGTCTGGCTAGTGGTTTATCTATTTTGTTTATCTTCTCAAAGAACCAGCTTTTAGTTTTATTGATCTTTGCTATTGTTTCCTTCATTTCTTTTTCATTTATTTCTGATCTGATTTTTATGATTTCTTTCCTTCTGCTAGCTTTGGGGTATTTTTGTTCTTCTTTCTCTAATTGCTTGAGGTGCAAGCTTAGGTTGTTTATTCGAGATGTTTCCTGCTTCTTAAGGTGGGCTTGTATTGCTATAAACTTCCCCCTTAGAACTGCTTTTGCTGCATCCCATAGGTTTTGGGTCGTTTTGTCTCCATTGTCATTTATTTCTAGGTATATTTTTATTCCCTTTTTAATATTTTCAGTGATCCCTTCATTATTAAGTAGTGTATTGTTTAGCCTCCATGTGTTTGTATTTTTTACAGATCTTTTCCTGTAAATGATATCTAGTCTCATGGCGTTGTGGTCAGAAAAGATACTTGATACGATTTCAATTTTCTTAAATTTACCAAGGCTTGATTTGTGACCCAAGATATGATCTATCCTGGAGAATGTTCCATGAGCACTTGAGAAAAATGTGTAATCTGTTGTTTTTGGATGGAGTGTCCTATAAATATCAATTAAGTCCATCTTGTTTAATGTATCATTTAAAGCTTGTGTTTCCTTATTTATTTTCATTTTGGATGATCTGTCCATGGGTGAAAGTGGGGTGTTTAAGTCCCCTACTATGAATGTGTTACTGTCAAGTTCCCCTTTTATGGCTGTTAGCATTTGTCTTATGTATTGAGGTGCTCCTATGTTGGGTGCATAAATATTTACAATTGTTATATCTTCTTCTTGGATCGATCCCTTGATCATTATGGAGTGTCCTTCTTTGTCTCTTTTAATAGTCCTTATTTTAAAGTCTATTTTGTCTGATATGAGAATTGCTACTCCAGCTTTCTTCTGGTTTCCATTTACATAGAATATCTTTTTCCATCCCCTCACTTTCAGTCTGTATGTGTCTCTAGGTCTGAAGTGGGTCTCTTTTAGACAGCATATATAAGGGTCTTGTTTTTGTATCCATTCAGCTAATCTGTGTCTTTTGGTGGGAGCATTTAGTCCATTTACATTTAAGGTAATTATCGATATGTATGTTCCTATTCCCATTTTCTAAATTGTTTTGAGTTTGTTATTGTAGGTCCTTTCCTTCTCTTGCGTTTCTTGCCTAGAGAAGATCCTTTAGCATTTGTTGTAAAGCTGGTTTGGTGGTGCTGATCTCTCTCAGCCTTTGCTTGTCTGTAAAGGTTATAATTTCTCCATCAAAACTGAATGAGATCCTTGCTGGGTAGAGTAGTCTTGGCTGCAGGTTCTTCTCCTTCATCACTTTCAGTATGTTCTGCCACTCCCTTCTGGCTTTTAGGGTTTCTGCTGAAAGATCAGCTGTTAACCTTATGGGGATTCCCTTATGTGTTATTTGTTGTTTTTCCCTTGCTGCTGTTAATATGCTTTCTTTGTATTTAATTTTTGACAGTTTGATTAATATGTGTCTTGGCATATTTCTCCTTGTATTTATCCTGTATGGGCCTCTCTGTGCTTCCTGGACTTGATTAACTATTTCCTTTCCCATATTAGGGAAGTTTTCAACTATAATCTCTTCAAATATTTTCTCAGTCCCTTTCTTTTTCTCTTCTTCTTCTGGAACCCCTATAATTCGAATGTTGGTGCATTTAATGTTGTCCCAGAGGTCTCTGAGACTGTCCTCAGTTCTTTTCATTCTTTTTTCTTTATTCTGCTCTGCAGTATTTATTTCCACTATTTTAACTTCCAGGTCACTTATCCGTTCTTCTGCCTCAGTTATTCTGCTATTGATCCCATCTAGAGTACTTTTAATTTCATTTATTGTGTTGTTCATCGTTGCTTGGCAGGTGGTGCATTCTAGATCCTTGTTTACTGTTTCTTGCATTTTGTCCATTCTATTTCCAACATTTCGGATCATCCTTACTATCATTATTCTAAATTCTTTTTTAGGTAGACTGCCTATTTCCTCTTCATTTGTTAGGTCTGGTGCATTTTTATCTTGCTCTTTTATCTGCTGTGTGTTTTTCTGTCTTCTCATTTCACTTATCTTACTGTGTTTGGGGTCTCCTTTTTGCAGATGCAGGTTCGTAGTTCCCGCTGTTTTTGATGTCTGTCTCCAGTGGCTAAGGTTGGTTCAGTGGGTTGTGTAGGCTTCCTGGTGGAGGGGACTAGTGCCTGTGTTGTGGTGGATGAGGCTGGATCTTGTCTCTCTAGTGGGCAGGTTCACGTCTGGTGGTGTGTTTTGGGGTGTCTGTGGCCTTATTATGATTTTAGGCAGCCTCTCTGCTATTGGGTGGGGTTGTGTTCCTGTTTTGCTAGTTGTTTGGCATAGGTTGTCCAGCACTGTGGCTTGCTGGTCGTTGAGTGAAGCTGGGTGCTGGTGTTAAAATGGAGGTCTCTGGGAGATTTTCGCCGTTTGATATTATGTGGAGCTGGGAGGTCTCTTGTTGACCAGTGTCCTGAAGTTGGCTCTCCTACCTCAGAGGCAGAGCCCTGATTCCTGGCTGGAGCACCAAGAGCCTTTCATCCACACGGCTCAGAATAAAAGGGAGAAAAAGTAGAGGGAATTAGTAGAAGTATGAGGAAAGAAGGAAGGAAAGGAGGGAAGGAAGGAAGGAAGGAAGGAAGAAAGAAAGAAAGAAAGAAGCAAAGAAGGAAAGAAGGCAAGAAGGAAAGAAAGGAGGGATGGAGGGAGGGAGGAAGGAAGGAAGGAGGGAAAGAAGAAAAAAGACAGAAAGAAAGAAGATACAGTAAAAATAAAATAAGGTATAATAAAGTTATTGAATTAAAAAATTCTTATTTAGAAAAAAAAAAGGGACAGATAGAACCTTAGGACAAATGTTGGAAGCAAAGCTATACAGAAAAAATCTTACACAGAGGCATACACATACACCCTCACTAAAAGAGGTAAAGGGGGAAAAATCATAAATCTTGCTCTCAGAGACCACCTCCTCAATTTGGGATGATTCGTTGTCTAAAGGAGGGAAGGAAGGAAGGAAAGAAAGAAAGAAAGAAAGAAGGTAAAGTATAATAACGTTATTAAAATTAAAATTAATTATTAAGAAAAATTTTTTTTAAAAAACCATGGGCGGATAGAACCCTAGGACAAACGGTGGAAGCAAGACTATACAGACAAGATCTCACACAGAAGCATACACATACACATTCACAAAAGAGGAAAAGGGAAAAAAATCATAGATCTTGCTCCTAAAGTCCACTTCCTTAATTTGGGATGATTGGTTGTCTATTCAGGTATTCCACAGATGCAGGGTATATCAAGTTGATTGTGGAGCTTTAATCCGCTGCTTCTGAGGCTGGTAGGAGAGATTTCCCTTTCTCTTTGTTCTCACAGGTCACAGGGGCTCAGCTTTGGATTTGGCCCTGCCTCTGCGTGTAGGTCGCTGGAGAGCGTCTGTTTTTTGCTCAGACAGGACGGGGTTAAAGTAGCCTCTGATTCGGGGGCTCTGGCGCACTCAGGCCGGCGGGGAGGGAGGGGCACGGAGTGCGGGGCAGGCCTGCGGCGGCAAAGGCCGGCGTGACTTTGCACCAGCCTGAGGCGCGCCGTGCGTTCTCCTGGGGAAGTTGTCCCTGGATTCCGTGAACCTGGCAGTGGCGGGCTGCACAGGCTCCGCGGAAGAGGGGTGTGGAGAATGAACTGTGCTCGCACACCGGCCCCTTGGTGGCGGCAGCAGCAGCCTTAGCGTCTACCGCCCGTCTCTGGGGTCCGCGCTTTTAGCCGAGGCTCGCGCCCGTCTCTGGAGTTCCTTTAAACAGCGTTCTTAAACCCCTCTCCTCACGCACCAGGAAACAAAGAGGGAAGAAAAAGTCTCTTGCCTCTTCGGCAGGTGCAGACTTTTCCCCGGACTCCCTCCCGGCTAGCCGTGGTGCACTAACCCCTTCAGGCTATGTTCAAGCCGCCAAGCCCAGTCCTCTCCCTGCGCTCCGTCCGAAACCGAAACCCAAGCCTCAGAGCCTCAGCTCGCAGCCCCGCCCGCCCCGGCGGGTGAGCAGACAAGCCTCTCGGGCTGGTGAGTGCCGGTCGGCACCGATCCTCTGTGCGGGAATCTCCCCGCTTTGCTCTCCGCACCCCTGTTGCTGTGCACTCCTCCGCGGCTTCGAAACTCCCCCCTCCGCCTCCCACAGTCTCCGCCCGCGAAGGGGCTTCCTAGTGTGTGGAAACTTTTCCTCCTTCACAGCTCCCTCCCACTGGTGCAGGTGCCGTCCCTATTCTTTTGTCTCTGTTTTTTCTTTATTTTCCTTTTGCCCTACCCAGGTACGTGGGGAGTTTCTTGCCTTTTGGGAGGTCTGAAGTCTTCTGCCAGCCTTCAGTAGGTGTTCTGTAGGAGTTGTTCCACGTGTAGATGTATTTCTGGTGTATCTGTGGGGAGGAAGGTGATCTCCGCGTCTTACTCTTCCGCCATCTTCAAGGTCCCCCCCAATCATTTAGTTTTAAAGCAACAGTGGCCATAACATAAGAATTTTCTCATCACACAAGTTATTCACTAATTTAATTCCCATGAAACATGAATGTTGGACATTCCTAATGTATTTAGATAAGTTGATTTCATATAGATAAGATTTCCTATTAGTTAAAGAGTTAGTTGTCATTGACCTACAAATTAAGAGAAAGGTAGAAGGAAGAAATATGGTTAGGGTTGGCTTGAAAATAGCTCCTCTTGGGAGTTCCCTGGTTGCCTAATGGTTAGGATTCTGGGCTTTCTCTGCCATGGCCCAGGTTCAGTCCCTAGTCAGGGAACTAAGATCCTACAAGCCTTCCCTTTCAGAGATCTTCCTCATCTTATAAAATAAGTTAATTAATAAAAGTTTTAAGAATGGTTCAGTAATTTTGACAGAGAACAACCAGTTTGATAACTCTTAAAATTTCCACATGAAAGTTCTAAGACATGCGAACCATAGCATTGCCCTATAATGACACAGTCAGGCTTAGGGGACTTCGGAAGGTCCAAATGCCTCAAATTCTTCCCGGTAGTTGAGTTCTTTCTTCTCGCTGGGCCGAAAGACTACCTTCCCTTCATGGTAGAGATACCGAAGGTATAAACACCCAGGATGTACCTTATTCACTGGCATTATTTCAGTGCAACACAGGCGGCGGCACAAAGGAGTGCCACGTGAACATAAGACTGGCTAGAATTGCTTCCCCGAGGCTGCTGTAAAGCTCTAGAAAGCAAGCTGTGCATGCAAGAAAACAGTTCATTACCTTTCTACCTGCATAGATAGAGGTGATACCATCAGTCGGGTTCCCGTTCTGTTACTTAAAAGCCACACTAGGGAATCACAGGACAGATGTTCTCTCTGGGAAATGATTTCATACACGACTGTCATTAGCCTATAAAAAGCATACAGGAGTTACAGCACTGGATGGACTCAGTGTTTCTTGAGCAGGCTGCACCCAAAGGTCTGCTGATGGGAAACTCTGCGGCTTCCCTGCAGGCTTGTGGTCACCTTCTCTTCACACTCTAGGTAGGGAGGCGCATCAGAGGAGCTCTCAAGAAGCACTGGAGACTTCGTGGCTTCTTCCCAGGAAACTCACTCTTCTTCACTGAGGCATTCCTGGAAGTGAATAAAAGCTGTGCAACAGGAATGTTTTTCAAGCAGCCTTGGTGCCTCCACTATCTAGTTTTGGAATGGGTATTACTGCTTTTCCCTGGCTCACCTTGTGCCTAATGGATCACACTGCACATTTTCATCCCTCTTCTGACCAGCTACTGGAGACACTGTGGACAAGCTTCACCCTTCCCCGATGACACTTTTGGAGCAGCGTGCTCTCAGTGTGGTGCATTGCATAATCATCTAAGTGCCCACATTAGGCGTAGGTGTGTTGGAAGTTCCACGGCCTAGCATGGCTCCGAGTATATCTCTGCTTACTTTTGTGTTGGACCCATAGCCAGGTTTCCGCTTCCACCAGAGAGATGTCAGGCATGAGGTTCGCAACTGAATTGGAAGCCCGGTGGCTTTTTGCCGTGCAGCTCAGTTCTCTGCCCTTGAAAGAAAGCCTCCTAGATCCGTCTTCCTGAGGTTGTTTGAAGGGTGAGGAACATTACCCATCCAAAGTAGAAAGCCACTCCTGGTTCTTCAAACTGCAGAGAGAGGGTTGTTCCCAGAGCTGCTTGTCCCTCGATGGTGCTCAGCACGCTTCTGGTATACAGTGCCCTCCAGTGAAAGACGTGATAGACGCGAGGTCCTAGGCCACGTGAGGCATACTAGAGCTAAAGCAGTCCATTGACTAAGGCTTCCAGGACACTGGTGCACCCCCAATTTGGGAGATGGGAAAAAGTGCACCTTACCCCGAGACCAGAGGTTAGGTACTCTTGGAAGTTTACCTACAGAATGCTGTGGGATGGGCTCGTGGTAAAGAATCGCCACCACCTGGTTTCATTCCGGAACACTCACTGTCCCTCACAAAGGAATTTGTGGAGTGAAGCCGAATGGGCAGTGTGTTTTTCAGCCAGCTTTGAAGCAGCAACCAAGTCACTTCCTAAGAGAGGAAAAGCGGCTTTTCCCGACATTTTCTAATTACCACCTTGACCCCACAGCGCCTTTACCAGCACTCTCTGACTTATTCCTGGAGACTTTGGGACACACTGGGCCTTTCCATAATGACACATTGGACATCTGACTACTGCATGCAGGGCAGAGCGTCACCATGTAATCACCTAGCCAGGCCTAGGGTACTTAGGCACGCCAAATTCTTCCCATTGTTACCGGTATTTCTGTACCTTTTCTTACGCTGGGCCAGAAGTCTACTTCCCCTACCTTGTGGACATACAACAGGAATGAGTACCCATGATGTATCTTAGTCTCAGGGAATGTGTCAGTTCAACTCCTTGGCCTTTACCAAGGTAGAGCCGCGCTGAAAGTGACTGTCCACTACTGTGTCCCCTGGGCTGTTATAAAGCTGTAGAAAAAGAGGTACGCCAAGAAGGGACACACTTCAGCTCCCTTCCCTCTTCGTAGGAAGAGTTGAGGCCTACTTTCTCTTTCACTTTTTGTTACTTAAAAGACACACTAGGGACTCACGGGACACATGCTCTCTCTCGGAAATGAAATTCAACGCGAGTGTCTTCAGCCTGCAAATACCATATAGGACTTGCACCCCTCGATCGACTCAGTCTTTACGGAGGCGGCTCACACCACACTTTGCAGATGGGAAACTCTGGGGATTCTCATGAGGCTTGGGGTCACGTTCTCTTCCCCCTCTTGCTAGGGAGGGTCATCGGATGACCTCCTACCATGCAATGGAGACCTCAAGGCTTCTTACGAGCAAGCTCAATTTTCTTCACGGAGGCATTCCTAGAAGTGACTTAAAGATGTGAAGCATGAGTGTTTTTCAGGCAGCCGTGAGGCCTCCACTCTCTAGATTTGAAATGTGGAAACACAGCCCTTTGCAGTCTAGAACTAAAGCACTCCATTGACTCAGGCTTCATGGAAACAGCTGCACACCAAACTTTGCTGATTGGAAAACCTGGACCTTACCTTGAGGGTAGAGGTCAAGTTTAGTTTGCCCATTAACTAAAGTGCGCTTTGGGAGGAGCTAGTAGGAAGGAATTGAGACCACCCTGTCTCTTTTTTTTTTTTTTTTTTTTTTTTTTTGCCTTACAATGGTGTGTTAGTTTCTGCTTTATAACAAAGTGAATCAGTTATACATATACATATGATCCCATATCTCTTCCCTCTTTCATCTCCCTCCCTCCCACCCTCCCTATCCCACTCCTCCAGGCGGTCACAAAGTGCTGCTCTGATCTCCCTGTGCTATGCGGCTGCTTCCCACTAGCTATCTACCTTATGTTTGGTAGTGTATATATGTCCATGCCTCTCTCTCGCTTTGTCACAGCTTACCATTCCCCCTCCTCATATCCTCAAGTCCATTCTCTAGTAGGTCTGTGTCTTTATTCCTTTCTTACCCCTAGGTTTTTCATGACAGTTTATTTTTTCTTAAGTTCCATACATATGTGTTAGCATATGTTATTTGTCTTTCTCTTTCTGACTTACTTCACTCTGTATGACAGATTCTAGGTCCATCCACCTCACTACAAATAACTAAATTTTGTTTCTTTTTATGGCTGAGTGATATTCTGTTGTATATATGTGCCTCATCTTCTTTATCCATTCATCTGTTGATGGACACTTAGGTTGCTTCCATGTCATGGCTGTTGTAAATAGAGCTGCAATGAATATTTTGGTACATGATTCTTTTTGAATTATGGTTTTCTCAGGGTATATGCCCAGTAGTGGGATTGCTGGGTCATATGGTAGTTCTATTTGTAGTTTTTTTAGGAACCTCCATACTGTTCTCCATAGTGGCTGTATCAATTTACATTCCCACCAACAGTGCAAGAGTGTTCTCTTTTCTCCACACTTTGTCCAGCATTTATTGTTTCTAGATTTTTTGATGATGGCCATTCTGACTGGTGTGACATGATATCTCATTGTAGTTTTGATTTGCATTTCTCTAATGATTAATGATGTTGAGCATTCTTTCATATGTTTGTTGGCAGTCTGTATATCTTCTTTGGAGAAATGTCTATTTATGTCTTCTGCCCATTCAGGATTGTGTTGTTTGTTATTTTGTTATTGAGCTGCATGAGCTGCTTGTAAATTTTGGAGATTACTCCTTTGTCATTTGCTTCATTTGCAAATATTTTCTCCCATTCTGAGTGTTGTCTTTTGGTCTTGTTTATGGTTTCCTTTGCTGTGCAAAAGCTTTGAAGTTTCATTAGGTCCCATTTGTTTATTTTTGTTTTTATTTCCATTTCTCTAGGAGGTGGGTCAAAAAGGATCTTGCTGTGATTTATGTCATAGAGGTTCTGCCTATGTTTTCCTCTAAGAGTTTGATAGTGTCTCGCCTTACATTTAGGTCTTTAATCCATTTTGAGTTTATTTTTGTGTATGGTGTTAGATAGTGTTGTAATTTCATGCTTTTACATGTACCTGTCCAGTTTTCCCAGCACCACTTATTGAAAAGGCTGTCTTTTCTCCACTGTATATTCTTGCCTCCTTTATCAAAGATAAGGTGACTATATGTGCATGGGTTTATCTCTGGGTTCATATGCTGAAAGCCCAGTCTTTAAGAAACTTTGTTCCTCTGGTGTGTAGGACTCATATTCACTTTCTGTATGGGAAAGAAAACTTCACCTGGATTTGAAAGGCCTTCACAATAGATATGCCATTGGAACACAGAGCTTTGCTTAGCTTTCAAAATACCTCCCCAAAGGGCAGTCTCACAGGTCTCTTACACACACAGTGATAGTCCCTTCTTCGCACTTCAAGGATGCCTTCCACCGAGTGAAAAGACTCAGCGCGGAGTCGTTTTTTCTTAAGTACGGCAAGAAATAATGGGCCACATTCCTCACCTGAGAAACATGCTTAACGATGCCGTCCTCATGCCTTTGCCTTCTAATAGATTTGGGCGCGCCTGGTTTAGCTCCACAGAGCATGGAAAACACAAAGGCTAGATTAACATGTCTTGGGAGCCAATCACTACATACGGCACACAAAAGGGATAAATTCCCTTCCCAGAAGGAGCACTGTTAGAGAAAATTTGTGCTGGTGCGAACGATCGCCTGCTGACTAAGGGGATACTTTTCCTTGTATACGTTTAGGGAGGACTTCGCTACTGTTACAGAGTCCAAGCTCGCTTTGCTTGCCGCACAACATGCCAATAAATTGTAGACGAGGCGTTGAGGCAAGGAATACGACTTTATTCAGAAAGCTGGCAGAGTGAGAAGCTTGCAGACTAATGTCTCAAAGTAACCATCTTATCAGGGTTTGTATTCCAGTTTTTATTATAGCCCAGAGAGTGGGAGGAAATGAGGAAGTAAAGTAAAATGGCCTTAAGTTTTGCGAATATCGCCTGGAATGGCCAGCCTCGGGGAGGGGATGTGTTAATTTCTTTCTTGTAGCCATCCACAGGTGGACAGGGTCTGGATGTTTCCCTGAACATAGGCACTTTGGTTTAACATTCAGGCAGAGGGGCAGGGTTCCACAAGGCAGGCTATTATGTATAAACAGTGTCTTTTTAGTGAACAACCGCAGTGGGAAGCAAATCTTAAAGTAAAATAAACAGATCCTACATGTAGTCAGATTTGGCTCTTCCCTGTTACACTACTATTCTCCATGAGGGATGCATTCTTGAAGAAAGCCTCAACATCACCTACCCCAACTCTAGTGGTTCTAGTCTGTGAAGCAAACCCCTCCCTGCTTCAGGCACTTCGGTTAAGTTCCAGGCATGGAAACCACCCTGTGCTCTCACCCAGCTTGTGAGCAACACAACCATTTCCTAAACGGGAGCCCAGCCTTTCCATGCAGTCGGGCAGGCCATCCCCTCCTATTTGGCTGTGGAACACAGAGCCTCCATCCAGCATTCCACTCGACGTGAGAACTCTTATTTGTTCATGGCTCTCTCGCACTGCATGAGGTACTCTAAATCCTCTGTCAATATCCCATTCCCTGAGAGCATCAGGGAGGTGACTCGTCCAGCATAGAAGGAACATGTACTTTTTCCTTATGGGAAAGAAGCCTTAGCCTGTACCTGAAATGCTTTCAATCTGCTTCACCTTTACAACTCAGAGCTTAACGTCCCTGGAATGTACATCTAGAAACAGCAGTATGACAGAGCTCTAAAACAAGATACCACAAGCTTCACCCTTCATGTACCTACCTCTTCCACTCAGTGAAAGAACAGATTCCATCCTTGTCCTATCTTATGTGAATAAACTGGTTAAATTTCATAGGTGAGAAACATGTTTCAATGGGCCCTCTCAAAGGCTTCGCCACCCACTTCCATGGAGTACCTTCGGCATAAGATCACCATCACATAAGAACGGCCAAAGCTAGGTTTAAAATTTTGCCGTACACATTGCTATTGACTATGGTTCACACACCAGTCCTCCTTTCCCTTCACAGAGAGAACCCTGTTAGAAACCTCGTGTGCCAGTTACTTTGTGGCAAAGAGATCTGATGGCAAAGGGGAAACTCGTCATTTTGTACGGGTTACTGGGTACATTGCTTGGATTCACTCGTGTGTACCTGTTTGGAAGAGTGACGCAGAGGCACCTGTACAAACACTCGTGTTACTAGCCTAAGAAATAAAACCTTAGGGGTTTCAGACAGAGGGTGAAGTCCAGGGCATTGCAACTTTGCTGTAGAGAAAAGTGCTCCCATGTAGCTTGTGAGATACATGTGTTTCCTAAATGGGAAACAAGCCTTCCCATACACTCTGAGAGGCTTTACTAATCTTGAGCTTTGGCACACAGTGCTACAGGAGTAGCTTTCCATGAACTGTCAGAAAGATTCCTTTTGCATGTCCCTCCCCCATTACCCTAGATACTCCTAACCCCTCGGGACAAGTTCCCCAGCTGCACGAACAATCAGTCCCTAGAAACCCACATCCCTCTACCTTGCAAGAAGCACATACATTTGCTGTCGGGGAAGGAAGTCTCATCGTTAGCTGAAAGACCAGGAATCCCTTTCACCTTTAGAAGACAGGGGCTAACCTACCATCGGGACCCTCTGGAAAGAGCAATATGCCAGAGCTCCTCAACAATATACCCCATGCTGCCACTTCCAGCACATCTTCCCCTGAGTGAAATCAGGCCATAAGAGTTGTTTCCTGAGGTAAGCAACAACAGTGTCCATTATCTATCTTGAAACACGTTTAACCATGCCATTGCAAAAGCTTTCCCTTCGAGTTGAAGGGAGCACACCTCGTTTAGCTCATCACCACGTGGGATGGTTCATGCTTGATTTACAAGTTAATGGACAGGTCATGCTACCTCTATATAGATGACACTCAAGTGAGAACTTCCTGTCACACAAAGAACACTGAAAGGCTCTGTGCTGGTGACTTGTTAAAAAGATCTTCTGGTGCATGCAGACAATCTTCATGGTATACAGGTGACAGAGGCCTGATTGCTTCCATTCTCATGTGGTTGTTTCTCCAACAGGTTTCAAAGCAGCCTATGCCAGCACTAGTGGTACTAGTCTGTGAAATGGTTATTGGACCGCTTAGAGTGCTCAGGTTGAAGACAGGGAGACATTCCAGACAGGGAAACAACCCCATGCCTAAAAGTTGTCTCATCCCAGCTTGTGAGAAACAGAACCATTTTCTAAACGTGATACTAGACTTTCCATGTCCTCTGATAAGGCTTCACTTCTCTCCATCCTCCAACCCGGAGAGAGCTCCACAGAGCTACTGGTAATATATACAATGGTAAGGGTGTGGGTCTCTCCCCCATTTAATGAGCTCCTTCACCTGTTTGGTATGTGACAAGTTCCATGCCCTGAAAGCCCAATCTCTTTGAAACTTTGTTCCTCTGGCTTGTAGGACACACATACATTTTCTCTATGTGAAAAAAGCCTTAACCTGTATTTGAAAGGCTTTTACATCCAATTCACCTTTCAAACACAGAGCTTCACTTGGCTTTCAAATACCTCTACAAAGTGCAGTATCAGAGATCTGTAATACTTCCTGCTTCACACTTCATGGACACCTTCCACTTAGTGAATGGACATACTGTGGAGTAGTTTTTTTCTTATGTACCATAAGAAACACTCCTTACAGGAGACGCATGCTTAGCAATACCATCTACAAATCTTTAACTTCCAGTGGTTGTTGGCTCACGTTATTTAGCTCAACAGCACACTGGTAGTACAAGTGTCAGATTTACAGCTTTTGGGATCAAATCACTTCATACATCATAGAAAACGTTTAAATTCCCTTCACAAAAGGAACACTATTAGAGAAACTTTGTGTTTGTGGTATGTTGAAAGATCTTCTGCTGACTAAGGGGAAACTGTTGTATACATTTTTTTTTTGATGTGGACCATTTTTAGTCTTTATTGAATTTGTTACAATATTGCTTCTGTTTTTTATGTTTGGGGTTTTGGGCTGTGAGGCATGTGAGATCTTAGCTCCCCATCCAGGGATTGAATCTGTACCCCCTGCATTGTAAGACAAAGTCTTAACCACCGGACTGCCAGGGAAGTCCCTCGTTGTATACATTTTAATGAGGACTTTGCTACTACTATCCGTTAGCGACTCATTCTTGAAAAAAGACTCAACGTAGCTTACCCCAACTCTAGTGGTACTAGTCTGTGAAGTAACCCACGACCTGCTTCAGGTCCTTGGGTTAAGTCCCAGACATGGAAACAACCCTGTGCTCTCATCCATCTTGTGATAAACACTTTCATTTCCTAAAAGGGAAACCAGCCTTTCCATGCACTCTAGCAGGTCATTCCCTCCTATTTGGCCGTTGAACACAGAGCAACCATCCATCATTCCAATTGACGTGGGAAAGCTTTTTTTTCCAAAGACTTCTCAGTTGGAAGGTGAGCTCTTCTTGCCTGGAAGTCTGTTTCTTTTGTATTTCTTGATAACATTTTCACATAAGAGACCCTTAAAAGGTCATTGGATTTAATTACAAATACTATGATTTACTATATTAGAGGACTATATTAGAAGTCAATATTCTAAAAACTTACTGCCCCCACCTAAACTTATTTTAGGAACGCTTTTTTAGCTCTTCAAAAGTAACAACCCCAACTTCCTATACATAAACAGAGAGACTATACAACTATAATCAAGATGATTCCTAGGCAGGTAATGGCAGAGGAACTTTTATCATAGTAACTGTTCCACAGATTGTTTAACTTAAAAAGAAAAAAAAGCGCTTCCCTGGTGGCGCAGTGTTTGGGAGTCCGCCTACCGATGCAGGGGACACGGGTTCGTGCCCTGGTCCGGGAGGATCCCACATGCCGCGGAGCGCCTGGGCCTGTGGGCCATGGCCGCTGAGCCTGCGCGTCCGGAGCCTGTGCTCCGCAACGGGAGGGGCCGCGACAGTGAGAGGCCCGCATACCACAAAAAAAAAAAAAAAAAAAAAAAAAAAAAAAAGTCTATTTAAAGGCCCTGAAGAACAAACAAAAGGAGTCAAGAACTGGACAGGATTTAATTACTGAAAGATCTCACTGGGTGCTATCCACATTTATAATGACTTTTCCCCTGAGGACACACCCTAGTCAGATAACTGCAATATCATTGATTTGAGGTGTGAGAGAATGCAGTTTAGGGCTGTTAGAGTAGTTATAAATTAAGAAGGGAAATCCCAAGAAGGAGGGAGTCAAAGAGGAGAAACTCCCAAATCTGTGTGTAAGTCCTCAGCTGATCTCTGAGATGCATATAAGCAGCGGAAACTCCAAGAAGCCCAGTGGAAAGCAAGAGCTGGAAGTCTGAAAACAGAGCAGGGATCTCTTCTCCTTAACAGAAGGGATCAAAATTTGGGATTTCAGTCCTGCCAAGTTAAAAGTGTTTCGCAAACACTTTGAGCTTTCTACAGACCTGGACTAGAAGAAATACAAGCCTCCACATGTTCAAGATGATCAGCCAGTAATTTAACTGCCTTCCACTATCATTAGAATGAAGATAGTCATCCAGGTTAATGATGGGCACTTATTATACTTAAAAATATTATTCAGTTTTATTATTTCAAGAAGACTTATAAAGTGTGAAAAGAATCTAAAAAAGAATGAATATATGTATAACTGAATCATTTTTCTGTACACCTGAAACTAACACAACATGGTAAATCAAGTATACACCAATACAATTTAAAAAAAAAAAAAAGAAGACTTACAAAGCATAGAATTGGTAGGTGGTAGACAGGGTAAAATGGCTACTAGCACAGAGTGAATGAAAGAAAAAAGCCACTGGCACCCAGTCTAGAGTAAGAGAATGTGTTAAACAGACATAATAAGCTTTAAAATATTATAAAACATGAATTTATTTACAAACAAAATGAAACTATAATATTTGAACAAACTTTTTAAAAAGGTCTATCTTTCATTCTTATAAAGAACAGGATTACTTAAAAATCAGTTTTAAATGACATGAACCACAACATAATTTTAGAAGTAAAAAACATTTTACAGAATGGTATCTGACAAAAACAAAACTTAAAAGCATCTAGAATATATATTGATAGAGTTTTTTAAAAGATCAAACTTTTCCAGTCACATTGTTTTGAAAAATTCCGAAGTATGCCATGTTTAACCAACAGTTTGCTTCCAAATAGGAGTCTCCTTGGAGAAACTAAGTATCAATTTTCAAACAACTATGCTCCCCCATTTGGTTGCTGGAATCATTCCGATTAAAACACAGATCTTTACTTCAATGTAAATTAATATGGCTAAAGACGCCAATCCTGAGTTGTTTTCTTTTTTCTCCATTAAATTCACTAGTACACATACATATCACTTTGAAGCACCATCAAAAAGAGAAATGGAAGACACAATAGCAGATGGAAGATTATCTGCCTCTGGAAGAGCCAAAATTAACGCAGACTTCATTTTCCTGATCTATAAAGGAGTATAACCACATCCTCCATGATTATTTCTCTTTCTAAAATGCTACATATTTGAAGGCAGACTTTGTGCCCTTCCTCCTGTCCCCTACATCCCCCCACCAATTGATAGTAATTAACATGGATTCTGGAGTCGGCTTGCCCAGGTTTGAATCCCAGCTCAGCCAGTTATTTTGTGATCTTGGACAAAATACTTAAACTCTACTCAGTTTCCTAATGTGTAGAGTGGGGATATTAACAACAGTACTGATCCACAGAGTTGTTATGAGGCATAAACAAGATAATGTGGGTAAAGCACTTAAAACAGTGACTGATACAATGTATATAAGTTTTCAAATCTGTCTTCACCATCATTCACTGCTTATGGGAAGAGATCTTGACTATGCCATATGAAGAAAAGAATGTCATATGGGAAGATATATTAGGTTAAATCACCAAATATATGAATACAAAACACAAAAATTACTTTTTAAACATTTACCTTAGCTTCATACAATTTGGGAAACATTTTAAAAAATATTTTAATAAACAGACATGGATGCTATAAAATACTTTGTGGACCAAAACTTAAAACTCTAGAGAAAAGTTAACTCAGACAATAAGTTTAAGTACAAAAACACCTGGAAATGTAGCACAGTATCACCACCTAGTGGATACTGCATTAAAAAATCTTACAGATGGTGCTTGCCCTACTTATTTGTAAGGCGAAAAGCCTTTTCAAATAAAAGCACATTCTGTTTACAAATGTAACGGGTATTACAAAATAGAAAATAAATTATTTTAATAGCAGTACTGTCCAGCACTATAGCTAAAATACCTCATACTAAGTCTGTATCTCGAATTTGTTTCTAAAACAAGGGAACAGAGTTAAAAGTAGTTTTTTTTTTCAGAAATTTAAAATGTCAGTCACCATACAAGCCACCAGATATACTTCACCATGACTTCGCAATTAATGCAGAAAATATTACCCATAAAAAACTTAGGAATTTCAAACCACAGTGTTGTAAGGTATCTTAAAAAGCCATTTTATTCTACCTACTTGCTATCTGAATCTCTTCTGAAGCATCCTTGATAAACAGAATCTTGGCTCCAGAAAGTATAGGTAAACTTACTTTTTTTCTGGGCCCGTTCCCCTGCAGAGACTAAACAATTAGAAAATGTATGTTTTTCATGAGTTGAAATCTGTTGGCCTTTGATTTACAGGTGTGAATAGTCCAATCCTTCCAAAGAATTATTCCTCAACTATGAGATCTTACAAAGTTATGGGATCTCTGCTCTTCCAAGTTAAACATCTATATATTCTTTTAGCTATTTCTCTTCAACAGAACTATAAACACTCATCATCTGTTCATGCTCCTTTAAACAGTTCTATCATTTCTAAAAATGACTGCATCCAATATAAAAAATAATATGCCATGAATGGTCTGGCTATTGAAGAGCAAGGACAGATTACCACCTCTCTCTCCATATTCTACTTCTCTTAAGGAAAAACTTTCATGGTGAGGCAGAGTAGCAGCCAAAACCTCAAGGCTTGGAAGTCAGACCAATCTGTGTTATTAAGTAGTTGACTGATGCAAGTTACCTGATGTGTTTGACTTTTAGTTTCTCCAGCAGTCAAACAGAAATCAACATCTGCCTCATATAAATAAGATCAAATGAGACAGCATTTGTAAATCAGCCAGTATAATGCCTAGCACACTATAGGTGTTCAATAAATAATAGCAATTATCATTATTACCTTTCCTCCCTCTTCTTCATTTTGCATATGCCATACACACACATATATGGTTCAACTGAACTGAAATGACTTAAGTTTCAGTGAAAAATCAATGCAATGTGTAATATTTTTCTCATCAGAAAAATACAGTATCTCTATTGGTCTGATGGTGGTGCAGAGTTCAAATTAAAGTAATATTAAATTCAACAAATGCTCATTTTTTTAAAAGCACAATATAAGGATATTTTGGATTACTTCACTGTGACAAAATTTCTTATCCTAGAAATAATTTCCAAATAGTAAAGAATTTAGTGTTGGATTTAGGAATATGTGTTAACAAATATATCCTCCATTTATCCATTTTTTATAATTTTCTCAGCTATACAGGTTTTAGTATATTGGAAATGTTGTCTTGTTGTCAACATTTAAATACATTAAAAAGTACCCTAAATAACAGTTATCCCTAAAGTAGCAAAATTCAGCATAAGGAAAACAACATAAACTATTCATAATTGGTTGAAATCTCTTTGCCCTTAAAAGTTTGATAATGATCAAGAATTCTGCTGCTATTATAATGGTAGATAGTAACTTATTTTTCTTATTTTAAATAAACAGCAATAGTTTTGAAATCACATCCTATTAGAAAAACAACACATATTTTCAAGTAAATACATGTGTAAGTATTAAACACTAGAGTAAATTAAAAATTTTAAAACTAGGTCAGGAAACTTAGGGTTAGAATGTCTCATTATCAAATATGTGATTTATTTCCTGAAATTAGTTTATGGTTATATATCATACTTCTTCTAGGATGTTCACTTCATTCCATACTAAAAAAACTTCATTCAGCATACATTTACTCAATAATTATTATATGACATATTTATGAACTTTATGGATATACAGCAGGGGTTGAGTTCTTTTTGAAATAAGGCTAGATGGCACTGACTTAAGACAAATACTACTCTCATTTGAAGGGAGGACCAAAGGTTAAACCACTTGCTTTATCGATTCCAAAACCACAATCAAATACAGAACTCCTATGCTTTTTCTAGTCCATGGTTAAGTCATATTTAAATTTCCATTAAAAAAACTTATTCATATTATTTGCATGATGCTTCTTTCTTGTTTTTAACGAAATTCTAATTATTTTTAAAATAATAAATTGCTCTCTAACCTAATGAACTTGCATTGATTTCTTTATAGAAATATTTTACTTGAAAGTGAGCCTAAAGTAATAGTCCACTATTTAGAGGGTACAGATAAAAATTGCGTATCTCTTTTCTTTTCCTTTCCTGGTCGTCAAACAATTATAAAGAAAAAGAAATGTCAAGCCCAGTGGTGGTTGAATTCAAACTAGAAATACACTATATTATTTATTTATTAGAAATAAACTGAATTAAGCCATTTTTATTAAGGTACGTTGTGACAGGCTAAGCACATTCCTGAAATAACTCTAAGAAGAAGGAGGAAGAGACCAGAAAGCTAACATAATTTCTCTTGCCAAAATGACATGCTATGCTTAAACTGAGAAATGACTGTATCAATATTTCCAAATAATTTACATACATAGATGCATTAGAAAAGATTTCTAGGTATCCACTAAAAGAAAATATAAATGTGAGGAAACACAACACATTGGAACCTTCCTAATGCTATATAGAGATAATACTCTGTATCTACAGAATTTCATACAAGGTAGAAAAAGTCCGAAAAGATATATTACTGGGCCTAAAAAACTTACGGACCAAATCTTTTCATGATGTTCTTTAAAATAACCCCATTTAGGGCTTCCCTGGTGGCGCAGTGGTTGAGAGTTCGCCTGCCGATGCAGGGAACACGGGTTCATGCCCCGGTCCGGGAAGATCCCACGTGCCGCGGAGCGGCTGGGCCCGTGAGCCATGGCCGCTGAGCCTGTGCGTCCGGAGCCTGTGCTCCGCAACGGGGGAGGCTACAACAGTGAGAGGCCCGCGTACCGCAAAAAACAAAAAACAAAAAAACCCCCAAAACCCATTTACAGACTTTAATAACAATAACTGCAAGGCCCCACAGGGTCTCTAGCTTATCAATACTTTTTTTTTTTTTTAAGAATTACCTTCTAATCATTAAGTCTAATTTTTTAAAAAATAATATCAAACATATCTATTTGGTAACTCTTGAAAAAGAGTCAAAACACATATAACTTCAGGATGTTTCTAAAAGCAGCTCTGTAGAGCACCTTTTAATTCACTGCATTCCAAAAGATCTCTTAAAAGGGCAGGGACTCAACACTTAAAAATGAATTAGAACAATGATTCCTTTAATACATGGAGTAGAATAGTTTCCTCCTTCTTGCCAGACTAGAGAGAAAAAGGTTTTTTTTTTGTCTCAGAAATATGCCTAAAAAACAAAAGCCTTGCACCAATGGCATCAGATAAGAAATTTCTTTTTCCTAAATTGCACATTTGGGGGAGAATTTTGACTTCATATCTCCATTATAAAATAATTATTTGAGTGTGCTTTCTTGTCTAATTAAAAAAAAGTTTCGGTAAAAACATTTGTCCTACAGTCACTGTTATAACTAAAGAGTCAATCTACTTTCTAAGCACTAAATAGAGTACAGCTTGGCCCCAAAGAGTGTGTAAAACCAGACTTTGCATTTATTACTCAAGACTACACTTGTATTTTTACCTGTGCATAATTTTATATTGCAAATGAACAGTACCTTCCAAATCCACTCATTATTTAAAACCCAGAGAAAGCATAATCCAACACTTAAGACAGTTCACACAGTTATTGAAAAGTTTACAAATGTAAAACTGGATTAAAAAATGAATTCTAGTTACAGTTCTAAGTTTACATGTCAATGTTAGCATATCCAAATAATACTTCTCTGTTAGGGAATGACAACCCAATGAATGTACTCCAAATAGCAGACACAGAATCCAAAATTAATCCCACCAAATCCTACCCAAGCATTTGTTCCCTAATCTACAAAATAAGACTAGATCAAATAATTTCTAAACTTCCTTTAAATTCTAACGTTTTTTGGATAATGGAATCAAATACCAGTTACTTTTAGTTTTATAATTATGTGACCCTGCAAGTCACTTGTTTTTAACCTCTCTGAAAAGATGCAATTTTATTTAAAATATCTCATCAAAAATTTATTTCCTACAAGTTTTATGAAATTTATTGTAAAATCTCCTTTGGTAACTTCGGTGGGTTAAAAAGTGCCCCACAAAAAGATAGGTCAACTTGGAACCTGTAAATATGACCTTATATGGAAAAAGACTCTTTGTAGACATAATTAAGTTAAAGATCTGAACACACAATTATCCTGGATTAGGGTGGGCCCTAAATCCACAGACATTGTCCTTGTAAGAGAAAGAAGATGGGAGGAAGGCCATGTGAAGACAAAGGCAGATACTGGAGTGATACATCTATAAACCAAGGAACACCATGGACTGCAGAAGGTAGGAGAGAAGCATGGAATGGATTCTCTTTTACAGCCTCCAAAAGCAACCAACACTGCTGACATCTTAATTTTAGGCTTCCAGCCTCCAGAATTCTGACCTTTTTTTTAAGCCACCGAACTTGTGGTAATTTGTTACGGCAGCCAAAGGAAACTGATAAAGTAGTGTATTTCAGAAAGAAAAGCCCTTTTAAAAGGTATTATTATCAATACAATTTATCTTTGCTCATGATATATTTCATATTAGGAACGGTGAAAGGACTTCATCATTTCTAGATTTTTAATAAAAATCAACAATTTGATTCCTAGATAAACACAGAAAAGCCTCTATTTTACAACATTTACTATCTATGTGAGTCTATTTTACCTTATGATTGAAATCATATTTACTAAAATGCTAAACAACTTTTCAATCAATAATATTACCTAATCATTTGTAAATATTTTTCAAAGACTTTGCTACTTTTTCTGAAGAGAATTAATAAATAAACTTGTATACAAAAAAGTTTCCAAGCTTTTTGAGTGGCCAACAGTATCAAAGAAATATCATGAGATAGCTATGAATAATTTTACTTTCCCATCATTATTCAGGCTTATGGAGCAAGTCTTAAACTTTTCTCAGTTCTTTACCATTTAACTTCCTTGGGTCATAGATAGATAGATAGATAGATATACATATATATATATATATATATATATGTATGTATATATACATATTTCACATATATATATTTAAAATACATATTTCTGATATTTAAAGCACAAAAAATCTGATGTGATCTGCGGATCACCATGGTGCCTAAAAGAAATTTAAAAATTTCTACGTAGTTTTCATTATGGAAATAGTCTAAATAATAAGTCTATTTTTAGAGTTCAAGATGTTTCTGATATTACCACATAAACCTCTGAATGTCCTGACTATTTGGCCACTGAAAAGTTTTATTCAGAAAGATATAAAAAGTTAGGAAATTCACAACTGCATAGCAACCCAGCTCACAAACAAGTCTGGATGTAGGTGGCAGAGGTATGTTAAGCCTATAAATAACATAGGGTAAAATGAAGTAACGAAATTCTAGCAGTTTCTGAGGTACTATAACGGTGAATAAGCATATGAAAAACATTAAATTCCAGAATATCGACTTTGATTTCAATGAGTCAGCGATACTCCAACCGGCAAATATATAAACTGGAACTAACAAATATTTCACAATTTCATATCTTTGAAAAACTCTTTTCCACACATAGAATGTATAATGTCTATTATCTGCTAGCAAGTATTTATGAGCATAAGTAAATTTCCAAACTAAAAATATGGAGACTAAAGTAATCACAAAAAACTGAATTCTCCGTTTCCAAACTAAGCAAAGAAAAGACCTGATTTTCTTAAGAGACAGTAGGTGAGGAAAGGAAAAGAAGAGAGTAAAAGAGAAAAAGTAGAATAGCTGAGGAAAGTGTAGGCAGGCTTCATGACTACTCCGGTCACCAATAACAATTCCACCATTAACTACCACAAAAGCACAAAACAGAAACATTAGAAGGATGTAGGGCCAAGTCAAAAGGAAAAGCATACTCAAGTTCTTAAAGGACATGGAATAAGCCAAAAGGAACTGAAGAATTTTCCTGAATTCTGAAAATGGTCCTTTAATAGAGGGAAGCTTCTCTTCTTTCTTCTTTTGTAGCTCGGTTTTCCAAGCTTCAGTCAACTTTTGTGCAATGACGTTTCCTGCGCAGAAGATAGCCCAGATGATATTTGTTTGACGAAACATGAAGCCACAAAATCCAAGCAAGGCTGAAGTTTTATGATTTCCATAAAGACACATCAAGTAGGCAAAAAGAGTAAAAAACATGGATCCTGCTTCTGTATAATAAAGGAAGTTAAAAAAATAGAGTGTGGGAAATACTGCTAATGTTAATGTTGACAAGATTCTCTGGATACTTGAGGCAGCCTACAAGAAGAGAAAACATAGTTCACAATAAAACAAATAGGCTGTTTCTGCTGAGCTAATGAACTAAAAAACAAAAAACTGCCTCTTATTCAAAAAAAATATTCAACATTAATGTTATTTCTGGCTTTGCAAAAACACAGTATGTATTTATAAGGACACTTTCTGATACTTTTTAGTTACACCTAGCAGTTTGGAAAGCAGTAAGACAATACATGTGTGTGTCAAAGCCTACAATACTTTGAATCATTCAACAAATAGTTAAGGAGTTATTGTGTGCAAGACAATGACCTCAGTTCTATGGGGAACACGGAGACAAATGGAACACAGTGCAGGTGGTTCCATTTCAGTGAGCTTATCTTCGTGCCTTCCATAAGCATTCACTTAGCCATCATCACCAATTTCTTTTAAAGATATCCCTTCAAAACTGTGCACTAGAGAGAATATAAATATGTATATAACATTTATACCACTATACACAATGATCTTACTATTTTATGATGAAATTACAGGGATCTTCCTGAAAATAGTGGGCCTAGTCTAAAGTTTTAGACATCTTCTTTTGGGCTGATAGTCTCAGGTAGAATTTGAAAGTATTCTTATCTCCTTGAATTCTATCATCCAGTTAATCTAAATCACCAAGCCAAACCATGCCATTACCTTGATTAAAATTAAGGGCTGTCCATCACCTATTAGATAAAGTTTAAAATGCTTTCCATGACATAAAAATATATTTGTGACTTCTCCCCTACCTTCTTCTACAGACTTCTGCAGCCTCACGTCCCTGTACTTTATAATCTTATAATTCCAAATAGCAATTCCCTGCATCTTGTTGTTTAATGCCTTTCTACTTTTGCTTATGCTGTTAATCCTGTCAGGATTCATTCCCATCCTACAGTCCTATCTGTCATCAAGATTCAGCTCAGGTACCATCTTCTCTGTGAAGCCTTATCCAATGCCACCCACACCTCTCCCTCCCAGTCAGGGTGCAACAAGTGCTCCTCTGCTCCTTCTCTGTATCCTCATAGCGTTTTATAGCTATTGCTCTCTCATAATTTACACTATTGAAATCATCTCTTTAAGCTAAAAGTAACTATTATAATTAATATTTATTGATTCCTTACTATATACCAGGCAATATTCTAAGCACCTTCCATTTATTAAGCTCTTCTACTCTTTAGAACAGTCCTATGAGGTACAGTCTATATTTTTCCTATTTAACTGACGAAAACAAGGAGTCACTAAGGGGTAACCTGCAAAGTAACACAATTAGTAAGTGGATAGAATTCAAACCCAGGTAATCCACCTCCAAGGCCTGCATTCTTAAATCATAAAAAATTGCTTGGCGGCTTCCCTAGTGGCGCAGTGGTTGAGAGTCCGCCTGCCGATGCAGGGGACTCGGGTTCGTGCCCCGGTCTGGGAAGATCCCACATGCCGCGGAGCGGCTGGACCCGTGAGCCACGGCCGCTGAGCCTGAGTGTCTGGAGTCTGTGCTCCGCAACGGGTAGGCCACAACAGTGAGAGGCCTGCGTATCGCAAAAAAATAAATAAATAAAAAATTTAAAAAAATTGCTTGGTAACCTCTGTTTCCCCTAATGAAGATATAAGTTTTATAAGAAAAAGACTGTGTCATTTACCTCTGTAATCTCAGCGCTTAGCATACTGAGATATTTACTGAACTGGTTTAATTCATGAAAATTTATAGATTTTATAAATAAATAAGAGTAATTCAAGTATTTAAACACAAGTATCTTCTAAAATGGGGGTAGGGGACTTGCTTTATCTTTACAAAAGATACACAAATATTAAATGTTAAATACATTTTTCACCAAATTTCATAAAACAAATTCACCATAATTGTGGAATTGACTGTACATAAACTTAAATATAATAAATTATTTTGAAAACAAACCTTGTGCCTGGGTTGCACCTTGTGGAGAAGCAAATATAGTAAATAGAAGTTGCCAACACTGAAGAGAAGATTAACAAATCTGAGCATTCCAATGGAGCAGACAACGTGTTCTGACCATCCGAAGATCCAACTGGCAGGTTTGACCACTCCAACTGACAGCAGGTATAAGCCAGGTAATGTAGTAATCATGGGGTCCCACTTAAAAAAAAAGGTCAACAATGAAGCAAAGCAAGAGGTAATACTGATAGGACTGACACAGAGATGTCATCTTTACCAATAATCAGGCATTTTGGGAAGTTATCCTAAGTCACAGTTAAATGAGCAAATCAGATGCCTCCTCTAAAGAAAAGTTTATCTTATGTTTTGTCCCTGTACCTGCTTTGTGATTGTTAAGGTACAAGCAACCAGCAGACAACAACTTAAACTCAGTTTCTATTTTCCAAGATATACTCTTTGGAGGGCCTGTAATTTGGTGATTGAATTGCAAATGCTCCAGTTTTAAAAAGCCTGGAATCACCCTCTGGAACTCGGATGGATTTAGAGAAAAAAATGTTTAAAGAGATTAAAGCACAGGATCCATAATGACAACTACAATGTAGAGAGCCATGAATTGTGCTAAATCCTCTGTATATAATCCTGCAACAAGCTCTATAGTAGATACAATTTTACTGTCATTTTCAGATGAGTAACCTGAAACTCAGAAAATTTCCAAGCGACATGACTAGTAAATAACAGTGCCAAGATTTAAAATCAGGTCTTCTCTAACTATAGACTTTATATTTCTAACCACTACTCTACAATGACTTCACCAGAAGAGAAGGATATGTCTGTTTTTGTACCCATATCTACACAACTATGTAGCCAAATATATACTCAAACATGCTGGCACTTCACTGGTTGCCAGTTTATCTAGTTAACAGAAGGTTGCTAAAAACACCAAGGATGGAATTAATGTAACTTGTCACTTCTTAGTAGCTGAAGATTCCCCCCTCCCCCTCCTATCCGACTCCCAAAATACACAGTGAGATGCTTGACAGGTGAGCTAAAGTGAAATTTTCTGACATTTCCTAGAAGCAATCCAATGCCTCTAATCCCGGGACTGGCAAAGAAAAACTAGGATAGCTTTCATCATTAGCCAAAAAGAGGGGCAGTAACTCAGTTCCCCATTAGTTAATCTCCCAGAGCTTTTCTTGCTAGGAGACAGATCTGCTGTTTATTCATTCATTTAGCAAATATTTTACAGATCTCAGAGACAGGAACAAGATTACCCAGTTCCTTTCCTGTTTGGAGTGGAGGGAGCTAAGGATAAAGGTAGGAGAAATTAGAACTGGGGCCAGCTCTTCCCTTTCTAGCCTGTCCGAGGGTGCAGACAGGTTGAGGATCCCACCTGCGAAAGGGAGAAATGGCCCTCACAGTAGCGCTGTGCCTGCGGCAGGTGGAAGATCTCGTCCATGTAGGGCTCTCGCAGCGCCCGGCTGAAAGCAGAGAAAAGGAGGCAGGACACTAAAAAGGTACAGCTCAGGGCTGCCGAGAAATAGTAACCCTCCAGCTGCGCCATTCCTGCCCGCATAGCCAAGAATCTAGTCCTGGAAAATATGTGCTGGATTCTCAGGTCCCCAAAGTCGAGCTTGACATTCAGGCTCGAAATGGGCGCGCAAGGAGGGACTGGCCGGAGGGAACTGAGCATAGCCGGAAGGCAAAGGATGCTGGGAAGAGCGGACCCTGAGCTTCCGGAAGGGTCGGGTCACTGTTTTCCGAGCGAGGAGTTTAGGTAACGCACCGGACCGTTGCCCTGTCAATCACGTTGCGCAGGGCGCACTGAGTGGTCAGAGCAGCCGGAAGGGGCAGACCTCGGGGTATCTGAGGGCGCTGGAGTTGCGCAGCTTGTTGCTTTGAAATGAAAGCAGCTGCTTATCCTGAAGGTCTTTGTTGGCTTTTTTCCTGCTGGTCCCATTTCTCACCAGAAGGTGGCGGCATTTCCACACGTTTGCAATCTCCAAGCTCTAAAAATTTGCACATTCCCTCGCCCAGGTTATTTTTTTCTCTCAAGTGATCTGAATTACTAAAACATTCAGTTCCAAGGCATTTGATTTCATCAACTTTGGAGGGCGGGAGGGGGAGCGTTGGTTGTGGAAGTTTCAGATTAAAACTTGAAGGTCCAGAGAGACCCTTTACTGATGAATGAACTTTACTAAGTCATTTTTAGATTAAAAGAGAGCTCTTTCAAAATGTCGGTACTCTGAACGAGGATTTATTTACATCATCACTCATAGTGCATTCGGATAGGCAGATCACAGTACTCTACGGGAGTTGAGGAAAGCAGTATTTTAGAAATTGGTGTGTTTTAGTTAAGGAAGGCGTCTCTGTGCCTGTAAGTTTGATTGTTCTTAACATCTCTATTGCAGCGTTGTGTTTTTCCTACTAAATAATAAGCATGAGCATCTTAATGGTTGGCACTATGTATCATTTATATTTGTAGTCCCCAGAATGGCTTTCATATATTAGACACTTAAATTCGAAGACTTTTATAGTTTGCGTTGACTTCCCACAATTCCAATATTGGGGGTTGGAGGCTGGAGGTGAGAGAAAGTATTTGAAGAATGCTGGAGATAAATTATGTTTTGTAATTTTACCTTGTGCTAGCAGGCAATGTTTTGTAGAAAAATGATCTCTTGAATAACCTCAGTCACTGTTGTCTTTGGTGGGAATAAATAAAAAATGAGTCAGGATATTTTTAGAGTTGCAAACCTCAGGGTTTTCAGTTCAACTCTTTCTCTGGGTCAAAGTTAATTCACACTCTCCAATTTAAGAAACTTTCTCAAATTAAGCTGACTGCCTCTCTATTCAGTCTCTGCAATTTCCTTATTAATAAGAGGGGTATGAAGTGAATATGTGGTGGAATAAGAACATGTATAAACCACTGGAATAAAATCATGTCAGGATCCTACTGTGATACATAGTTTTGTTTCCCCTATTCTCTCCCATTTTATTATTTAGTCCATGCTGTACTTAATCTATCTGAAATCATGTTCAGATGATCTAGGCTTCAAGAGGTTGATATGATCTACAAGTAACTGACTCCAGAACCCATGACTTTCTCAATTATGATATACATACTGTAGGGGCAGAAAAATATCTTTTTCCTCTACTCTTGTTACTGAACTCAGGTCTGGCTGCTTGCAGCCCCAAATCAATACTTGAGAGAAGACAAACGCTGGTGGAAAGGAAAGCTGTTTTTAATCAGAATGGTGGCAGTCTGGGGAGATGGTGGCCTCAGTGTCCCCCCAAAAGAATCTCCAAAGATTCTGCTTGGCCATTAAAGTTTTTAGAGGGAAAAAAGGAAGTAAACTCATTTATCATTGAGATAGGGGGTCAGAGTCATCACCATCCCCCGCTGTGTGCAGGTTAAGGTGCAGGCTTGTCGACTTCTTGTGATTTTTCTTTAAATGCTATCTTGTTCACACAGTTAATTCACGAGTTTACTAAAGGGGAAGCTAGGGAAGAGAGCTGGTCATCTGTTAATTACTTATTCTTCATTTCCACTTCTTTGATCTATGGAAAGAACCAACATCTTAGCAAGGTATTGTGTGATCAAAAGATTTGAAAGGTGTGCTAGGGCCAGAGATGAGTAAAACATGGGGGTGCCTGCTTTATAGTTAGTGTCAAGACAAAAGGGGGCTCCTGCAGAGAGCTCCTTCCTGCCAAAAGCTGCTTACACTCTTCTAAGTTCTCAACTGGGACATCTGTAACAAAAGACAGATTGAGAAGAAAAAAGCATACAAATTTATTTAATATGTTTTATGTGATATGGGAGCCTTCATAAGGAAGCGAAGGTCTCAAGGAATAGTTTAAACCTGAACATTTTTGTGCTAGACTTGATGGAGAGCAGAAAATCATGGAAGGATATGATAGGGCAAAAAACATGAGGTAAGTGTATTAAGCTGAAGGAAACAGCAATGCCAGCTCATTCAGATTCCTCTGGGTCCCTTTGATAGGGACAGAGTAAAGGGACAAAGTGGGTGATTAAATAGTTAATCCCACTAGGGGATCGTAAGTAGAGAAAAAAGTATGGGATACCCCTGTAAGTTAATGATCACTCGAGAAAGCAGGTTTGCTTAACCACAAAACCAAGCAGGCTTGCTTAGCAACAAAACCATGCAACAGAAGCATGAGACATGCCCCCAAATAATAAAACAATGGTGGCATTAGACTAATATTCTGCCCAGTGAGTTCAGTAAGTTAATGATTCCTAGTACATGCTCCTCCGGGCAAACTAAAAACAAAAATATAAGGAAAGGGTGACATTATACTGAAACCTGAGATGATTTACCATTTTTAGTGTATGTTACTGCCTTTTTGTTCATTTCCATTGTGCCAGGACAGTCCTGGCTTGACCATGTAGGGACAAGAAAACTCCCCCACCTGACGTGGAGAAGGAACTGATGATGGAAGCGTGACGCCTACTCAAGAATGAGAAAGAAGGTGGTCTTTTCCCCCACTTCACTTTTCCTTTGATTACAAAACTGTAGTTCACTAAGTTCTTGGGGCGTGGCACCCTCTCCCCTGCCCACTTGTAAGCCTCACAAGCATCCTATTCTAATAAATCACTTCTTATTTATCCCTTTGCCTCTTGCTGAATTCTTTCTGTGCTGAGACATAAAGAACTGGAGTTCCTCAGAGCCCCCCCGAGGTGCATTTCTGCAGTTTCACCTTCGTCTTCAGAAATAACGATGCTTCTTTCTTCTGAGTACAGGAAGGTCACCTCTCATGTGAGAGTTTTATGACCTACTTCAGGGGAAGGTAAGAATGTCCTTCCTAGGTTTTATAATCTGCTTCATTGGAAGGTCAGATAGTCCTTCCTGCACATCTATTTCTCAAATTCCTTACACTTGAAATATTCAATATGCCAAAGTGCCACATTTTGGACTAGCGTGTCCTGATCTCCTGTCAATACCTGAAAGACTACTGACCTTCCCCTGAAACAGTGGACATTCTTTGAAGGTAGAAGAACAAGGCCAGCCATTCATGCCATGTGTTTCTCTCTGTACTGATTGCCACCAAGATCTTACATTAAATATCTGATCCCACACATCCTTTTAAGATAATTGGAAAGTTTTAAGGAAATAAGGGGTTTTAGAAGTGTTAGTTTCATTAATAATTTACTTGCCTTCATTTTACAGAAGCTGAAGTTAAAATAAGTGGTTTACCTGAAATCATGTAGGAAGTTAGTGGCAGAGCCGTGAAATTAGAACATCAGACCAAAAGTAATAAAATAGCATCATAGACTTATGGCTTAAAATAATCTTCAATTTATACTGAACTGAATGTTTCATTAGTCCCATTAACCTTTTATTTACATTCTATTCCTTTGTGTTTCTATTCACCAAGTGAAAAATACAGTTTTCATTTTTTTAAAAAATTTCCATGGTGAAGACTAATTGCATCAAAATCTGCTGAGGAGCTTTGTGAAAAACTAGGTTCCAGGGTACTATCTCACACCTCTAAATAATAATTTTCACATAATAATCATCAGTGAAAAACATATTACTTAAGAATGCTAAGAAACACTAAAGGCCCAATAGAGGTCTTCATAGAATACTCCACTAGTTTGTTGGTGAATTACTTTTACTGTCTGCAAATTGATGAAGTTGTTGTCACTTGTCTACTTCAGGATTATGACATCTCTCATAACCTATTAATGCTTTTCCAAGGTCTGCCACTAAATCAAGACCTCACATTAACATAGCCATTTCTAGGGATTTTAATGAAGTAAGTTATGTTTTAGTAGATCTACATTTTAAAACTGATCACCATTAACATTCACCTTATATTCTCCATTTTCCATATGTCTTTATTTTGTGAAAAAGTCATCATTAAAATGTGTGGTCCTATCATCATAGATCCTCAATTAAACTTTTTATTTTGTCCTTGTCTTGAATTATGATATAACAAGTTATGGCAAAACGGGCAATTTCTTTTGGAGTTCTAAGAATAGGTAGTGTGTACAAGAAATAAATCTTTGTTGGTTTAAGCTATTAAGATTTTGCATTTATTACTGCCATAAAAATTCCCTAACAGTGAGTTTCCCCAAATGTTGTAATTCTGATAACTGAAAAATTTATGTAAGTACTATTACTTTGAAGTGATAGTCCAAGTACTATTCTTCTTCTTATTGAGAAGGATAGTACTTTTCCACTTTTTACTGAACTAAAATACTGACCACTTGATAGTCACAGTGATGGTTTACTCACTTTTTGGTGCCAATTTGTTCTAGCTATAGCTGTACCTTGGGCCAAAATCATAGATGGTAACCTCCAAAATGCAAGTATCCTTGAGGTCAATCTCAACATTCCAATTTTAAATAATGTTTAAAATTCATCAATTAATTCATCAATTAATTAAAAAGAAAACACAACACAAAATTTTGGTACTAAAGCTTTAGCCAATATTTTAGCTCTTTACTGAAAATATCTTGGAGATAAGCTGTAAGGTGACCAATCTTCCTGGCTTGCTGGAGACTTCCCAGTTTTAACTTTGCAAGTTACGGGAAATCCTTTGGTCTCAGACAAACAGGGTTGAGTCATCATCTGGAAAGTTATACCACACAACCCAAAGCAAAACTTCCTAAATATTCCTTATAATACTGGTTCTTAAAGTGTGGTCTCTGGACCAGCAGCATAGCATCACATGAGAACCTGTTAGAAGTGCAAATTATTAAGCCCTGTCTTAGACTACTTAAACAGAAGCTCTGGGGAGTGGAGCTTGGCAATCTGCGTTTTAATATTAATTTAATAATCAATTTATGATTCGCTTAAATTCCCAGGTGAACTTGATGCACATTAAAGTTTGAGAACACTGCAGTCCTCTCCTCTACATTGTCCTTGCTTTTCTGTCCACCCATACTGCATCATCCCCTCTCTAGGATTTTTTCTTTGTATTTTTTCATCCTTTTTTCTCATGGAGAAAATTTTGGCCTCTCCAATTCTTCACGTCCAGGATTCCCCCTATGAAAAACACAATGTTCATTGCCAAGCAACATAGAGACTCCTTACTCCTCGGCGGTTGGAGTGAAGAAATTTAAATATTTACAATTTAATATTTTTCTATCATATATATTCATACTCAGAAACATGTAGTTTTTATTTTTAAAAATCTCTATGTGAAGAGGAACTGTCTCTTGTGAAAAAATGAGTAGCTGAAACAATTGTCCTATAGCTTTTGATGCCAGTTAAATGAGAAACATTCCAAGGAAAAGAAATTTCACAAAGGCCTTTGCCCATAAACTATATATAATTTAAGGTCATCATAAATTAATTATTAAAGGAATGGGGTTATTATATCAATAAAATTGCAGTACCATTAAATCAACCAAAGTGAAAAGTTAGAAAGGAAGACATTCACTTAATTTACAATATTAAACTTTTTTGTGTGTGTGTCGTACGCGGGCCTCTCACTGTTGTGGCCTCTCCCGCTGTGGAGCACAGGCTCCGGACGCGCAGGCTCAGCGGCCATGGCTCACGGGCCCAGCCGCTCCGCGGCATGTAGGATCTTCCCGGACCGGGGCACGAACCCTTTTCCCATGCATCGGCAGGCGGACCCTCAACCACTGCGCCACTAGGGAAGCCCAATATTAAACTTTTAATAAACACAATAATATGATTTTACTAATTTTAAAATTTCAGAGTTTGGACTGAAATTTATGATACAAATGTCGTTACTGAAGAGATGCTCATCCAAGTTAATGTGAAATATTGAAGAGGGTTTCACTTTGCTTATTGGTTTTAGATTAGAGTGAGAGAAAGGCATGAGGGCTACCTTATGCTGACCATTTGATGCCCTGCACCAATTGGTAGTTTGGCATATGTTCAATATATTATTCCTCAATTATTTGCATAATATTAATTTAGTGAGAACAGAAAAATCTGAAATTTCATTAAGAAAATTTAAATACAGAAATGCTCATTTAATTCATTTTACTAGGAAAAGTAGAGATATTGTAGGTAGGGGTAGTTCCTGTTCTGTGGTCCCAGTTCTGCTTTCAGGGTTTTTTTTTGTTTTTGTTTTTGGGTTCTTGTTTTGTATTGCTTTTCTGAATGAGACAACAAACTATATGAAAGGATTTATAATTATTTAATACATTAAAATGAAATACTACATTGTTTATTACTGTCTGAAAATTTTAGTTTCTGTAACTGCCACATTTTGATGACTGATAATGCATCTGTGCAAACATATTTGAGGTAAGCCTATTTCAATAAGGAAGTGGTTTTTCAAAGTCTTCTTTCCACTAGAGGGTGCTGACAACTTCAGCAAAATCAGGACCAATTTGTTACCTTCCCTAAATTGATTCCAGTAATGTTTTAGCCCTCTTTATTGATTAGCACTCAAATATACGCCTAACAAAACTGTCACTCAGGATGGCTGTGTTTTTAAAGTTCATTATTTTCAATACTAATTCATTACTATTATTTTTGTTTTGAAGATATCTTACAATAATCATATGATCATGCAAGAAGTATTGGGGGCATGTGAGAGACTGGAGAGAGCTTGACAGAAATGCATGTGTGCAGAGGTGGATTGGCTGCCACTTGGGGACAAACAAAAAAAATCACACACTTTCCTGGACGCTTCAATTGAGTGAAGTGAAAGCCTTAGTCCTCAGCGGGAAGGTGAGGAGATGTTTGCATTCCAGAACCCAGGCAAAGCTCCATTGCTTCTGGGAAAGGGAGAAAAGGAAAAACTTGTTACTGATGGAGGGGGAAGAAGGACTTTGGGACCAATATCCTGCACTAATTCAAAGAAGAGGTCTGTTGCCACTAGGGGAGAGGCAGGAAACTCTCCTTCCCTCGAGGGCTACCACAAATTCAAGGCTACCATAACATGGAGGAACAGGAACAATGTGAAAGCTCACCCATAAGGCTATACAGGGCCTGCTTAACACTGAAGATGGATCGGGAATACTGAACTTACCTCCTCACTTCCCCCATGAGACTAGCACTGAGTGACAAAGCAGTCTGCTGCTGCAATGGGACAAAGGCATGGAGAGAGAAGCCTCTGAAGTGCAGGTTTGCAAAGACTGCTGAAAGTTGAGGGTAGAGCAGGAATATTGAGAGAAAACCTTTGACACCCATGGTCCAATACTCAGCACAAGGTAAAAGCAGACCTCTACTAAGATTGTAATTGCTGGTTCATAAATCTGCATATTTTATAGTTTAAATATTGAAAAAGTGTTTTCTAAAGTAGTCATACCAATTTATACTTCTTTAAGCAGTATTTAAGAGCTTTTCTTATTTCATAGTCTTGTCAAAACTTGGTATTTTTAAAATTTTACCAAGTGATGCATATGTAATGGTATCTAATTGCAGTTTAAATTTGCATTTCCCTAATGACTAATGAAAGTGAGTATGTTTTCATATGTTTATTGGTCATTTGAGTATTCTTATTTATGAAGATTTACTCGTCAATTGTCCATTTTTCTAAGTTGTGTGTTTTTTAATTTTTTATTTATAGTGAACGCTTTGTTGTTTGTATGGTTTGAAAATGTCTTTTCTCACTCTCTGTGACTTTTTTCCCTGCTTATAAAAATAGTGAAAACTACTAAATTAAAAAAAAATACTTTGTTTATTTATTTGGTTGCACCAGGTCTTAGTTGTGGCATGAGAACCCTTAGTTGTGGCATGTGGGATCTAGTTCCCTGACCAGGGATCAAACTTTGGCTCCCTGCATTGAGAGCATGGAGTCTTAACCACTGTACCACCAGGGAAGTCCCAAAACTACTAAATTTATGTATTCAGATTTAGCAGTCTTTTCCTTTATAGTAATTTCCATTTACACAGTTTCCATATATTCTGAGGTCAGGTCTTCTATAATATTTTATAGAATCTCAATTATTTGCCTTTTAAACTTAGATCTACAATCCACCTATAATGGATTCTAGTGCATTATGCAAGATGTGAACCTAGTTGGTTTCCATAAAAATAAAAAATTGTCTTAGCAACATTTTAAAAGGCCATTTTATGTAAAATTGATAGCTAGTGGGAAGCAGCCGCATAGCACTGGGAGATCAGTTCGGTGTTTTGTGACCACCTAGAGGGATGGGATAGGGAGGGTGGGAGGGAGACGCAAGAGGGAGGAGATATGGGGATATATGTATACATATAGCTGATTCACTTTGTTATACAGCAGAAACTAACACAACATTGTAAAGCAATTATACTCCAATAAAGATGTTAATAAATAAATAAAAATAAAATGCCATTTTATTGCCACTTCTCTACAGTGACACTTATGTCAAATGAAGAAAAGAAACGTCCATATTTGCATGTGTCTCTTTCTAAACTCTCTATTCCATTGCTATATTTGTCTGTCATTATAATATTACACTATTTTACTACATCTTTAAAATATATCTTAGTAACTGGTAGAGCATTTTTTCCCACTATGTTCTTCTTTTTTGAGAGTATTTTGAATACTCTTGGATATTACATATCCATTTATATTTTATTAATTCCCACAAAAAGCCAGTTGCTGGGGACTTCCCTTGTGGTGCAGTGGTTAAGAATCCACCTGCCAATGCAGGGGACACAGGTTAGAGCCCTGATCCAGAAAGATCCCACATGCTGCAGAGCCGCTAAGCCTGTGCACCACAACTACTGAGCCTGTGCTCTAGAGCTCACGAGCCACAGCTACTGAGCCCACGTGCCACAACAACTGAAACCCACGTGCCTAGAACCCGTGCTCTGCAACAAGAGAAACCACCACAATGAGAAGCCCGTGCACTGCAAGGAAGAGTAGCCCATGCGCAACAATGAAGACCCAACACAGTGAAAAATAAACAAACAAACAAATAAATAAATATTTTTAAAAACCAGCTGCTGTTTTAATTAGTATTGTATTGAATCTATTCAGCTATTTTGGGGAAAGAATTGACATTTTTACTGTATAAAGTAGTTCATTACGCTTTTAGTTAGTTTTTTTTTTTTTTTTTTGCGGTATGTGGGCCTCTCACTGTTGTGGCCTCTACCGTTGCGGAGCACAGGCTCCAGACGCGCAGGCTCAGCAGCCATGGCTCATGGGCCCAGCCGCTCCACGGCATGCGGGATCTTCCCGGACTGGGGCACGAACCCGTGTCCCCCGCATCGGCAGGCGGACTCTCAACCACTGTGCCACCAGGGAAGCCCCGCTTTTAGTTTTTGATATTTGTTGTCATCCTCTTTTCAGTACGTCAGTCAGAGTCTCGCTTTTAAACAGTTCCATAAATTTAAACAAAAATTCTGGTAGACCTCTACTTGGAGGATGTGGGAAGAATATATAAGTGAAGGATGCAAGTAAACTATATCCTCATATTTCATAGTATCAAGTCAACTGAGAATGTCTAATATTGAAAAATCAAGAAGTAGTAATATAAGCATTTTATTTCAGTTTATAGAGCTAAATGTCAAAAGGAGCAGCTTGAAGAGTGGAAGATGGTTAAATCAGAGGAACAGGAATCAGGCTGGTAAGGATAGTGTCCATTTTTAAGGAAAATTTATAAGCCTTTGAATTTATTTTATTTTGAAAAACTCTTTGTACTTAAAAATGTGGTCTATCAACTGATGCCTGCCTGGATCCCCATACAACTGGATTATGACCAGATAAGTACAGAAATAGAAATAAATATTTAGAAATTTTTTAGCAGTGTCACAAAGTAATTGTATGTCTGTGGAGTACTGAAAAAGAAGACATATGTCTTTTTTTCTTTCATTTCACTTTTCTAGTTTTTCATTTTTATTGTGTTTTATAAAATTATCAATTCATGATGGATTGGGATTCTTTTAAAAATGGATTTTTATCATATGTAGTTTGAGAAACACTCTATTACATTTTGACAAATGATTATTTAACTCAAAAATTTAAAAAAACAAAAATTTTGTGCTATGTCCAGAAGATACATAAGGTGACTTGTTTTCAACCTGGCAAATCAAGAAATTTAATGTAATAGATATCTAAATACAGTGTTTCCATCTGTCCAACATCATTTAATACAATGTTCAACACTCAGTCTAAAAATTTCTCTTTCTTTTATTTCTGATAATTTAGTGCTCTGTGAGTAAAAGGTTATTTATAAACCTAGCCTAAACTAATTTGGCTTTTCGGTAAGTAGCAGAATTTTTTTCTGTCATGTATATAGGTACTCTGCAATTGTAGGGAGAGGCTGGTGAGAGTTCTAGTTCTCCACCTCTGCAAACTCATCATCAGATGGTTCATTGCAGTGAAAGCAAGCTCTGACCAAATTTCTCAGAAAATGGACATCTACTGGCTCTAATGAGGCAGAAGCAGCCATAAAATCTGTTTGCAGATTGAAGGAGTTCCTTCTCTCTGCCATTTGGTAACCTGGCCAGCACTTTCATGCATGTCTGATTCGCAAGAAGATATGGTGCTATTCTTACAATACAATGGGCCAACCTTGTAACCAGCTTTTAGGCAGGATTTGTTTTTTAATGGATCATTATTCTGGACTTCTAATGCCATGGGACCAGTCATGTCAGTCCCAACTATTCACTTAATTTAACAACAATAATACTCGCAATCAATGAACTGTTTTATAAGACTTAACGTTAATTACTACAATCTAAAAATCTATGCAAATATAGAATCTTTTTTTGAAAATAAATCAGGTTTATTGAGATATAATTTATGCACAATGAAATTCACTCCTTTTAAGTGTATAGGTCTATGCATAATCCTTTATGAGCATACGTGCCTGTCTCCCAGATAGCCACTTCATAGCCAGATAGTCACTTTGGCTAATTGGCCAAACTCAAATAGTTGAATTAAAGATAAGTAACATGCTAAATGGTTGATCAAAATATTTTGCTTCAGCTTAACATATTCATAAACATATTATTTCTCAATCTTATATAAACTATAACATTGTTATTAACTATTACGCTTTTTCCATAATGTAAAATGTTCAACTATCACAAATGTGTTTGTGCCAATTGCTTGTGCAACTTTGTAATCAGTTTACATTCAGTGCCACAGAGATGAACAAGAAGCTCTGGAAATCTGAGAATTTTTGTGGAAGGATATTAGTTTTCCAACCTGGTTGTTCTTAGTTTCACTATTAGTTGTTGTCCTTTTTTTTCTGAATGTCTTCCATGAGTATAAGGCAGAGGTTGACAGACAGACATTGTTTGAAGATCCAGATAGTAACTATTTTCAGTGTTGTGGTACATATGGTCTCTTTTGTAACTAAACTCTGCCATTGTAGTGTGAGAGCAGCCACAGACAATACTTAAAGAAAAAAGCATGGCTGTATTCAGTAAAAATTTATCTATAAAACAAGTGTCAGGAAGCATTTGTTTCACAGATTATAATGCCAACTAAAGAATGTCACTGATCATCTGGTTCTACAAGAATTAAGTCAATAGCCACTGCAGTTGTTGACCTTGAACACACCCTGAAAGAGATTCAGAGTGGAGATCAGGAATGAGGCACTCTGTGCTCTGGGAAAACTGGCAGAACAGGCCTTCAGATAGTTAGATGTTTTCAGAAGAAAATTTTATGAACCAATTTCTTGCATCTTCCCATACTTAGAAAAGCATTAAAAGCATGAACTAAGATATCTGTGCTTTGTGACAGCAGTAACCTTCTATGGAGATGTGTGCTTGATTGCACATACTTCTTCTCCAAAATCACATATATGCTGACCTTCCCCCTTACCTCTTCAGAGCAATTCCACAGAGCTATCTGAGAGTCTGTCTCCTGGGCTATTAGTTTTCAGTAAGTCCTCAAATAAAATTGAAACTCACAGCTCTCATTTTGTGTGTTTTTATTTCAGTTGACTGACATTTCTGGCAACCATGAATGGACCCAGAGCAGACTATTCTCCTTCACCTGAACTCTACGAGGATCTGGAGCCTTGGTGACAGCAGGGCCCCTTATGCTTATCTGCCTACTCATGAGTCCAGAAGAATTTTATTATGCCTCTCGTGGTTCTTGTATTTCCTGATTACTGGTGATGATTCTGAGTTTTATTTAGCAGTGTATAACAGGTACCTGACCCCCACAGTTGAAAGATACTGGGGGAAGCCTAGTTGAAAGACACTAGGATTTGCTCAGTTGAAAGGCACTGAGAGGTCTGGACTGGGTGATTAGGTGGGAGGCTGGCTTAATGTCTTTTCTAAGTGAGGGGCATGGGAAAGCCACCCTCCAACTAACACCCAAGCCCATTTCTGTATGTACAAAAATTATATTTATAAGTATTTACTTGGGAATTAATGGAAATATTCTCCTGAAATTAGCTGAGATAGGGATCTTTTATTGCATACACACTTAGGTTAGAGAAAGCTGGCTTGATAAAAAATGTTTTCATAATTCTGACCCAAAAGGTCCTTCTAGGAGGAGCTTGCTTTTATCTCCATGTGTCTTTGAGATGTAAGTGTTCTATCAGGACTTTCAGAAGCTTATTTTACTCTTATCTAGACCATCTCCAATTCCTGAGACTGAGAGAAAAAAAGAGAAAAGAGACCTTTTTACCCTTAGCTTATTCTGTTATTTATAAACTAGTGAGTTCTGTATTGTAATACCTGATTCATGACTAACTTTTAAAAATGAAGCTATGAGATCTCTAGTTGTGTCTGTCTATATATCTGTGTGTACTTTATAGATATGATATATCTCAACCTGTGGATGTTATTACCAAAATTAACTTGTAAATGAGTTCTATTTAATTGACTTAAAAAAAATCAAGTGTTTATAGAAATTCCCAGAAATATGAAAGAAACTAACCCAAATGAATTTCAGGTTCAAATGATCTGGGAAATATATAGTATTAAATTATCATTTGGTTTGAAAGTTAGTTGGTTTAATTAATACAGACATGTCTTTAAAGTCATCAGCATTAACTATAAAACTTTAATTGTACCTAGGTTTACTAGAAGTCAAATAAGAAGTTGTAAAATTTGTCAGCAAGAAAAATAACTTGGAATGATAAAAATTTTATAAGCAAATTAAATGTAGTTGAGATATGGCTTTTAGGTAAACTCTTTAGGAATAATTATGTTTTAGGAATGTCTACTTAAAAAATAGTCTCTCCAGATATTTGGTAACTTGAAACTTTAGAGTTTTGTTAAATTACGTTAAATGATGGCAGTTTATTAAATATCTAGTTCATTCCCAAATAAAATAAGATAGGGAACATTAATTACTGAACATAGGCTTCCTTTTACAGGGAAACTAGAGATATTTAGGACTATTAATAAATATGTTTGGTGCCACATCAAGCCATTTTCTTTAATAAAGCACATGCTTTTTAGAAATTATAAGTAGTATTTATAAGTTTGCCAATCTACAGAATGCTAATGTAAGAGACAAGTCATAAGTGTTTACTTCTTAATTATTGCTAGAAGTTATGTCATCTAACTAATATATGTAATTGAAACTACTAAGCTAATAAGCAAAATATTTTTGTATTCAAGAAAAAAAGAAGGTATAAGAAATAGAAATGCATTTTGTTAAGCATAAAGAAGGTAATTTTGTCCTAAAGCAAGTTATTTCTAAATGGGAAAGAAAATAAGGGACAAATTAATATGGATATAGAATGTTGTCGAAGATTTGTGAGAAAAAAAAATCTTTAGAGAGGAATTCTATGTGTGGTCAGGACTAAGATTGAAATAAATTTGAGCAAATTAATTTCAACATTAAATGTAAAGTGGTACAAAACCTGAATTGGGTTTTCTCTCTGTTAAGAGGACAAAGTTTTCCTGGAATATTGATTTGCTTTTTTCACAGGTTGTAAACTTTCTTTACCTTTTAAATCATTTTAAGTCTTTTGTCATTCATAGATAGTTGTTGTTTTACTCCAATGCCTTTGAAAAAATGCTTTATCTTCAAGAAGATTTATAGACAGAACTTTTTGACAAGTACAGGTTTCTGATAAATTTCAGGTCATACCACTAAGCTGGGTAAGAAATTAAAGAATTCTAATGGAAATCTTGGTGACTTCATACAACTGTTAACAAAAGTTCAAGTATTAGTTACATAGGACTGAGTTAACTGATGAATTTGTTTATAAATTTTATGTGTTTCTTTTTTCGGTTTGAAATATTACTGGCTTTTAATCTGTGTTTTCCAGATGTAAGGAAAACTTCTCCCTGAAGCTAATTATGACATACAGCAATTTGGTAAGCAGAATTGAAATATTTAACTTTTCTCTCTACCTAATTGGAAGAGAAATTGGAAACTTTCAGGTTACCAGAAAGCAGACTCCTAAAAGGTGCAGGAACCTAAAGATACTTTTGGACCTAGAGAAGAGAGGAACTCACCTAAATCTTTAGATATCACAGGTGGGATCTGATGGCAAGTCCTTGCTGTGGCCTTCTGGCCTTGAGAGGCCTTTTAAAAATTAAATCTGAAATTCCTTATAAAATTTCCAGCAAAGCCAATTTAAAAACATCTTATATGTTCAATTATACTTATGTAAATAATCTGGCCAAGTTTATTGAAGCCACATTTATTTCTGCGAACAAATTACTCTTGATTTGGCTGTATTTGATAGAAATGAAGGTAATTTTAGAGAGAAAAATTATGTTTCAGTGGATATTAAATTCTAGTTGTTAACTGAGGTCTGTATTTACTGCCTAAAACTCACTTCCTAGATAGCTCCTTGTTATTATGTTACATTATTGTAAATTTTAATTGAATTATTAAAAGGACACTCTGAGTTTGTTTCTGAAGCTTATCACAGTAATCTACCTTGAATGAAGATCAGATGCCCCATGACCTACAATTAGGATATTATGCATACTAGAAAAAGCATCATTTAAAGGACTATCTTCAATGTAGATGGAAGAAAACTTATCAGGTACTCTTAACCAGCTCATGCACAGAAGAACTGAAGGGAATTGACTTTTAGATTCATATTTACCACTTAGATAGGGTGCTGCACTGGACTGGTCTATAGAGAGGACTGCTGACCTCAAACTCCCCTTAAAACAATGCTCAGAGGAGAAACTACACTCACACCAGGACAAGAAGAAGAAAACAACAGAAGTAAACAGACCTGCCAAGATGCCGGAACTGAACTGTATGATTATTAATTTTTTTTTAATATCTTGGAATTTTGCAAGAAAATCAATGTTTTTCTATCATGGGCACAAATTCTATGCAGCGTTTAAAAATTAATTCAGTAGTTGGGTTTATGGTCATTACCTCTCTACCTTTGTGGATTTCTCCTCCTTAAGACTCTAACTGGATGGTCTTAGGAAATTTATCCTAGACTAAAGAAGTTACAGTTCTGTTTAGGCCACTACTGATATTATGAGATGAGACACCCTCACTTAGCCAATGAATCATACTTGCTCTGACCATGTCATAAATATGAATTTTCTTTTAAAGTTACTCAAGCTCAATCAGAACAATGAGCTAAATTTTGGTTAAAGAATATAACCTCCCTCAACTTGGGGCTGGATTCATATGGCTAATACCAGGTCATTTAAGTTTAAAGGCCCTTATGTTGGGAACAATTAAATCATACTAAGGATAATCAACCGAATAACATTAAGAAGTTCAACGTAATAACACTAAGAAATTGTGCTGGGTGCCTTATGAACAATACCAATATATAATTACCTTTAAGATAGCGATAAGACAGGGCCAGATGAGTTTGAGGTATACTCGGCCATACCTAATGGAAATGTGTATATAATTACTTTTAAGATAGTGACAGACAGGGCCAGATGAGTTTGAGGTATACTCGGCCATACCTAATGGAAATTCTTGGCTTAAATATTTACTTATAATACTATTATTAATGCTAGCTATAGTACTTATATTCTGCCTATTTTACAAGATTGTTGTTTCTTGAGGTGCCAAACATGTGACTGGGCTGCCAATAAAAATAATTGTAACTAGGTGGCTTGAAATGATTGACCAAATATATAGTTCCAAATAAGATCAATGATTGTAACAGTGTAAGTCTAGATATGGGAAGAAGCAACCAGAGGGAATCTTCTCCTCGACCATAACAGACTAGTAAGACAGGTGGTCCAGGAACTTCTGCTATCAATTAATAGGGCCTACTCTGGTAATAGCACATTGAGTAGCCTATCAACAAAATCCTGGCCTAAGAATGAGCATTCCTAGTACAATGGGACAAATGGTCATGTAATATCTTTCAAACCATTGTTGAGTTTTTGACCATGAGGGGGCACAACTAACAAAGAATGTCACTTGCCATCTGGTTCTGCAAGAATTAAGTCACTAGCCAGCACAGTTGCTGACCTTCAATACACCCTGAAGGAGTTCAGAGTGGAGATCAGGAATAAGGCACTCTGTGCTCTGGGAAAACTTGTAGAACAGGCCTTCAGATAGTTACATGCTTTCAGGAGAAAATTTTATAAACCAATTTCTTGCATCTTAAAATCATTAACTAAGATACCTGTGCCTCGTGACAGCAGTAACCTTCTACAAAAATGTGTGCTTTATTGCACATACCTCTTCTCCAAAGTCACATATATGCTTACCTCCCCTTTCATCCCTTCAAAGAGATTCCTCAGAGCTATCCGAGAGGCTGTCTCCTGGGCTATAGTCCTAAGGAAGTCCTCACATAAAACTGAAACTCACAGCTCTCATGTTGTGTGCTTTTATTTCAGTTGACAATAATTTGACAATCCCTGGTATAAGCAATCAGTAATAAACCTAATGGCTTTCAACTTACTATTGGCTTGTATTAAGATATCAAAAAAAGTTTATAACACTGATATCAACAATAAAAAGATTACCAGGGCAGTATTGAAAACCTAAATATCCCATGAATACCAATGATATAATTTCAACTAAAATTAGCTTCTTTTTAAAAAGTTTTTGGCCACAACACCTGGCATGTGGGATCTTAGTTCTCCGACCAGGGGTCGAACCTTCACCCCTGCAGTGGAAATGTGGAGTCTTAACCACTGGACTGCCGGGGAAGTCCCAACTACTATTTATAGCCTGAGATAACATAAACTCATCTATTCTTCCCTCCGTCCCAGCAAGACCTCTATAACTATGCTACCTTAGGACAGTGAATCTACTGAGAGATAGTTTAAGGGCACCAACAATTCATCAATTCATTAAACCTCTCAATTACAGTTCTGTTTTAGAGAACAAATTTCTCGAAGTCACTGAATCTCTGGGTATTTTTTATTCAGAAGGAAAGGGCTGTTGCCTCTAAAAATAGATATTATGGCTCATACTTTTCAAAAGGAGATACAGCATGAAAAATAATCTTGCAGATGACAAAGCTTCTTCAGGTCAGGAGGATGTGCAAAAACTTAAAAAAAATACCTGCTAACTCTTATATAGGAGAAGGCCATGTGGAAGAGCAGATTTCCAATGATGGTGACGCTGACTTATTTTACAAGGATTTTGGCAAACATACATAATTCAAATGGCAGTTTGGTTGTCAAAAATGCTGTGACCAGAGGCTTGCAGGTCCCCTTGAAACAATAGTTCAGTAAGTGCTAACTCAGCATTCATGGTGACTTTGTAGAATGTAACTACTGGGAATAATGAGAATAATGAGAGTCACAGTAGCCAAACCACAACTACCTACAGGTAATATGAATGAAAAATAAATGTTTGAGGTTGTTATTGCTGTAAAGCTATGTAATATAGTGCACTTACCGTGTTGCTAAAATCATTTATCAGTGAAAATTTATCATGTAAATACTAGATAGCAGGTAACATGTTCTGTGAATGGATGAATGAATAAATAAAAGATAACTGGGATTTATCATAGGATAAATATAACTTAAGTTTGTTTGAGAAGGAGAAAAGTAAAGTGATTGAGGCTCTATGTGCTGCTTTTTTCAACAGGCAGCCACATCTTTCTGCATGTCAAGCCATGACCCTGAGACACAATGATGAAGGTTGGAGTAAATGGATTTGACCAATAGGGCACCTGGTCACCAGGGCACTTTTAACTCTGGCAAAGTGAATATTGCTTGCCATCCGTGGCCCCTTCATTACCTCAATTACATATTCTACATGTTCCAGTATGATTCCACCCATGGCAATTTCAGTGGTAGAGTCAAGGCTGAGAACTGGAAGCATGTCTTCAATGGAAATATAACTTCCATCTTCCAAGAACAAGATTCTGCCAACATCAAATGAAGTGACTTTGGTGCTGATTATGTTGTAGAGTCCACTGGTGTCTTCACTAGCTTGGAGAAGACTAGGGCTCACGTTGAACCTAAGAGTCATCACCTCTTCTTCTTCTGCTAATGCCCCCATGTTTGTGATGGGCATGAACCATGGGAAGTATGACAGCTCTCTCAAGATTGTCAGCAATGCCTCCTGCATCACAAACTCCTTGGCCCTCTTGGTCAAAGTCATTTATGACAACTTTGGCATTGTGGAGGGACGCATGATCACAGTCCTTGCCATCACTGCTTCCCAGAAGAATGTAGATGGTACCTCTGAGAAACTGTGGTGTCATGACTGTGGGGAAGCCCAGAACATCATTCTTGCTTCTATTGGTGCTGCTGAGGCTGTGGGAAAGGTCTTCCTGAGCTGACTGGGAAGCTCACTGGCATGGCCTTCTGTGTCCCTTCCCCTAATGTTTCAGTGCTGGATCTGCTCTGCAGTGTGCAGAAAGCTTCTAAATATGATGACATCAAGAAGGCAGTGAAGCAGGCATTGGAGGAAGCCCTAAAGGATATCCTGGGCTACACTGAGGACTAGGTTGTTTCCTGCGACTTTAAAGGTGACACCCACTCTCCCACCTTTGTTGCTGGGACTGGTATTGCCTTCCATGACCACTTTGTCAAGCTCATTTTATGACAATGTATTTGGCTACAGCAATAAAGTGGTGGACCTTATGGTCCACATGACCTCTAAGGAGTGAGTCCCCTGGAACACCAGCCCCAGTGAGAACAGGAGAGGAATAAAGAGGTGCTTACTGCTGGGGAGTCCTTGCCCCAACTCAATCTTTGACCCAACTGGAGGATCTCCAGTTCTTGACACAGTTTCTATCCCAGACCCCTGAAGAAGAGGTAGGACTTAGGAAACTCTACCTTATCACTTGCCATCAATAAAGTGCACAGTACCCAGTCAAAAATAAATAAATAAAGTCATCAGGGACTGCTTGAAGAGATGGGAATAGATTGTGTTCTAGGAAATGTTGTGACGTCATTTGCCCAACTCTGTGCAAGAACATTTGCCCAAGAATCTATAACTAATTCAGTCTAGAAAACAGGTAGTTTAGCAAAGCTTGAGTAATAGGTCTTGTGCTTGACATGCTCCCAGTAAATATTTAATAGCTATCTGTTGATTGCAAAACCATATTAAACAATATTTCATTAAAATATATCCTGTCATTAAAATAATGAATTCAGGGATACTCTGTCAAAGATTATAATACATCTTTGATTAGCAAATGAGTGATCAAAAAATTCCTTGCTATACTAAATCAAGGGCACAGCCACACAAATTTACATTATTCATTTATTTTGAAGAATAAAATTTAGCTTTAATTATTTATGACAGTTTTAAGTATGACCACAAGTTTATTGCCTTATTTAGAAAGTATAATTACATCTCTGCTTTGAGAGATTTATTAATGTATAAGAACAAATCTGAAAACACATTGTGAAAATGAGAACACTAATAGCTTAGTGTGTAGAATCATTTATTCCTAGTGTTAGAGAGAGCTTCCCAAAAGATGCTCAGGCTTAAAATAAAGAACAATATAGTTTTGTTAGATGTCAAAAACAAAGGGTGTGGGAGGAGGGAGAATATTCCACTTAGATATAGCAGCTTGTGAGAAAGTATGTACGAAAGTATGTATGAGAGCATGAATTTTGAAGCAGTGCATTTAAATTCTATTTTCAGAAGAAAACTATAGAGAAATACAAATATATTTATTTATTTGTTTGTTTATTAATTAATTATAGGCCATTTAAATTCCCATGGTAGCCAGAAATCTGCTTTAATATATCACTTTCTGCAAGGACATAAACATTAGTCTAGGTCCAAGACGAGTGAGAGGCATACCAGCTCTTTAAGAGTCATTGGTTCTCAAAAGTGTTTATATATTCCATGTTTTGTTGTCCACAGTCATGCCCACTTTACTGATCTTTCAAGGTAATTTACATCAAACTGTATCTGGCGAAAATTGATATAGTTAACAGAAATATACCCATTTCTTATATACATTTTGGAAGAACTTGCCCCCTATATAAGAAAAATTGAAACTTCTAAAAGAAGAGGACTGATTACTTCCAAGTCAACACTTAATTTTGTTTTTGAAAGTAAATCTGTGCTAATGGAAAACATCATTTTCCAGCATGAATTAAATTATTGTGTTCTATATTTCCTGCTGGGGAGAGTAGGTTCCTGGCAATATGGTGTTACATTTGCATTTTGATAGCACACAGCTTTGGGCTGTTCCCCTCAAATTCAGAGGAGCACAAACGTATTATATAAGATTATTCTCAAGAGAAATAAAAGTATTTCATTATGTTTCACAAGGCACATTCATGAGACTTCCAATAAAATCTGTAATTTTTTTAAATCAGTCAAATAAAATATTTTCCATAAATTTCCCTACTTTAGTAGGATACGTGTATTTATTTCATCGTTGATAAACTAATTTCACTTTTCCAGCAAGGACACCAATAATCTATCAGTTGTTTCTATCACAGGAGGATTTCTAAACGCCAACATGTGAAGCTTATACAATAAAATAAAGGTGAAATGTTTAGACTGTTGTTGATGTAGTCTTAAGAATAAACATTAAAAACAACATAAATTTACAGCACAAACAACATGGGATAACTTTTCAAATTACGTAATGATTTCACTCTGTGAAAAGAAAACAACTACAACAATAAAACAGAGTGAGTTTCTTTATATAACAAATACCCTAGCTCAATTAAAGAAGCCTTCAATTTTTAAAATTTCAATCTGTATATAACTTTTCAGAAATACATTGATTTGATGAGGATAGTAGTTATGCAAAGACATCCACATTAGTAACAAACATGTTTTGAACCCTTGATACTGTCCTAGGTTTCGAGAAGTTTGTTATTGTGACAGTGCCCATTCATTGAGAATAATAAATCAAAATAATCCTAAACTAATAATCGACGGTCATAAATCATAACATACCAATAATTAAAATTTTATTTTCTTTCAAATTTACATAGTGATTTCTTGTATAGTCTATAGTCCCTTTTAACAATAATGTGAGATATGATGTCACAAATAAGAGTGGAGTTTGGAGATATTAACTCAGTTACACAAAACGGCAGACTTTCTAACTTTAGCATTATTTATAATAAACATGGTGGAATGAGCTAATGTGAAAAGTACTAATCTTTAATACATTAATGTAAAGTTTGATAAACAAAAGATATATATATATATTATATAGCTGGATAGATTGATAGATCTAATCTCTTATCAGTATATTTACTCCAGCACACAACTTACTAGTTTTTTCTTCCAGTTTTATTGATATAATTTACATACAGCACTGTGTAAGTTTAAGGTCTGTAGCATAATGATTTGACTTACATACGTCATGAAATGATTATCACAATATGTTTAGTGAATATCCATCATCTCATATAAATACAAAATTAAAGAAATAGAAATTTATTTTTCTTGCGATGAGAATTCAGGATTTATTCTCTTAACAATTTTCATAAATAACATACAGCAGTGTTAACTATATTTATCATGTTGTACATTACATCACTAGTACTCATTTCTCATATAACTGGAAGTTTGTACTTTTGACTGTCTTCATCCAATTTTCCATTCCCCCACACTCCACCTCTGTTAACCAAAAATCTGTTCTCTTTTTCTGAGTCTGTTTGTTTTTGAAGTATAATTAATTGTGTTAGTTCCTGGTATACAACACAGCGCTTCCATATTTCTATACATTTCAGATGGCCAACACAGTAAGTCTAGTTATGATACATCAGCATACAGATATTACATAAATATTGGCTATGTTCCCTACACTGTATATTTCATACCCATGACTCATTTATTTTGTAACTGGAAGCTTATATTAATACCTCTTAATCTCCCTCACCTATTTACTTTCTTCTTCCACCTCCCCTCCCCTATGGCAACCACCTGTTTGTTCTCTGTATCTATAACTCTGTTTCTGTCTGTTTTATTGTTTTTTCACTTGTTTTGTTTTCTAGATTCCAAATATAAGTGAAACCATGTGGTATTTGTCTCTGTCTGACTTATTTCACTTAGTATAATATCCTCTAGGTCCATCTATGTTGTGGCAAATGGAAAGATTTTATTCTTTCTATGGCTGAGTAATATTCCATTTTATATATATATATATATATATATATATATATCACATCTACTTTATTCATTTATCTATCAATGGGCACTTGAATTGCTTCCATATCGTGACTCTTGTAAATAATGCTGCAATGAACACAGTGGAGCATATATTTGCTAATCTCTTAAGTCCAAATGCATTTTGACAACGCTGAATTTTTACTCCTCTACCAAACATTTACTGACATCTTTTTGTTTTGCGTATCCCTTACCTACATATAGATGATTTTACTACTTTTATCTTTTAACCTTCTTACTAGCGTTATATGCAATTGATTTATGCCTTTATTGTATATTTTTCTTTACTGATGAGATTTTTCCTTCCATAATTTTCATGTTTCTAGTTGTGGCCTTTTATTTTTCACTTAGAGAAGTCCCTGTAACATTTCTTGTAAAGCAGGTTTGGTGTTTTTTAACTCTTTTACCTTTTGCTTGTCTGTAAAACATTTGATCTCTCTATCAAATCTGAAAGAAAGCTTTGCCAGGTAGAGTATCTTGGTTGTAGGTTTTTTCCTTTCATTGCTTTAAATATGTTGTGCTTGCAGATTTTCTGCTGAAAAGTTAGCTGATAGCCTTATGGGAGTTCCCTTCTATGTAACTTGTTGCTTTTCCCATTCTGCTTTCAATACTCTCTCTTTATCCTTAATTTTTGCCTTTTTAATGATAACGTGCCTTGGTGTGGCCCTCTTTGGGTTAATCCAGTTCAGGACTCTGTGATTTCAGGACTCTGTGATTTCTGGACCTGGATGTCTGTTTCCTTTCCCAGGTTAGGGAAGTTTTCAGCTATTCTTTCTTCAAATATGTTTCCTGCCCCTTTCTCTCTCTCTTCTCCTTCTGAGATACCTATAATGTGAATGTTAGTGGGCTTGATATTTTCCTAGGGTCTCTTAAATGGTCCTCATTCCTTTTTTTTTCTTTTTTTCTATTCAGTTTCAGTGATTTCCACTACTCTGTCTTCCAGCTGGCAGATCTGTTCCTCTGTATCATCTAATCTATTGTTGATTCCTTCTAGGTATTTTTGTTTTTTTGTTTTGTTTTGTTTTGTTCTTTTGCGGTACGTGGGCCTCTCACTGTTGTGGCCCCTCCCATTGTGGAGCACAGGCTCTGGATGCGCAGGCTCAGTGGCCATGGCTCACAGGCCCAGCAGCTCTGTGGCATGTGGGATCCTCCCAGACCGGCACGAACCCGTGTCCCCTGCATCGGCAGGCAGACTCTCAACCACTGCACCACCAGGGAAGCCCCCTTCTAGGTATTTTCATTTGCTATTATTATTATTTTTTAAATTGAAGTATACTTGATTTACAATGTTGTGTTAGTTTCTGGTGTACAGCAATGTGAATCAGTGAAACTGATTCAGATTCTTTTCCAAAATAGGTTATTACAAGGTAGTAAATATAGTTTCCTGTATTTTTAAATTTCAGTTATTGTATTCTTCATCTCTGTTTGATTTTTCTTTGTACTTTCTAGCACTTTGTTGAAAACTTCCAACTTCTTACTCTGTTCATCTAATCTTTTCTAAGTGTGTTTTTGTTTTTTAAAGTAGACAAATCTGCACCACTCAAAAGAGAATTCTGAGAATCCCCAAATTGAGATGGGTTTTTTGTTGCTCTATCATTGCTGAAAGTTCTCCACTCAGATCCCACATTGATAACCCGGTCAACTACAACCAGGTCACATTTAGGACAGATCATATCACCAGCTCTGTAGTCCTCCACTAGGATTGCATCTGGATGGTTTGGACTTGTGACTATTGGAAGAGCATCCAAATGTCTGGTAGATGCCATCCTCATGGCCACTGCAGTTCCAGCAACAAGCAATGGCAGAAGAACCATGAACCAGGAAGAGATTGGGGCCCCAAGTTCTTTGAACATCTTTAAGTCATTACATTGAACTCTTTATGGGGTAGATAGCCTATTTCCACTTAGTTCTTCTGGGGATTTATCTTCTTCCTTTATTTGGAACATATTCCTCAGTCTACTCATTTTGCCTAATTTGCCATTTTTATGTCTATGTATTTGGTAAATTGGTTATGTTTCTCAGCCTGGGACAAGTGGCTTTTTACAGGTTATATCCTATGTGTCCCATCAGTGCATAGCACAGTGGACACCAAAGCTTTATACTCTTTATACCCTCAGTTTGGGTTGCTTAAGTCCTTTTGTTGTGGTGGGCTGACTACTGTGGGTGGTCAGATAGGCATGGTTGGCCTCTGATCTGGTTGGTCACTAGGCCCTACCTTGTGTGGGGCTGGTGGTTGCTGGTTGGCAGGACCAAGTCACAAGGCTGATGGCTACAGGGGCCCAGGGGTGTCCTGGGGTTAGTGCTGGCTCACTGGTGGGTGGAGCCAGGTTCTGGAGTGGGTGGTTGTGGGGCTGGGGATCCCAGATCTAGTGTCGGTGTCCTGGTGGGTGAAACTGGTTCCTGACATGACTGACTGTGGGGTCCACAGTGTCTCAAAATTGGTGTTGGCTCACTGGTGCAGGGGGCTGGATCCTGGGACAGCTGGCTTGGGGTCCAATGTGTCTTGGAACTGGTATTGGTCTACTGAAAGGTGGGGCTGGGGCCCAGAGCTTCACAGGGCTAGTGCTGGCTCACTGGCAAATGGAAATTTGTTCCTGGGTCTCTGGCTGCAATATTCTTGGGGTCCTAGAGCTGGTGTTGGCTTGCTCATGGGTAGGCTGTGTACTGATATGGCAGGCTGGTTGGGCTGCAGTGGTCCTGGGTCTGGTATCTGCTACTGGTAGTTAAGACTGGGGTCCACAGGTCTCAGGTCTGGTTCCTGTCCACTGGTTGGTGAGACAGAGTCCGTGGACTAGTGCCAGCCCAATATGGTGGGTAGATCTAGGTCCTGGGATCTCTGGCTTCAGGACCCAGGAGTCCCAAGGCTGATATCAGCCCATTGGTGGGTAAGGCTGCATCCTGGAACTAATAAGCTACAGGGAGGATTCCAAAATGTTGCTTGCCAGCACTAAGTCCTTGTGGTAGAATGAGTCCCCAAAATGGCTGTTGCCATGTCTATGTCCCTAAAGTTATCTCCAGTTGCCTTATGCTTCTCTCCAAAATCAGAAGGTGGGGCTGACCCAGGGTCCTTTCAAATTACTGCTTCTTCTCTGGGTCCCAAAGAATGTGAAATTGTGTATGCATCCTTTAAAAGTGGACTCTATTTCTCTCAGCCTTTTGGCTGTCCTGAAAGTAGGACCCGCTGGCATTCAAAGCCAAACATTCTGAGGACTCATCTTTCCAGCTCAGGATGCCCAGACTGGGGAGCCCAATGTGTGCTCAACTACCTTCCCCCCCATCCCCCTGCACTGCTCCTTGGGAGAACTTCTGCAATTGTCATTATCCTCCCATTTGTGTGTCACCCACCTAGGAATGTGAGTCTTGACTATGCTGCATCTCTGTCCCTCCTAACCATCTTGTTGTAGTTCTTTTTTATATCTTTCTTTCTCTCTCTTTCTTTCTTTCTTTTTCTTTCTTCCTTCCTTCCTTCCTTCCTTCCTTCCTTCCTTCCTTCCTTCCTTCCTTCCTTTCTTCCTTCCTTCCTTCCTTCCTTTCTTTCTTTCTTTCTTTCTTTCTTTCTTTCTTTCTTTCTTTCTTTCTTTCTTTCTTTCTTTCTTTCTTTCTTTCTTTCTTTCTTTCTCTCTCTCTCTTTCCTTCCTTCCTTCCTTCCCTCTGTATTGAGCTATAGTTGATTGATAATATTATATAACTTTCAGGTGTACGACATTCATAATTTTTAAAGATTTTACTCCATTTATGGTTGTTGTAAAATACTGGATATATTTCCTGTGCTGTACAATATATCCTTGTGGCTTATTTATTTTATACATAGTAATTTATACCTCTCAATCCCTTACCCCATCTTGTCCCTCCCCACTTCTCTCTGCCCACCCACTGGTAACCACTAGTTTGTTCTCTGTGCCTGTGAATACATTTCTTTTTTTGTTATAGTTACTAGTTTGTTTATTTTTTTAGACTCCACATATAAGAAATAACATACGGTATTTGTCTTTCTCTGTCTGACTTATTTCACTGAACATAATACCCTCCAAGGTCATCTATGTTTTTGCAAATGGCAACATTTTATTCAGTTTTATGGCTGAGTAGTGTTCCGTTTTGTGTGTGTGTGTGTACGTGTGTGTATACATATATATATATATACATATATAAATATATATATGTATATATATAAAATCACATTTTTCTTTATCCACTCATCTGTTGGTGGACACTTAGCAGGCATGTATCTTTTTGAATTGTGTTTTCATTTTCTTTGGATATATGCACAGGACTGGTATTGCTGGATTACATGGTAGTTCTATTTTTAGTTTTTTGAGGAACTGCTGTACTGTTCCACAGTGGCTGCACCAATTTACATTCCCAGCAACAGTGTACAACAGTTCCTTTTCTCCACATCCTTAGCCTTCTTTATATCTTTAGTTGTAGAATATCTTTTCTGCTAGTGTTCTAGTTTCTCTCATCAATAGTTTCTCTGTAAATTGTTGTAATTTTGGTGTGCTCATGAAAGGAGGTGAACCTAGAGTCTTCCTACTCCACAATCTTGGCCACTTCCCAGAAATTCTTAGTTTCTTTTTTCTACAACAACTTGATTAAAATGTGAGTGATGTATCATAAATTCACCCATATAAAGTGTATAATTAATGTCTTTTGGTATGTTCACTGATATGTGCAACCATCACAGTCAACTTTAGAACATTTTTGTCACTTGAAAAAGAAACTCCTTGCTCTTTACCTTATCCCCTCCCTGTATCCCCACTCCATTCCACCCTCATCCCTAAGCAAATATTAATGTACTTTGTATCTGAAGATTAGCATGTTTTTAAGGTTCATACACAGTATATCATGTATCAGTATTTCATCCCTTTTTATGACCAAATAATATTCCGTTGTTTATAATGGAATTATTATAATGGAATATTATAATAATATTCCAGTGTGGATATACCACATTTTATTTATCTATTCATCAGTTTATGGGTATTTTGCTTGTTTGTACTTTTTGGCTATTCTGATTAGTGCTGCTATAAACGTTCAGGTACAAGGTTTTCATTTCTCTTGGATATATAATTAGGAGTGCAATTGCTGAGTCATACAGTAACTCTGTTTAATCACTTGAGGAATTGCCTATTTCCCAAAGTGGCTGCACCATTTTACATTCCCACCAGCAGTGTATGAGGGTTATAGTTGCTCCATATCCTTACCAATACTTACTATTATTGTTAGACTTTTTGATTATAGCCATCTTACAGAGTGTGAAGGAATAAATTTTTGAATAGTGAAGAAATTCATACATTTAAAACATAATTTATATTCATAGCTTTCTTTTTAAAATGGTGATTCAATCTTTCAACAAGTATTTATTAAGCACTAAGACTAGGGGGAAAGCAGTTAACATGATAGTAATAATCCTTCTACTCATGTCCTACTATCTACTATGGTCTCTTATCATTTACCATAGTGTCTTTCAACTCATTAGAGTTCTTGAATGTCTTTTAAGAGTAAAGGTTTTTCTATAAAAATTTTAAAATTGTTTTTTTTAATTTTAACAATATTCTAAAAAAATATATAATTATATTCTAAACCAGTGCTTTCCACAGAACTTTCTATGATAATGAAAATGTTCAATATTTTGGTATCCAATATGGCAGCCACTAGCCATGTGTGGCTATTAAGTAATTTTTTCTTATTGGAGTATAATTGCTTTACAATGTTGTGTTCATTTCTGCTGTAAAATGAAGTGAATCAGCTATATGTATACATATATCCTCTCCCTATGGACCTCCCTTCCATACCCCCCCATCCCACCCATCTAGGTCATCACAGAGCACTGAGCTGAGCTCCCTGTGCTATACAGCAGGCTCCCACTAGCTATCTATTTTACAGATGGTAGTGTATATATGTCAACCCTAATCTCCCAGTTCATCCCAATCTCCTCTTCCCACCCTGTGTCTACCTGTCCATTCTCTACATCTGTGTCTCTATTCCTGCTCAGTAAATGGGTTCATGTGTACCATTTTTCTAGATTCCACATATATGCATTAATATACAATTTTTCTCTTTCTGACTTACTTCACTCTGTATGACAGTCTCTAGGTTCATCCATGTCTCTACAAATGACCCAAATTTGTTCCTTTTTACTGCTGAGTAATAATCCATTATATGTATGTACCACAGCTTCTTCATCCATTCATCTGTCAATAGACATTTAGCTTGCTTCCATCTCCTGGCTATTGTAAATAGTGTTGCAATGAATATTGGGGTACATGTGTCTTTTGAATTATGGTTTTCTTAAGGTATATGCCCAGTAGTAGGATTGTGGGGTCATATGGTAGTTTTATTTTTAGTTTTATAAGGAACCTCCAGACTGGTCTCCATAGTGGCTGTATAAATTTACATTCCCACCAACAGAGCATGAGGGTTCCCTTTTCTCCACAACCTCTCCAGCATTTATTGTTTGTAGAGTTTTTGATGACAGCCATTCTGACTGGTGTGAAGTGATACCTCATTGCAGTTTCGATTTGCATTTCTCTGATAATTAGTGATGTTGAGCATCTTTTCATGTGCATCTTGGCCATCTATATGTCTTCTTTGGGAAAATGTCTATTTAGGTCTTCCACCCATGTTTTGATTGGGTTAGTTGTTTTTTGATATTTTTGATATTGAGCTGCCTGAGATATTTATATATTCTGGTGATTAATCCTTTATCTGTTGCTTCATTTGAAAATAGTTTCTCCCATTTTGAGGGTCCTGTTTATGGTTTCCTTTGTTGTGCAAAATTTCATTAGGTCCTATTTGTTTATTTTTGTTTTTATTTTCATTACTCTAGGAAGTGGGTCAAAAAAAGATCTTGCTGTGATTTATGTCAAAGAGTGTTTTTCCTATGTTTTCCTCTAAGAGTTTTATAGTGTCCGGTCTTACCCTTAAGTCTTTAATCCATTTTGAGTTTATTTTTGTGTGTGGTATTAAGGAGTGTTCTAATTTCATTCTTTTACATGTAGCTGTCCAGTTTTTCCAGCACCACTTATTGAAGAGCCTGTCTTTTCTCCATTGTATATTCCTGCCCCCTTTGTCATAGACTAGTTGACCACAGGTGCGTGGATTTATCTCTGGGCTTTCTATCCTGTACCATTGATCTATATTTCTGATTTGTGTCAGTACCCTACTGTCTTGATTACTGTAGTTTTTTAGTATAGTTGAAGACAGGAAGTCTGATTCCTCTAGCTTCATCATTTTTTCTCAAGATTTCTTTGGCTATTCAGGGCCTTTGTGGTTCCATAGAAATTGTAAAATTTTTTGCTAATTCTGTGGAAAATGCCATTGGTAATTTGATAGGGATTACACTGAATCTGTAAATTGCTCTGGGGAGTATAGTCATTTTCACATTGTTGATTCTTCCCATCCAGGAACATGGTATTTCTCTCCATCTGTCTGTGTCATCTTTGATTTCTTTCGTCAGTGTTTTATAGCTTTCTGAGTACAAATCTTTTTCCTCCTCAGGTAGGTGTATTCCTAGGTATTTTATTCTTTTTGTTGCAATGGTAAATGAGATTGTTTCCTTGATTTCCCTTTCTGATCTTTCATTGCTAGTGTACAGGAATGCTAGAGATCTCTGTGCATTAATTTTGTATTCTACAACTTTACCAAATTCATTAATTAGCTCTAGTAGTTTTCTGGTGGCATCTTTAGGATTTTCTATGTATAGTATCATGTCATCTGCAAAGAGTGACAGTTTTACTTCTTTTCCAATTTGTATTTCTTTAATTTTTCTTCTCTGATTGCCATGGCTAGGACTTCCAAAACTATGTTGAATAAGAATGGTGAGAGAGGACATCCATCCTTGTCTTGTTCATGATCTTAGAGGAAATGTTTTTAGTTTTTCATCATTGTTAATGATGTTTGCTGTGAGTTTGTCATATATGGCCTTTATAATGATGAGGTAGGTTCCCTCTATGCCCATTTTCTGGAGAGCTTTTATCGTAAATGGGTGCTGAATTTTGTCAAAACTTTTTCTGCATCTATTGAGACGATCATATGGTTTTTATCCTTCAGTTTGTTAATATGGTGTATCACATTGATTGATTTGCATATATTGAAGAATCCTTGCATCCCTGGGATAAATCTCACTTGATCATGACATAGTCTCCTTTTAATGTATTGCTGGATTCAGTTTGCTAATATTTTGTTTAGGATTTTTGTGTCTATATTGGTATGTAATTTTCTTTTTTTGTGATATCTTTGTCTGGTTTTGGTATAAGGCTGATGGTGGCCTCATAGATTGAGCTTAGGAGTGTTCCTTCCTCGAAATTTTTTGGAAGAGTTTGAGAAGGATGGGTGTTAGCTCTTCTATAAATGTTTGATAGAATTCTCCTGGGAAGCCATCAGGTCCTGGACTTTTCTTTGTTGGAAGATTTTTAATTGAAGTTTTAATTTCATTACTTGTGACTGGTCTATTCATATTTTCTATTTCCTCCTGGTTCAGTCTTGGAAGGTTGCACCTTTCTAAGAATTTCTCCATTTCTTCTAGGATTTCCATTTATTGGCATATAGTTGCTTGTAGTAGTCTCTTAAGATCCTTTGTATTTCTGCAGTATCAGTTGTAGCTTCTCCTTTTTCATATTTTATTTTATTGATTCAAGCCCACTCTAATTTTCTTGATGAGTCTGGTTAAAGATTTATCAATTTTGTTTATCTTCTCAAAGAACCAACTTTTAGTTTTATTGATCTTTTCTATTCTTTTCTTCATTTTTATTTCATTTATTTCTGGTCTCATCTTTTTTATTTCTTTCTTTCTACTAACTTTGAGTTTTGTTTGTTCTTCTTTCTCTAGTTGTTTAAGTGTAAGGCTAGATTGTTTATTTGAGATTTTTCTTGTTCCTTGAGGTGAGATTGAATTGCTCTAAACTTTCCTCTTAGAACTGCTTTTGCTGTGTCCCATAGGTTTTGGGTCATCTTGTTTTTGTTGTCATTGTTTCTATACATTTTAAAATTTCCTCTCTGATTTCTTCAGTGATCTCTTGGTTATTTAGTAGTGAATTGTTTAGCCTCCATGTGTTGTGTTTCTTAAAGTTTTTTTTTTTTCCTGTAATTGATTTCTAATCTCATAGTGTTGTGGGTCAGAAAAGATGTTTGATATGATTTCAATTTTCTTAAATTTACCAAGGCCTGATTTTGTGACCCAGGATCTGATCTATCCTGGAGAATATTTCGTGTGCAATTGAGAAGAAAGTGTAATCTGCCACTTTGGGGTGGAATGTACTGTAAATATCAGTTAAGTGTATCTGATCTATTTTGTCATTCAAAGCTTGTGTTTCCTTATTAATTTTTGTCTGGTTGATCTACCCATTGGTGTAAGTGGAGTGTTAAATTTCCCCACAATTACTGTGTTACTGTTGATTTCCCCTCTTATGGCTGTTAGTATTTACCTTATGTATTGAGGTGCTTTTATGTTGGGTGCATAAATATTTATATTTGTTATATATTCTTTTTGGATTGATCCCTTAATCATTAAGTAGTGTCCTTCCTGTCTCTTGCAACAGTATTTATTTTAAAATCTAGATTATCTGATAAGGGTATTGTTACTCCAGCTTTCTTTTCACCATTTTGATGGAATATCTTTTTCTGTCCCTTCACTTTCAGTCTGTATGTGTCTCTAGGTCTGAAGTGGGTCCCTTGTAGACAGCATATATATGGATCTTGTTTTTGTATCCATTCAGCCAGTCTGTGGCTTTTGGTTGAAGCATTTAATCAATTTACTTTCAATGTAATTAACAATATGTTTATTCCTGTTACCATTCTCTTAATTGTTTTGAGTTTGTTTTAGTGGGTCTTTTTCTTCTCTTGTGTTTCCTGCCTAGAGAATTTCCTTTAGCATTTGTTGTACAGCTGCTTTTGTGGTCCTGAATTCTCTTAGGTTTTTCTTCTCTGAAAAGCTTTTGATTTCTCTGTTGAATCTGAATGAGATCCTTGCTGTGTAGAGTAATCTTGGTTGTAGATTTTTCCCTTTCATCACTTTAAATATATCCTGTCACTCACTCCCTTCTGGTCTGCAGAGTTTCTGCTGAGAAATCCACTGATTACCTTATGGAGATTCCCTTGTATGCTATTTGTTGCTTTTCCCTGCCTTTAATATTTCTTCTTTGAATTTAGTTTTGTTAGTGCGATTAATATGTCTTGTGTTTCTCCTTGGGTTTATCCCGTATGGGACTCTCTGCACTTCCTGGACTTGGGTGGTTATTTCCTTTCTCATGTTAGGGAAGTTTTTGACTATAATCTCTTCAAATATTTTCTGAGACCCTTTCTCTTTCTCTTCTTCCTTTGGGACCCCTATAATTCGAATGTTGGTGCATTTAATGTTTCCCAGAAGTCTCTGAGACTGTCCTCATTTCTTTTCATTCTTTTTTCTTTATTCTGCTCCTTGGCAGTTATTTCCAGCATTCTATCTTCCAAGTCAATTATTCCTTCTTCTGCCTCAAGTTATTCTACTGTTGATTTCTTTTAGTGTATTTTTCATTTCAGTTATTATGTTGTTCATCACTGTTTGTTTGTTCTTTAGTTCTTCTAGGTCATCGTTAAACATTTCTTGTATTTTTTTGATTTCTACCTCTATTCTTTTTCCGAGATTTTGGATCATGTTTACTATCATTACTCTGAATTCTTTTTCAGGTAAGTTGCTTATTTCTCTTCATATATTTGATCTTGTAGGTTTTTACCTTGCTTCATTGTGTGTAAAATTTTTTTTGATGGGTGTGGCTTTGTTCCTGTCTTACTGTTGTTAGGCCTGATGTATCCAGTACTGGAGTTTGCAGGCCATTGAGTGCATCTGGGTCTTTGTGCAGAGATGAGGAACTCTGGGAGAGCTCACACTGATTAATATCCCCTGAGGTATGAGGTATTCTGTTAGTCCAGCAGTTTAGACTCCATGGTACCACCACAGTAACTCATGTTCAGCTACTGGCCTAGGAACCAAGACACTGCAGGCCACACAGCCCAGCAAAAGAAGTGCAACAAACAAAAAGGAATAGAACAATAACAAAGAATAAAAAAATAAAATAAAATTGGAAAAATAAAATGTATTAGAAAAAATAAAAATAAAAATGAAACAACAACAACAAACCAAAACAGAGTCACAACAGCAAAAAAAAAAAAAAAAAGAAAAGAAAAAAGAAAGTGGAAAATGCCTTGGTGGTGGGGGTAGGTGGGGGGTAAGCATGGCTTAGACTAAGGACCTGTGCAGCTGGTAAAGAACTTTGCGTGGGGGTTGGGGTTTAGGCTCAGGACCCGCATGGCTGGAGGGGGCCCTAGTGGGTGGGGGAGATGCTGGCCATATTCCCCTCAGATCCCCCAATCCCTCAAAAGTCTCTCCCTGTCCCCACTGATTCCCTCAGTGTGACTGGGCCCTTCTGAGTGTCAAAATCCCTTCCCCTGCTGCCCCTCAGAGCACCAGTCCCATCCCACCTCCACTTTCCATACACCTCCTTGCCCCCCATGTCCTACCCAGTCATGCGGAGATTCTTCCTATCCCTTAGATGTCTGAGGTCCCCCACCAGCACTTGGTAGGTGCCCCACTTGTGAGAAGACGTGAACTCTGCATCCTTCTACTCCATCATCTTGACTCTGCCCCCACTATTAAGTATTAAAATAGAACTAGTGTGCCTGATGAACTGAGACTTTTAATTTTATTTTATTTGAAATACTTTGTTACAATTTAAATATTAAAAGTAAAATATGAAAATATTAAATATAAATAAATTAAACATGAATAAATGTGGTGAATAGCTACTATATTGGAAAGTGTATTTCTAGATGTTCTCAGAGTTGAACACTGCCATTTGAACTTTAGCACTTTTGTTTGTTTACACGTTTATAATCAGGTTTGACCATATGAAGCCTAAATGTTAAAATGGTCTCCAATTCTATTAATTAAAACTTCCAAATAATTAAAATTTTGAAAAACAGTAAGAGTTTTCAGGCATCATGAAGCTATCACAAATAAGAATGCCTTACCAAAAAGTGCCAATGCATAGTAGCAAGTATGTGATTCAGGTTACAATAGTTTTTAAATTTTTATTAAAATAACATTAGTTCCCAAATTAAATTGGTATCAATAAGTTGAATTATATGAACTTTTAATATTTATTATTTAATTTGTATATTTGCTTTGTACATGTGTATGAGAGTTATAAGTAAGAGGAGTTTATCTAGCTTTACGGTGCACGTATTTTAATAAATGTAATTTATTTTTTATTACTTTAAAAGAATTAAAAAAACTATTTATTTATTTTTGGCTGTGTTGGGTCTTTGTTGCTGCACATGGGCTTTCTCTAGTTACGGTGAGCAGGGGCTACTCTTCATTGAGGTGTGTGCAGTCTCCTCATTGTGGTGGCTTCTCTTGTTGTGGAGCATGAGCCTTAGAGCCCAGGCTCAGTAGTTGTGGTGCATGGGCTTAGTTGTTATGTGGCATGTGAGATCTTCCCAGACCAGGGTTCAAATCTGTCCCCCTGCATTGGCAGGCAGATTCTTAACCACTGCACCACCAGGGAAGCCCAATAAATATAATTTAAATATTCTATCAATACTGAAGACACCATTTTTTTTTTCCTGAAAAGGTATCATTAATTGCTTAAATTTTAGAAACACCAGTATAGAAAATTATCTCTGGTCAGTATGTCAAGCATTATCCAAATAGGTTTATGTATGTTCCTACTTTATTCCCAAAAACACCCTATGAGGTAAATACAACTATGATCACAATTTTATAGCTTTGGAAGCAAAAGCTTACAACTTTAGCACCTATTTGAAATCTTATAATTAATAAATGGTGGATTCAACATATAAATCCATACAACTTTTCCTCCAGAATAGCATATCTGATGTGTTAGGCAGAATAATGGCTTCCCCCAAAGGTATCCCCTTCTTATTCTCTGAAACCTGTGATAATGTTGCCTTACATGGTACTTTGCAGATCTGATTAAGTTGGGGATTTTAAAATGGATCCTGGATTATATAGTAGGCCCAATGTAAACACAAAGGTTTTTTTTTTTTTTTTTTTTGGGGGGGGGTTTTTTTGGGTTTTTTTTTTTTTTTTTTGCGATACGCGGGCCTCTCACTGTGTGGCCTCTCCCGTTGCGGAGCACAGGCTCCGGACGCGCAGGCTCAGCGGCCATGGCTCACGGGCCCAGCCACTCCGCGGCATGTGGGATCTTCCCAGACCGGGGCACGAACCCGTGTCCCCTGCATCGGCAGGCGGACTCTCAACCACTGCGCCACCAGGGAAGCCCAACACAAAGGTTTTTATAAAAAGGAGGGAGGAAAGTCACAGTGAGACAAGGAAAGGTGATAAATGGAAGTAGAGTTCAGAGGGATGTAAGAAAGGAACAACAAGCCAAGTAACTCAGGTGGACTCTAGAAACTGGAAAAGTCAAGGGAATGGATTCTTTCCTAAAGTCCCCAGAAAGAAAGAAATCCTGCTGACACCTTGATTTTAGCCCTGTGAAACCTATTTTAAACTTCTAAACTTCAAAATTGTAGGATAATTTGTTTATGTTGTCTTAAACCATTGTTTGTGGTAATTTATTTCAGCAGCATTAGGAAATCAATATAACAAGCTTATTTAAACAATGCCTGTAGAGAAAAGCATCCTTAATAGCTTAGGGTATTTTCACGCCCCTCAGCCCAACCACTTCCTTCCAGTGGCAATAAAGGAGAATTCCATTTAACCACATTTATGCTAAAAGAATTTCTGACAAATGTATTCTTCTCCCTCTCATTACATTTTCAGTGATGGTTGATGGCCAATTAATTAATAGGTTATTAATTAATATTAAATTATTATACTGTATGTACCCTTGAAAGCACTTAGTTTAACCATCCCACAATCTGGCTCAACATCCACTTAAGTTTCTATTAGACACTGGAACAAAATTAAATAAACACATTTGGTCTGGACAACCTAATATTTTTTAAAAAGAAGTGTTTTCAGAATTAAACACTGATGATATTTTTTTCTCTCCTTTACTAACACTGGAAATTCTTGTCATTTTCCACAAATTAATCAGTTTTACTTTGCAAAGCAGAGACTACAAAGTTCTGGGGTGGAAAGTGGAAGAAGCTAAAGAGAAGGGGTAGATTACTGTATTTAAAAAAATACAGTATACTTTGTGAAAGTGCTAAAAAAGGCAAAAACTGCTGATAGAAGGTACTATATTGGGCAAAGCTGTCATTCAGAATGAAGGAGAGATAGCCTTTTTCAGACAGTCAAAAGCAGAGGGAGTTCATCAACACTAGACCAGTCTTACAAGAAATGCTAAAGGGAGTCCTTCAAGTTGAAATGAAAGGACACTAATGAATAACATGAAAACATATGAAAGTATAAACTCATGGGTAATGGTAAGTATATAGTCACATTCAGGATACTCTAATATAATGGTGGCATATAAATTACAAATAACTCTAGTATAAAAATTAAGACAAAAGTGTTAAAATTACTATAGATGCAATACTTTTTAAATTTAATGTTTTTTATGTTATTGAAGTTATTATCAGTTTAACACAAAGTGTTATAGCTATCAGATATTTTATGTAAGTCTCAAGGTTGCCATGAGAAAAACCCTCTAGTAGTTACAGAAAGATAAAGAGAAAGAAATCAAAGCATACCACTACAAAAAATCATCAGATCACAAAGAAAGATAGCATGAAAGGAAAAATGGAAAAAGGAACTACTATAAAACAGGCAGAAAACAATTAATAAAATGGCAACAGTAAGTCCTTACCTGTCAAAAATTACTTTAAATATAAATGAATTAAATTCTCCAGCCATAAAACATAGAGTGGCTGAATGGATCAAAAAACAGACAAACAAGAAACAAGACCCAACAATATGCTGCCTACAGGGGCATACAGTATGGTGCTGGCATAAAAACAAGCATATAGACCAATGGAACAGAATCAAGAGCCCAGTAATAAATCCACACATCTATGGTCACCTGATTTTTGACAAGGCTATCAAGAACACACAGTGGATAGTCCCTTTAATATGTGGTGTTGAGAAAAATGGATATCCACATGCAGAAGAATTAAATTTGACCCTTATGTTCCATCATACACAAAAATAAACTCAAAATGGATTAAAGTCTTAAATCTAATACAAGAAACTGTAAACCTATGGGAAGACAACATAAGAAAAGACTTGTTGATATTGGTCTGGACAAAGATTTTTTGGATATGACTCCAAAAGCACAGGCAACAAAAACAAAAATAAATGGGATTGCATCAAAGTAAAAATCTTCAAGGTGAATGAAGAGTATTGCTGAAGTATTGAAGCTAACTTACAGAATGGGAAGAAATATTTAAAAACCATTTATCTAATAAAGAACAGGTTAATATCAAAATGTATAAGGAACTCAAACAACTTAATAGAAAAAAAACAAAATCAAACAGACAAAAACTTGATTAAAAATGGGTTAAGGACCAAATAGGTATTTCTCAAAAGAAGACATACAAATGGTCAGCAGGTATATTAAAAAGGTTCTCAACATCACTTATCATGAGGGGGAAGCAAATCAAGACCACAATGAGATATCACCTCATACTTGTTAGAATGGTTATTATCAAGAAGAGAAAAGAAAACAAGTGTTGGTGAGAATGTGGAGAAAAGAAAATGCTTGTTGGCACAAATGTAAAATTGTGCAGCTGTTATGGAAAACAACATGGAGGTTTCTCAAAAAGTTAGAGGTAGAAAAATCATATGATCCAGCAATCTCATTTCTGGGTATATACTCAAAAGAAATAAAATAGGTATTTTGACGAGATATCTGCACCCCCATGTTCATTTTAGAATTATTCACAGTACCAAGATATGGAAACAACCTATATGTTTGTTGACAGATGAATGGATAAAGAAGATGTGAGATACACACACACACAATGGGATATAATGCAGCCTTTAAAAAGAAGGAAATCTTACCATTTGTGATACCATGGATAAAATTGGAAGATATTATGCTACGTGAAATAAGCCAAACACAGAAATTCAAATCTTGCCTGATAACACATATGTGGAATCTTAAAAAGTTGAATTCATAAAAGTAGAGAGTAGAATGTTAGAGCCAGGGGTTGGGAGGGTGGAGAAAATGGAGAGATGTTGGTCAAAGGGTTCAAAGTTTCATTTATGCAGGATGAATAATTTCTAGGGATCTAATGTACTAGGCTAATAGTAGAGTGGTCCCTCAATATCTGCAGGAGGATTGATTCCAGGATCCCCAGATAACAAAATCCATTGATGCTCAAGTTCTTTATATAAAATAGCAAAGTACCATGGGCTCTCTGTATTCATGAGTTATGCATATGGGGATATGGAGGACCAACTCTATTGTATTTTATAGTTGAAATTTACTGAGAAATTTGATCTTAAATGTTCTCGCCACACACAAACACAAGAAATCATAACTTTGATAGGTGATGGAGGTGATGCTAATTACTTTGACTGTGGTAATAATTTCACAATGTTTATATCAAAAGCTCATGTTGCACACCTTAAATATATCCAATAACAATTATTCATACCACTCATAAGTTGCTGTAGAATTTTAATGTTGATATAAGTACCATGGATAATGACACAATTATATATATGAAATGGTTAGAAAACAAACATTTTGGGCTTCCTTTGTGGCGCAGTGGTTGAGAGTCCGCCTGCCGATGCAGGGGACACGGGTTCGTGACCCGGTCCAGGAAGATCCCACATGCCGCGGAACTGCTAGGCCTGTAAGCCATGGCCGCTGAGCCTGTGTGTCCGGAGCCTGTGCTCCGCAACGGGAGAGGCCACAACAGTGAGAGGCCCGCGTACTGCAAAAAACAACAACAACAAAACATTTAATACCCCCAAAGTAATGCTCTGTGCATCAAACATGCTAATTCATGTTTTATTGGGGTTGGGGAAGTGACATTTTCTGTCACATATATTTATCAATAGTTCAGCAAATGGTGTAATCACGCTATTTGTCTCATGATGGTGCTATTTTCTGTTTTTTAAGGATCAGGAGAGAAAAAGATAAGTGACTGCCTTTTCACAGACTCCAAATTTTAATTTGTCTCTAAGGTATAAGTTTTAAGAAAAGAAAAGAAATCTGGATTTATAAATTGTAAATATAACTACATATATAATCAAAAACTATCTTTATTTGAATGTATTCAAATAATCAGGGAAATAATAGAACTTATATATATGAAAGTCCCAAATTTACAAAGCTGAAGAGTATGGGTTTGATATTTACATAAAACCTGCACAGATTGGTACAGCAGCTATAGATGACCATCTTACAACTGGAAAAATTCGGTCTAGAAAGTTCAACATATAAAGTGATGCAGATGGTAAAGTGGAAAATCTATGAGTTGAACCTAGTTCTTGGCATTCCCTTCACCAAGACTGCTTTTCTGATTCATTAGTGAGTGAGTCTGTAAATGAAGTAGAGAAATAGCTGACTTCATTATAGAACTTTGGGTAGAATATTAGGGAAGGTTAGGGAAGGAAACTAACATTTATTGTGCTGGAACTTAGAGGTCATAAATATAAATATTAAGTTAGCATATAGATTAGTTTATTCATTAGATTGCTATTTCCATCATTAAATATTTTTCATATTTGAACTTTCTATATAACTTGTAACTGGCCATTCATTTTTATGTTTTGGAGTCCTTTCTGGCTACTGGTGACAGATGAATTGTCTAATATAATGCTTTGTGATGGGTGCTAGACATTTGCATACTCTCTGATTTAATCTTTATAATACTCTGAGTTACATATTATTTTTCCACAAGAATCCAAGACTCAGAGATCAAATACTTTGCCTAAGTTTATATTAAGTGGCCAAAAAGTTCGTTCAGGTTTTCCATAAGCTGGAAAAGCCTGAACGAACTTTTTGGCCAACCCCAAACAACAAAGAGGTGGTCCAATCACAGCTATTGTTTCCGCCATCATATTGCCTACCACTAAATTTGAATTGCATTGCAGACCTTCCTTGATGGCAGATCCCTGAAGATTGAGTAAAAGATCCCTTGGAGAGGGCATATATTATTTAGTTTCTGTAAAAGTCCCCTTTCTAAGTGATAGCTAGTGGCTGATGTGAATGATCTCTCCATGTGATAAGAGGTGGTAATAGCAGAATGTTTTAAGGGAGAACGGCGGAAGTCCTAGGGAAACTTTGACCAAAGCCATCAGAGTGGACAAAGGAAGGACCTAAAGTGACCCTGGTAGAGATGACTCCAGAGCCAGTCAATGAAGTCAAGAAGCCACTACAAACAAAACAGTGGATCCTGGTTAAACTGTCTCAAGCACTACTGACATACGGGAATCGGAAAAGAGAGTTTTGTTCCTGAGGAAGTTTCACGTTACAGTATGATTCTCAATGTGACATTGACAGGAGATTGAGACACAGTATTCCTGAAACCAGTTTGTTGAGATATGTTCCAGATACTTTGGGAGGCATCTCATTTACTTGATACGTTTGATTCCCAAAAGTAGCATACATGGATTCTTATTTCTGTACATCACTTGAAAGTAAAGGCCACAGTCACATAAAGTGAAGGATAGTTGTCTATTTTGTTCTTTGATCATATAGAACAGCTTCTGGCACTTTGTAGGCTCTCAGTAAATATTTGTTGAATGAATGAATCAGCAAATCACTGTATGTGGGTAGACTTGAGTATCACAAACTTGTCAGTGCATTTGTTTAACACATGAATGTAGGCACCTACTTTTAGCACAAATTGAAAAGGTTTTATAAATAATCTAGTCTAGCTTTATTTTATAAACAAAAATTAGGTCCAGAGAAAAGACATGGTTTAACCAAGGTTATGCAGAAGCCAGAAATCTAGGCAAAAATTGAAAAAAAGTATTCTCAACTCCCAAATAGGTGTTTCCCCCCTTTTTTCTTTCTTTCTTTTCTTCTCCTCCTCCTCCTCCTCCTCCTCCTCCTCCTCCTCCTCCTTCTCCTCCTCCTCCTCCTCCTCCTCCCCCTCCTCCTCCTCCTCCCCCTCCTCCTCCCCCTCCTCCTCCCCCTCCTCCTCCTCCTCCTCCTCCTCCTTCTTCTTCTCCTTCTACTTCTCCTTCTCCCCTTCCTTTATATCTATGACAAAACTTGACAACATCTATAAATTGCTTAAAGGAGATTTCTAGAAAAGAGGCAGAAACTAGTTCTTGTATAAACGTTTAAAACTCAAGCCAAACTCGGGTTGTACTTTTCCCCCCCTAATGCCTAGGTTCAATGACTGATAGTTTACCTTATGTCTCTATACTTCTTCACTTGAATGCTACATCTTATATATGGGAATAGCATGCAATTATACATGCTTATGCTTATCATTTCCTATTTGTAAAGGAGTAGTACAAGGTAGATTGCCTTGATTTCTGAAATGAAATCGGGATTTACAGAAGGTAAGGTGGATATGTGAAGACTGTATTTGCACATATAAGACCTTCTGCTAGAGACTGAGAACTCACTTCTTTGTCTCAGAAGTAGTCAGATGCTGTTGAATGGAGCTGAAAGCCGTATATATTCCCAAACTGTACTTAGCCTGTTTGTCTGATTTTTTTGTTTTTTGCCTGATCTTATTTGTATAAGCCTCCTGTACTGAGGTGAAGGTGATTAAATCCCCAGAAAAATGCTAAAGCATACTTTGTTCTGTTACTCACAGTATACATTCAGGGTGATTGCAAAGTTCCATTAAATCATACTATGGAGCTAGAATAACATAGTGGTTAAAAGTGTAGGTTTTGGACTTAGACAAACCTGGGCTTGAATCCTATCTCTAGCACTTCTTCAGCATATATAAGTAAAATTAGAACAATAATATAGACTCCTAGAAGTTGTTATACATTTAAATAAAATGACATGCATAAAGTACCTAGCACATTGTGTCTATGTACTCTGCTGTCTTTTAAAGTTATTATTGTCCAACTTTTCTATTTTATGTAACAAAAAGTGAAAATCAAGGAGCCACCTTACACACATGACTAGAGAGTCTAGGTCTAGGCACTAGCTTTCTGATTTCTATAGATTATCAGTAATTTGCACCTTATCATTGTTCCATGTTGCTTTGTCCAAAGGGGGTGTAGAACAAATGGAAGTGTGCTGCCAGCTTCTTTCCTTTCATTTCACTCTCTTTTGTGTGCTTGGGTTTTTAGGGAAAGGGACTGACTCTGGCCCTTTAGCATCATCCATCTCTTTATGCTTTGTCATGTTGTCGGTGACTGTAGACCCTCCACAGTTTAGAAATTAGTATGCAGGGAATATCTGTCACCCTATGAAAAATGGTATTGACAAATAACACTGCATGGAAACAAAGAGGGAAAATATTGCCCATAATTAATTTATGCATGGGTTTATGCGTATTGCCACTTTAAATAGAGGTAAAGAGGCGTTGTACAATAAAATATTCTTCTGACACTGATTATGCAAGATAGAACTAAAATTACTGTTACCTAAAAATCAACATTACTGCCTTCTTGTTAGATGGGGAAACATTGTACATCATTGTTTACATAAGGAAAGACACTAGTTGCAACACCAAATCGATGAAAATTGATGGTACTTCATAAAATAGATTCACAGATTGTTCTGCATTTGTTTCAGGCTCAAAAAATGCTTGCAGCAGCGCTGAGATAGCTTAGAATTAAATTCTAATTCTGACTAGGCCACTAACCTGCTATGAGTTTTAGCAAGTCACCAAACATCCCCAGGCCTTGGTTTTCTTGTCTTTATAATTAGACTGCCAAACTTCAAAATTGCTAAAATCTCTTTCCATTCTAAAAAGTGTTTTGTCAACAGAGAGCTAGATTCAACTAAAGTTTCCATTATGTTCTTCAGTTCAATTTCACAAACATTTATTGAATACTATATTAGGTACAAACCTAAAAAATATGAAAAAAAAGCTGCCCATGGTTATTTACAGACATGTAAACAACTATATTGTACTCTATGATAAGTATTATTTTTAAAATTTCATACAAAGTACAAGATTATGATCAAGTATGAAGTAATTAACTTTAGAGGAGAAGCTGTCACCAGGAGGAAGTAATATTTGAACTGGACTTTAGAAGGATGAATTAGAGTTCCCTAGGAGAAAATTATGGAGAAAGACAATCCAGGCAGATGAAATAGGTTGTACAAAAAAGACAGAGGTATAAAATTGCCTGAAACACTCCAGAAACAATAGATATCTCAATATTCCTGAAACGTTGTAGGAGGGGCTAATATGCATGTCAAGAAATGAGTTTTGACAAGTAAGCCAGAGACAAAATTTGAAGAGCCTTTTAACATAGACTAAAAATGCTGGTTTTCATCTTGTAGTTTTCAGATAATTTAATTTTAATGGGTATTCTTATGCCTACCAATACAAAATATGCTACAAAAGGGGTCAACATTATTACAAATGTAGACATGGTGATTAAATACAGTTGACAGAAAAACAAAGGTTTGAACAGTGTAGGTCCACTAATACATGGATTTTTTTCAATAAATATATTGGAAAAATATTTTAGAGATTTACTACAATTTGAAAAAACTCAAAGATGAATCACAAAGCCTAAAAATACTGAAAAAAAAGAAAAATATATAAAAGTGTAAGATATATGTAGATACTAGTCTATTTTATCATTCACTACCATGAAATATACACAGATCTAGTATAAAAAGTTAAAATTTATCAAAATTTATGCTCACAAACACAGACTATAAATGGTGCCATTTGCAGTAGAGAGAAATATAAACAAATGTAAAGATGTAGTATTAAATAATAACTCCATAAAATTAACTATACTAATACTGTATTAATTTCATAGCCACTTCCTGTTGCTATTTCAGTGAGCTCAACATTGGGGGCATCCACTTAAAACACTTTGTGATTCTAATCATCTTCACATGAGCTCTTCATCTTTCCAGTAAATTGCGTATTTCAGTGAAAAGTGATCTACTGTAGTTCTCACATATTTTTTATTGTGTTTAGTGTAATACCATAAACCTTAAACAACACCATTGAAGTGCCATTAGAGATGTTGGAAGTGCTCTCAAGAAGCAGAGAAAAGTCATGATGTTACAAGAAAAAGTTGAGTTGCTCCATATGTACCATAGATTGAGGTCTGCAGCTGTGGTTGTCTGTCATTTCAAGATAAATGAATCCAGTGTAAGGACAATTGAAACAAAGATAAGGAAATTCATGAAGCCATTGCTGCAGCTATGTCAGCAGGCATGAAAACCTTGCAATTTTTGTGAAATACTTTATCTCATATTGAAAAAGCAGCTTTTATGTGGATGAATGATTGCTGTAAGAAAGTCATACCTATACAACAGCCAAGACATGGAAACAACATAAATGTCCATCTACAGATGAATGGAAAATGAAGATGTGGCATACATATATATATATGATCAGCCAGAAAAAGAATGAAATAATGCTATTGCCAGCAACATGGATGGACCTAGAGATTATCATATTAAGTGAAGTAAGTCAGACAAAGAAAGACAAATATATGATATTACTTATATGTGAAGTCTAAAAAAAGATACAAATGAACTTATTTACAAAAAGTTCATATATATATAAAATAAACAGTATATATAGTATATATAAAATAAACAACAAAGACCTACATTATAGAACAGGAACTATATTATATATATATATATATATAAACTGAATATTTTATATATGTATATATATATATATATAACTGAATCCCTCTGTTGTACACCTGAACTAGCATAACATTGTAAATTAACTATACTTCAATTAAAAAATGGTTAAAAAAAGAAAGGCCTACCTATAGACTAATATAATTTGACAAAAAGTGAAGTCATTATGTGACAACTTAAAGCAAAATGAAGGTGAAAAATATAAAGCTGGAGAATTTATGCCAACAAAAAATAGTTTGATAATTTTAGAAAGATATTTGGCTTAAAAAATGTCAAGATAGGGAGGGAGGAGTCAAGATGGTGGAATAGGAGGATGCAGAATTCTTCTCTCATCCCAAGTATATCAAGAATACATCTACAAATAGAACAACTCTCACAGAGCACCCACTGAACAATAGTGGAATACTTCAGACACCTAAAAGGACAGGGAAAATCCCCTCACAACTGGGTAGGATGAAAGAAAGAAAAAAAGAGGAATCAAAAAAGGGATCAGGAACCCTGGAGGGAAGCTGAAAGTGAGGAGAGGTTACTGCACTCAGAAAAAACCCCTCATGGTGGGAAAGTCAGCTGGGACAGAAAGGAACCTTTGGGGGATTGAAGGAAAAAACAGCGGACGGTCTGTGGAAGACAGGACAAAGCAAATACTGCACACATGGTCTGTGCCACAGCCTTGTGTACCCCAGCCTGAGTTATATGTCTCCTGTTGTGGAAGGGAGCTGGGTTCTGAAAAGTGGGGTTTGGAGTGCAGAACCAGGGAAGGACAGATGTTGGCAGTACAAAGACAGCCTGAAAAGACAGGAGTAAGGAGCTCCATAACTGGGAAAGTTTGTGGAAGAAGCCTCGGACACCACAAAAACAAGGCATCATTGTTGAGTGGTGTGCAGGGGGTGGGGCCACTATTGCAAGCACTTTCCCCATCCACCGGCTTCAGCCTCTGCAGGCACTGGGAAGGACACCCATCTAAGCAGGCTCACCTGTCCCTCAAGCCAAGGCCTCCTCCACCTGTTTAAGCTCTGGGGTTCTGAGGGCTGCCTATGCCAAAACCTCTTCAGGAACAGCTCTGGGAGCTCCTTCCTGAGACAGGAATATGCCAGTGTTGGTGGGGGCTAAGCGCTAAAACATGGGGTTAAGAGAGTGGATCCAGGGAGAGAACCACTGTTGGCTGCATGGATGCAAAAGAGGGGATGGGAATGAGGGGCTCTGTGGCTAGGAGTGCCTTTAGAGGAAACGTGGTCTACCTAGGAAATGAGGTGCCATTGTTGAGTGGCATGCAAGGGTCGAGGCTGCCACCACCCCCACATGCCAGCCCCTGCCTCTGCAGGCACTGGGAGGGACTCCCACCAGAATGAGCATGTCTCAGTCTGTGGCAAATGCCTGCTGGTCTCCACCACTGTAGCCACTTTGCACACATTCCAGTTGTGGCCATGTACCCCTCCCTGGCCTGAGAAAGTGTGCCCCAATCAGCCTCTGTTTTTCACTACCTCTCACCTGGGTGGGGAACTGCCTGAGCGTGGTGCTCACGCAGAGGCTGGGACAAAACCAAAGCTGAGCCCCATTGGCAGTGCAACTAATGAAGAGGAATGGAAATCTCTCCATGCAGCTATACGGGCCATGGATTAAATACCCACAATCAATTTGGTAAATCTTGCATCTGTGGAATATCTGAATAAACAGTGAGTGTTTCCACAACTGAGACTGGTCCAGCTTTAGCAACAGTGGACTTTGGGGCCAAGTACATGCAGAAGTTGTTCCAGGTCAGAGTCTGAACAGGCCTCACAGTATAGTGTTGTTTCTTGAGAGAGGATTGTATTGTTACATGCTTCCCACTTAGAACTGCTTTTGATGCATCTTGTAGGTTTTGGGTCATCATGTTTTCATTGTCGTTTGTTTCTAGGTAGTTTTTGATTTCCTCTTTTATTTCTTCAGTGATCTCCTGGTTATTTACTGGCGTACTTTTAACCTCCATGTGTTTGTATTTTTTACAGTTTTTTACCTGTAATTGATATCTTGTCTCATAGCATTGTGGTCGGAAAAGATACTTGATATGAGTTCAGCATTCTTAAATTTACCAAGGCTTGATTTGTGAACCAAGATATGATCTAATCTGGAGAATGTTCCATGAGCACTTGAGAAGAAAGTGTATTCTGTTGTTTTTGGATGGAATGTCCTATAAATATCAATTAAGTCCATCTTGTTTAATGTGTAATTTAAAGCGTGTGTATCCTTATTTATTTTCATTTTGGATGATCTGTCCATTGGTGAAAGTGTAATGTTAAAGTTCCCTACTATTTTTGTGTTACTCTTGATTTCCCCTTTTATGGCTGTTAGCATTTACCTTATGTATTGAAGTGCTCCTATGTTGAGTGCATAAATATTTACAATTGTTATATCTTTTTCTTAGATTGATCCCTTGATCTTTATGTAGTGTACTTCTTTGTCTCTTGTAATAGCCTTTATTTTAAAGTCTATTTTATCTGATATGAGATTTGCTACTCCAGCTTCCTTTCGATTTCCATTTGCATGGAATATCTTTTTCCATCCACTCACTTTCAGTGTGTATGTGTCCTTAGGCCTGAAGTGAGTCTCTTGTAGACAGCATATATACAGGTCTTGTTTTTGTATCCATTCAACCAGTCTGTGTCTTCTGGTTGAAGCTTTTAATATATTTTCATTTAAGGTAGTTATTGACATGTACGCTCCTTGTTACCATTTTCTTAATTGTTTTGGGTTTGTTATTGTAGGTCTTTTCCTTCTCTTGTGTTTCTTGCCTAGAGAAGTTCCTTTAGCATTTGTGTAAAGCTGGTTTGGTGGTGCTGAACTCTCTCAGCTTTTGCTTGTCTGTAAAGGTTTTAATTTCTCCATCAAATCTGAATGAGATCCTTGCTGGGTAGAGTAATCTTGGTTGCAGCTTTTTCTCCTTCATCGCTTTAAATATGTCCTGCCACTCCCTTCTGGCTTGCAGAGTTTCTGCTGAAAGATCAGCTGTTAACCTTATGGCGATTCCCTTGTGTGTTATTTGTTGTTTTTCCCTTGCTGCTTTTAATATGTTTTCTTTGTATTTAATTTTTGACAGTTTGATTAATATGTGTCTTGGCATATTTCTCCTTGGATTTATCCTGTATGGGACTCTCTGTGATTCCTGGACTTGATTAACTATTTCCTTTCCCATATTAGGGAAGTTTTCAACTATAATCTCTTCAACTATTTTCTCAGTCCCTTTCTTTTTCTCTTCTTCTGGAACCCCTATAATTCGAATGTTGGTGCGTGTAATGTTGTCCCAGAGGTCTCTGAGACTGTCCTCTATTCTTTTCATTCTTTTTTCTTTATTGTGCTCTGCAGTAGTTATTTCCACTATTTTATCTTCCAGGTCACTTATCCATTCTTCTGCCTCAGTTATTCTGCTATTGATCCCTTCTAGAGTGTTTTTAATTTCATTTATTGTGTTGTTCTTCATTGCTTGTTTCCTCCTTAGTTCTTCTAGGTCCTTCTTAAATGTTTTTTGCATTTTCTCTATTCTATTTCCTAGAATTTGGATCAACTTTACTATCATTACTCTGAGTTCTTTTTCATGTAGACTGACTATTTCCTCTTCATTTGTTTGGTCTGGTGGGTTTTTACCCTCCTCCTTCATCTGCTGCATATTTCTCTGTCTTCTCATTCTGTTTAACTTACTGTGTTTGGGTCTCCTTTTCACAGGCTGCAGGTTTGTAGTTCCCATTGTTTTTGGTGTCTGTCCCCAATGAGTAAGGTTGATTTAGTGGCTGTGTAGGCTTCCTGATGGAGGGGACTGATGCCTGTGTTCTGGTGGGTGGAGCTGGATCTTTTCTTTCTGGTGGACAGGGCTCGTCTGGTGGTGTGTTTATTGGGTGTCTGTGAACTTAGTATGATTTTAGGCAGCCTCTCTGTTAATGGGTGGTTTTGTGTTCCTATCTTGCTAGTTGTTTGGCTTGGGACATCCAGCACTGAGGCTTGCTGGCCGTTGGGTGGAACTGGTTTTTAGCATTGAGACAGAGATCTCTAGAAGATCTCTCACCAATTGATATTACGTGGGGCCCAGAGGTCTGGTGGTCCAATGTCCTGAACTCATCTCTCTCACCTCACAGGCATGGCCTGACCCCAGATTGGAGTATGAAGACCCTGTCAGCTGCACAGCTAGGTATGCAGCTAGGGGATTTTCTTGCCTTTTGGGAAGTCTGAGGTCTTCTGCCAGCGTTCAGTAGGTGTTCTGTGGGAGTTCTTCCACATGTAGATGTATTTTTGATGTATTCATGGGGAGGAAGGTGATCTCCATGTCTTACTCCTCTGCCATCTTGAAGATCTCTTCCTAGTTGTTTGCTTTTAACCTTTGCTTAATAACTTGGTAAACAGGAAAATTTAAGTGACCTTCAGATGTACTCTTAATTCTGCAAATCAACACACAAAGTAAATTTACTTTTTGCATTTATACACCTAAAGCATTAAAATAGTACCTTTTAGTTGGGATTTCTATCTTCTTTTTAGATGAAATATTAGAAAAGTGTATGGGCTAAAATATTTTTCTCACTTTACTAAAATATAATTTCAAAATTATCTATCCCTAGGGGAAATGCTTCAGGCTTAGAGAGCACTAAAATGAAAGCATGACATTGCTGTCCTCTGTTTCTCTACACAGTACCAATGAGGCTAGTGAATATGTTTGTTTCAGAAGAAGTCCATAGTCAGCTGTTAGTGGGACCTCATGAAATCCAGTGACCGTGTGTGTGTGTGAAACTTCAATAAACTATCTATTCTTCTCAGTCTCTAGCTACAAATGGTATTACAAAATCGTTGCTCAACGTAGGGCTTTTGTTTTTGTTTTATGCTTATTCCTCATCATGTAGAAATATATATTGCTACATCTCTACTATGAATTTTAAAGGTAAATTATAGTAAGTAAACTAATAACAAGACAATTCTTCCTCTATAATACATTCTTAAATATAATTTCAAATTGTCCCATGTACTACTGGCTTGAGGAAGCTCACAGCACTGTTTTTCCTGTAGGCTGATTTATTTACCTAGAAGATCCATCCATCCAGCCAATAAATGCTTTCAGCTGTTCTTTCTTCCCACCATCAGCTTTCTCCATCCCCATCTACTTCTCTGCTTTGCCTCCTCTGCCCATGAGCTTCTGTCTAGTCTCATGTCTGCAAGTTTCTGTGTTAATGTTGATAGAGAGCTAGCCTTGAAATTCCTGTTTGATTTCTTCAAAGTAAATAAATATTTACTGGAATATTCTAGTAATAGCCCCTATATTTCTGTTTAGTTGGTTAGTTTTGTTTTTGCTTGTTAGTCAAAAACAATGTATGTTGCTTATAACAAAAGAACATTAACTATTACTAAAATCAGCTTGTAACATTTTCCCTTTTATAATATGGAAAAAACTTCATTAGTTGCTCAAATAATAAAGAATTGAAATTATTTTGCTGAAAATGTTGATGTTCTCAGAATAATTAAGTTCAAACTGGAAATACTTCTGAGACACTTGCTAAATTACCTCAGCATATCAGAAGGTAAACAAACCACCCTATTATCACTTTCTTATAAATGTATGACTTTCAATATTTATTTTCTAATTATCTTAGTCAAAAATTACAGGTTGATTCCACTGAAATATACTCCCAGGATTTTCTCTGTTGTTGTTTTTCTTTCCTTTCTCTTCCTTTTTCTTCTCTTCTTCTTCCTCTCCTCTTCCTCCTTCTCCTTCTTCTTTTGTGGCACCTCATAATTACAGTCTCTTTTTTAATATCAGTTTTTTCCATTGGAAACTCCTCAAAGACTCAGATCTTTCTCTTATTGTATTCTCCCAGTATCCCCAGTACCTAACAGAATGCCTGGGAACATAATAGACACTCAAGATAATTTTGTTAAATGAATAAGAAAGCAAAAGAATGAGTTATTTGGGCTTCCCTGGTGGCGCAGTGGTTTAGAGTCTGCCTGCCGATGCAGGGGACATGGGTTCGTGTCCCGGTCCGGGAAGATCCCACATGCCGCGGAGTGGCTAGGCCCGTGAGCCATGGCCACTGAGCCTGCGCGTCCGGAACCTGTGCTCTGCAACGGGAGAGGCCACAACAGTGAGAGACCCGCGTACCGCAAAAATAAATAAATAAAAAAGAATGAGTTATTTAAAGAAGATAATGACTTTTTGTTCAACAGAGAACATTGCTCTTTTTGCACTCATAGTCCACATAATAATCATGTCCCTCCAGTTCACAGTGAATCCATTTAATTAATTCCTCATGTATCCATCAAATGTCTGCATAAGACTTTGGAGTGACTTGGCTAGTAATAAATTCTAAATCCTCAAGAACATTTTAATCCAATTCAAGTCGTCTCAGCCTGGACCTCCTAGAGGGAACATGGAGAGATGAGGAACTTGAGGAAGGACTGGAGTATAATGCTAAGAAGCCCCAATTTTATCTGGGAAGTCCATGTTACTGTTGACATCCACTGTCACATCAGTGGGCTTCTGATTGGTCTTCCCTTTTACTTTAATTGATTGTTTTTTCAGTTTGAAAACAAAAATCAGACCAACCTGCTTTTGTGTCAAACCAGCAGATCTTTTACTGAAATAATGGAATAAGGTCTTTGTTAAAAGCCTACTTGGTGTCTGGGTTCAATTCTAGGATGGGAAAGACTGAGTGAAAAGTATTGTTGGCCTTAAGCCTTAGAATTAAGTCATCCCCATGAAAGACTACCCTGAAACACTGATGAAAAAGTTAGAGGAATGGAATCTGGGTTCAACTGCAGGGGTACTTAATATCTCTATGTTCCAGTTTGACTATCAATAAAATTGTTTCAATAAAAGTGGTAGTTCCTTGTATTCTGGTATTCAGACTTGTCCTACCAAAAGAGAGAAAAATCAGTTGGAAAGATTCATATAGTGTTGGCAACTATTTTTATTTTGCACAAATGAAAAATTAAACCTGTGAACAAACAAAGCAGCAATAAACTTTATCTTTGATCACCAGCACCTTCTAAAAGAATGAATAACACACACAATGAGAATAAAATTAACTTTTTTGAAAAAGTCATTTCAACATCCTTATTTTTCCCATTTTGTTGTGCGCAGTTGAAACTTGGTCTTGCATAGGCACAAACTGACTGACTTAGGTTTGGGAATCCCTGCATCAAGCCATCCAAGCTGCTTATTAACATCAACTGGAGAGCTTTATAAACAAAACTGTCAATGTCCAGCCCTACTCCAGGCAAATAAAACTGCATTTCTGAAAGTGAGGCACAGGCATCTGCATTTTTTCTTTCTCTCTATATGATTTCATGATTTTGTGTAGCCAAGGTTAAGAAAACATTGTTCTTAACACTTCTAATGTCCTTCAATTTATAAGATTCTCTAATAATCAACTTATTTCAATGTAGACAGTCACACATTAGGAATTTTCTCTCCTTCATGGGAAACTTTAGCAGAATTTCTTTCACTGATTTACTTAATCTCTGTTTATGGATTGGGAGATTAAAATTTTTGGTTTCTAAATAATTTTGACATAAGTATTTCTCATAACTTAATATTTACATAGTAAAGTTTTAAAATTTTCATAAGGTTCCAATTCTTTGTTTCTACTTGAATAATAGCCCTACTAAGAGCTGTCTTTGCCAAGTTGTAATTTATTTAATTTAAATAATTTTGGTTAGTAACCACTTCATCCCAACATTCAAAGGTGATTACTATCATAAATAGTCTGTTTCAGGCTGGAAGAACAAATTCATGTCAGAATTTATATATTAACATTGTTTTTTTCTAATTCATAAAGTAAGGTCATAGATGAGAGAAAATAATTTTCCCTTATTGAATAAACTAGATAGCTGTATATATTTTAGAGCAAGGTTGTTTGTTTTTCTGTAAGACAGATGTTCTCTTTTCTTCAGGCAGGAGTTGGGGAAATTTATATGACAGCTTTAATTAATGGGCTCACTCAACCATAAAATAAGTACATTTGTTTTGTAGTGTAACAAAGCATATCATGAGTCTAAGGATTATAATATGCTAATGCATATTTCTCTTTAAAAAACACTGTTCTTATGGTAAACTGCACTTTTAAAAAATGTGTGTAGTTAGCAAAATGTTGGGAAAATTACATGATGGCTTTGAAATGCCTACAATTTTCAGGGAGAAAATAAAAGAAATTATTTTGACCATGTTTACAATTGAAATTAAATCTAAATAAATCTGTCTTTAATGTTCTTGTGGTTAAATTTTTCTGTTGTTCCACTTTTAAAGTTTTTAAATGATTTATAAATTTTATCAGTGTTTATGCTTCAATAATATTTACATAGCAATCTGAAGTTTAAAAATCAACATTAAAAAACAGTATTTTTTCTCAAAAAATGTATTTCTGCTCTCTAAGACACCCCAAATTTAAGGGGATTAAAGGATAAAGAAAATTTTTTATCTTATGAGCTATACAAGTGTCAAGAACCTAGAGGTATTGTCCTGTTTGTTTATTACATTTATAAAGGATTAAGTAAATATTTTGGGTTATTGTTTCAAATCACAGCTAATCGGCCTAATAACATCTTTCAATCAGATAGAAAAGGTAGTCCAAGAAAAATTAATTAGCCCAGATTTTTTATCTGTGGTACTCAAACTTTATGGCTATGACTTACAGACATATATTTTACTCCATGACTCAAAACACTACATATATACATGAAACAAATGTTAAAGCAGTGGTATTTTTGACTCCATTCTAATCTAATTATTAATGATATTTAATTCACCAACTTAATTTCATTATCTACTAGCACGTTGCCACGTTCAGTTTGAAGAACGCTGTTTAAAGCTTTATTTTTTTTTCTATTTTTTAAAATTTACTTATTTATTAACATCTTTATTGGAGTATAATTGCTTTACAATATTGTGTTAGTTTCTGCTTTATAACAAAGTGAATCAGCTATACATATACATATATCCCCATATCTCCTCCCTCTTGTGTCTCCCTCCCACACTCTCTATCCCACCCCTCTAGGTAGTCACAAAGCACCAAGCTGATCTCCCTGTGCTATGCGGCTGCTTCCCACTAGCTATTTATTTTACATTTTGTAGTGTATATATGTCTATGCCATTCTCTCACTTTGTCCCAGCTTACCCTTCCCCCTCCCATGTCATCAAATCCATTCTCTAAGTCTGCATCTTTATTCCTGTCCTGCCCCTTTGTTCTTAGAATTTTGGCCTATGCAATTATGACTTTCCCTCTGTCCAGGAGACTCTTTTTTAAAAATTAATTTTTATTGGAGTATAGCTGATTTACAGTGTTGTGTTAGCTTCTGCTATACAGCAAAGTGAATTAGTTATACATATACATATATCCACTCTTTTTTAGATTCTATTCCCATATAGCTCATTATGGAGTATTAAGTAGAGTTCCCTGTGCCATACAGTAGGTTTTTATTAGTGGTTATCTATTTTATACATACTAATGTGTACATGTCAATCTCAATCTCCCAATTTATTCCTGTCCAGGAGACTCTTGAAAGTCCACATCTTTCACATTTATTTCTAGGTGTAGTTCCCTTCCAAGCCCAGCACGGTAGGATGATTCCAAAGGATTACATATAGAAATGAAGTCAGAAAAATGTCTATCTTCTTTCTATAGCCACTCAATCTTTTTCATGATTGCTTTATCCCTTTCATTCATTTATACACACATCTGGAAGGATCCTCTTATCTGAAGACTATGGAAACATTTTCTGACTTCTTGTAACTATCCTTTTATTGAGTGATGTTCAAACAGCAGATTGGTTTCTGCCTTCACACATGTCTTCCCAATACTTTGCTCCCAACCATTTTATCTCTCAGGTTTCTTGCAGTTTCTTGAATTCTGCTTCCAGTTCTGTTTTAATTCTGTTTACTTTGAAACCCAGCAGCACTCAAGAGTAACCTTCTGATAAGTTAGTCTCAGGATGCTCATTTGCTGGCTGGAGGAACTCTGTATATCCTCTGGCCTTGGACTTGGTTATTCATGGCCTGTAACAAGGTACTAGATTGTTAGTGTGTTATGTTTACTACCCAGAGCATCACAAGCTCTGTTGGACTGAAGAATACTCCTAGGCCATGTGTACCCTTTACTCATTTAATACTGATTACTTCCTATTTAGGCTATTAGTATCCTTAAAAAAAAGGTCACTGGCCTTGTTTTGCAAAAATTTATTTCTCAAGACATAAATTTAAAATATTCAAGGAGCAGTTAACTTAATTCTGAAAAGAATGATTCCAAAAATAGCTAGTGAGCTACATAATGTCAAATCTAAAAATGACTTATTTTTCTTTCTTTTCATTTATGTAATTTGACTCTAAATTCTTGTAATTCATCTTTCTTTTTACTTCTTATACTCATCCTTGCTTCCACAGACTTACATTGTAGCCTTAATTTATTCTCTCATCATCTGATACCTTGACCACTGAAATTATTTTTAAACCAGCTTTCCAAATTTGTTTTACCCACTTGTCTAATCCATGAATCACACTGATTCAAAATTGCTTTTTCTATAGTTTATCACTCTATTCTCATATTCTGCATGGATGAACAGTCAAAAGGGGAATCCAGGAAGGAGAATTTATATCATCACTGACTATGGGTTTGTATCCATTTCCTTTTGTGGCCCCTGAGAATTGGTAGGCACTGAGTATCCTGGTCCATCCAGTTATAAAGCTCCGGGAGGGGCTATTGTGTAAACTGTAACTCAGACTTGGGATAAGACACATGGATAAGGCAGAAAAAAACAAAACCGAGAAAAATGGATCTCTTCCTGTAGATACGGATATTTTTTCATAGAATTGTGGGTAAAATTTTGGACTAAGAGATTATTGAAACAAAAATTTAGGTACAAATCTGAGAACATCAAATTAACAATTTTCCCTCTTATTTTGCAATTAAAATTCTAAAAACATTGTTCAGAACCTAGAATAAAGAGAAATTATCTCTATTTTCATGGTCTGGTAGGGTATGCATAGGGAGAATAAAATGGCAGAATCAACATGGAAAAGGACACTTTTACGACCTCATGTATTCACCTCTCTTGTGGAATGTAGTATCAGTCCATTGAGGGAAAAATAACCAGAGATATAAGATGATGACTCCAAATAGCTGATATGAGGCTAAAGGAAAGGAAAAGAAGCAAAACACAGAAGGAGAATTCTGTATACAGAAAATCTCAGAGAATAAAAACCTTAGCTCTAGAGAATACTTCCCTCTCAAAAGAGAAAGAAGACGACCATGGCATCTTAGGTTTTACTATCAAAATAAAAAGGACACGTTGATTTTGACCTAGCTAATTTCATTCCTAAGAATTTACTTTACTCAAAACATTGTAAAGCAACTATACTTCAATAAAAATTAATTTTAAAAATAAATAAATAAACATGAGGGGACAGATACCCATGATGAATAATCATTCAACACAATAAAAAATTTTTCTTTACTGATATATTTGTGTAAGAGAACAAATAAATATAAACATAGATGTTCATCATAGAATTTCTTGATGTGAAGAACTCTAGATATTGGACTATTGGTTAAAATAATACCTACACAGGAAAGGACGAAATTGTGCAGAACAGTGATTTTGCAGAAGAAGAAAAAAAAGGTATGAATGGTTCAATCATTCTGTGAAAATACTGTTAAAAGTTAATTTTCATTTTATTTCTTTAATTATCTCAAATATTACTAAACTTTTTATTGAACAATTATTGGTCTTACACTACATTGCCCAGAAAGTTAATAACTTTTCATAAGTGTTGTAACAAAAATTTCTCTATTAGATTGGTGGATTTTTCTTGGCTGGCTTGCAAGACCTTGATGATCTCAATAGATCCACTAGACATAGTCCAGTACTGTCAAATAATGGCTGAAAATAATTATGTGATTATTTTTCAAAGAATTCAGTTTGTCAAAATGTGTATGTAGACTAACTTCTCCTTCTTCATTTCTTTTTAAAGACTGAATAGCTTTCAAGTCATCTTATACATCCCACTGACAGTTATATTGGACATATTGAAAGGAGAGCAGTTTCATTTTGTTCCTGCCAGTTTTATAGAAAAATAACAAAACAATGTAAGAATAAGAACTGTCAAATCAGTACCTTACACTTTCAATCTCTTTGACTAACAAGGAAGTAAAATAATCAACAGCCATAGATGAGATGTTATTAACTTTGAATTTGTGATTATATATTCACAATTGAGGTAAGCACGAACACACACACAAAACCCTACTGAAACTATTTTAATGTACTAATATTCTTTCCTCATTCATAACCTACTGTTCAAGTCATTGAACCTTTGACAGTATCTTTTTCCACTTATACATGCCACTCCTCAAATGTTGCTGAAATCAATAAATAAATTATGCAGTTCTTTTCCCCCAGAGATTGAAAAAACAATTTTTCAACTGCATTTCTTAGAAGTGTTTCAGGAACTAAGAAAATTAAATATTAAATTACAATATTTTCTAAATATTATACCTTTGTTGTTTTCCTTTCCCTAATAAACAAGCTAAGACCTCCAGGATAATACTGAATCTAAGTAATGATATGGAGGACATTCTCGTCTTCTTATTTTCCAAGGAAAATTTATAAAATTTTCATGTTTAATTTAAGCATAAGGTTTGCAGTATATTTCCCATGAGGGTGTTTGTGTGCATGTGTATAAGATTATGTAGGTAATACTGGGAGAAAGTCTAAAATAATATACATAAAAATTTTAGAATTAATTACAGAATATGAAAAGGTGTTCAGATACAAAATCAATGTATATAACTAATTGGTTTTCTACATATTTGTAGCAAGTAGAAAGTAAATTTAAAAAATATGTAATTTACAATGGTTTCAAAAAATTTAGTACCTAAATCAAAAAAATGTAGTACCTAATAATAATCTATCAAAAGAGGTATAAAGTTTTTATATGGAAAATTATAAAACTTTACTGAAAGACATTAATAGAGATATAAATATGTAAATATACCATACCTATGGATTGAAAGATAATTTCAAGGATAGCAAAACAACACAAATTAAATAAAATATTCAATGTAATCCAATTAGAACCCTAATATATTTTGTTAAGGAAAAGGAAATGACAAAATTCTAAAATGTAAATATATGGAAAACATCCAAAAATACATATGAAATTCTTGAAGGAAAATAACAAATTTGAAGGACTTGCTTTACCAACATAAAGATTTATTTTAATGTTATAAATTTAAAAGCCTTTAGTATTGGTATAGGGTTAGGAAATTGCCTTTTATTGCATGATGCAAATCTGTGACTATTTACTGCTTTGAACATATGCAATAAGTCCTTTTAGCAGTAGATGTTTAAAAAGAAACAGGTAAATTCTCAATGACAAATTAAACTTTGAATTTCTGTGCATTAAGAAAGTTAATGATAAATGTGCAATTTGCACTAAATGGTTTTCCTTATTTACCTTTCATCCTGAAGATCGTGGTTATATCATTGCCAAATTAAAAGTTAAACACAAAATTCTGCTAAAGAAGCAAGCACATCTACTTCAAATGTTATTTCTATACTAAGCAGATATTAGAGATAACAATTTAACACATACAGTGGCAAAAACCGTATTTATATATTGCTTTATGGAACAAGACATTTTGTTCCAAACAAATGAAAATGACTATTTTCTCAATTAGTTTCACTCATTTTCTACTTTAACTTTTTTTTTTTTTGGATAAGAAATGAAGTGATACATGTTATTGTGTTGGCTCCATTCACAGAAGAATTTCTCAAATTGTCAAATGATATCAGTTTTATATCAATTAAAAATGTTTTAAAGAGTAAATTCATTAAAGTAATTCTACCAATAGTTGGACTTATTTCATCCAATTTGGAAGCTCTGGCAAAGGCAAAATATCTAACATTAACATTATTATGAATGTATATATCCAGTTAGAAAAAAAACAGAAAATATTTTGCTTTTTAAAGGAACTAAATAAAATGGTCAGAAATTTATTCAAATATGTGCACACTCACATACACACTATAAAACTCTCTATAAAAAAAATAACCAAACCCTATATACACTTGTATAACAAGGACAAATAATGCAATAAACACTTGTATTCCATAAAGGAAAGATGAGAGATGTAGAAGACATTCATGGTGAACTCAAGCTAGACAGGTGAAGCACATTCTTAATTAATCTCTCTTCTTTGGGAAGGCCCTCTATTCCATTGTTCTCCCTGACCCTTGACTCCACCATTTAGGAATTTTTTCTTTCCTTTCCTTTAGTGTGTTTGCTTACTCTTCAAGTGGGCATTGGAGAATGTGCCCTCTTTTAAGGTCCTATGGAATAATTTGACCCAAAAGAAATGGAAAAATTTGCAGGGAAAGATCTCAGGCATAAATCTCAGAATCTTACTTAAAAATCTCCCTTAAAAACTCAGTGAGATCCTTATCAATTTGCTTCCAGTGAGTTCTATGTAGCAGTTATTCTCCTTACATTTCTCACCTCCCTCTGCCCACCCCACTCCCTCACTCTTTCTTTTTTAACTTAATTGTAGATATTTTGAACAGGTCTAGCCTTTAGAAAATTTACAACTTATTTCTCTTTTAACTGAGTCACTTTGTCCAATTGAAAGATTTTACTACATACCACACCCTTAGATGGCTCTTTACCATGAGACATTTTAATACTTTCAGAGATTTTATAAATGATTGTAACAGCCATACTATTCCAAATGTCTCTGTCCTATGACAAATCACCCCTAACTTAGTGGTGTAAAACATTAACTATTGATTTTCCTCTTGGATTCTGTCAGTCAGAAAGTAAGAAGAGGCAGAGCAAGGATAGCAGTTCTCTATGCCAAGGTATCTGGGGCCTCAATTGAAGAGACTGACATGACTAGGGTCTGGAACAACTTGCGCTGAAATATGCACTTACAAGATAATTTCTTTATTTAAGATGGCTGGTGATAGAAAGTAGGATGGTGGTTGTCAGGGTTGGGGAGAGGGGAAGAATGGAAATTTACTATTTAATAGGTACAAAGTTTCAGTTTGTGATGATGAAAAAAGTTCTGGAGATCAATGATGGTGATAGTTGCACACAGTATGAATGTACTTAATGCCACAGAACTGTACACTTAAAAATGGTTTATAGTATGTATATTTTACCACAATTTAAAAAAATTGCTGGTACCTGAGCTGGGATGACTTAAAAACCAGCTCAGTTGGAACTTTAACTGGAGCATTTAACACCTTGCCTTTCTGTGTAGCTTGGTCTCATTACAACTATGTTGGCTGGGATCTGCAGGGGTCATCTCAAAAGGAGGTCTCTAGACAGTAAGACTTCTGACCTATCTTGAAAGTTACATAGTATCTCTTCTGCCATAATTTATTGGTTGAAGAAATCACAAGCTCTTCCAGATTCAAGAGGATGAGAAATAAACCCAACCTTTAGATGGGAGGAGTGTTAAAGAATTTGAGACGAAGTTTTAAGAGCACTGCACATTCTCTTGACTTAACCGTTCAGACAAAGCTCAGTTTAACTTAGCCTTTGTCATTAAAGTTCTTCTCTATTTTATTTTCTACTTGTTAGGTTAGAGAAGGAGCTGTACGTTTCAACATTGCAATTCACCATATTTCTGAACTTTCCTTTTCTCTTTGATTGCAAACTAGTCATTCTTTGTATTCTAAGCTCATATTTTTCATAGTCCCTGGCCCAAAAGCTACCAATAACAACTAAAATACACTACTAACATCTACTTTTTCAACATCTTGTCATAGGAGGTTGGAATCTTCCTTCCAAATAATTGTCAGAGTTTTGCCACATAGATTGCCAGTACGTTATGGATGGTGATTTTTTTTGTCTAGACTACTGTAAGTTTCTTGAATGCCCTTCAACCCACTTACTAAGCCAATTCCCCATAGTTTAAGTCACTTTGTGTATAAGTCAGGATAGGTAGTTTATGTTCCTGTAGGAACAACTCCAAAAGTTTAGTGAATTAGTTACACAAAATTTTATTTTCTATTCATACTTACTGTTTAACTCAGGTCAGCAGGGAAGCTCTGCTAATAATAGTCACTCAGGAATTAGTGTGACAAAGACCTCATCTCAATACATGTGTTGAATCATGTGCTGACTTTTAAATTCCAAAAAGAGATATCTTCCTCACTTCTGCTCACATTGAATTGGCTAAAGTAAGTTACATAGGCTCACATGACTTCAGGGAGCAAAAAATTTCAGTGTTACTATTAAATATTTCTAAATGATAAAATCTATAATATCTAATTTGGTAATTTGTATTTTGATGCCTTATTAGGTAGATTCAATGGCAACTATAGTAGTGGGAATAATTTTAATTTTATTCAAAGGCAATACATTTATGTAAAATTTTACATAATTTTTACATGTGGATATGTAATTTATAAAAGAAAAGGAGGAAATAAAAATTAGAATTTCTTCTGAAAAAATAAAACAGTATTACTTAAAAATTATGATTTTTGAGAGAGGCCTTCAAGATGGTGGAGGAGTAAGACGTGGAGATCACCTTCCTCCCCACAAATACATTAGAAATACATCTACATGTGGAAAAACTCCTACAGAACACCTACTGAATGCTGGCAGAAGACCTCAGATGTCCCAAAAGGCAAGAAACTCCCCACGTACCAGGGTAGGGGAAAAGAAAAAAGAAAAAAACAGAGACAAAGGATAGGGACAGGACCTGCACCTCTGGGAGGGAGCTGTGAAGGAGGAAAAGTTTCCACACACTAACAAGCCCCTACACTGGCAGAGACAGGGTTAGCGGGGGGAATCTTTGGAGCAACAGAGGAGAGCACAGCAATATGGGTGCAGAGAGCAAAGCGGAGAGATTCCCTCAGAGAGGATTGGTGCCAACCAGCAGTCACCAGTTTGTCTGAGAGGCTTGTCTGCTCACCCACCGGGGTGGGTGGGGGCTGGGAGCTGAGGATCCAGCTTCAGAGGTCAGATCCCAGGGAAAGAACTGGGGTTGGCTGCATGAACACAGCCTGAAGGGGGCTAGTGCGACACACCTAGGTCGGAGGGAGTCTGGGAAAAAGTTTGGAACTGCCTAAGAGGCAAGAGACCATTGTTTTGGGGTACGCAAGGAGAGGGTATTCAGAGCACCACCTAAACAACCTTCAGAGAAAGGTACGAGTTGTGGTTATCAGAGCACGAACACCAGAGACAGGCATAAAATGCTAAGGTTGCTGTTGCAGCCACCAAGAAGCCTGTGTGCAAGCACAAGTCACTAACAACACCTCCCCTAATGGAAGACTGTGTAGCCTGACACTGCCAGGGTCCTGCAATCCAGGGAAAACATTCCCGGGAGAACACACAGCATGCCTCAGGCTGTTGCAACATCACCCCAGCCTCTGCCACAGCAGGATTGCCCCACTTTCATGCCCCTCCCTCCCCACCGGCCTCAGTGAGCCAGAGCCTCCTAATCAGCTGGACTTTAACCTCGTCCTGTATGAGCCAAGAACAAATGCCTTCAGGTGACCTACACTCAGAGGCGGGGCCAAATACAAAGCTGAACACCAGGAGCTGTGCAAAAAAGAAGAGAAAGGGAAATTTCTGCCAGCAGAAATTTCTGCCAGCCTCAGGAGCAGGGGATTAAATCTTCACAATCAACTTGATGTACCCTGCATCTCTGGAATACGTGAATAGACAAAGAATCATCCCAAATTGAGGAGGTAGACTTTGGGAGCAACGATATATATATATATATTTTCCCTTTTTTTCTTTTTGTGAGTGTGTATGTGTATGCTTCTCTATGTGATTTTTTCTGTATAGTTCTGCTTTTACCAAGGAATGGATTTGTCCTAGGGTTCTGTCTGTCCGCTTTTTGTTTTATAGGGTTTTTTATATTACTTAAAATATTTTTTCTTAATAAATGTTTTTTATTTTAATAACTTTCTTTTCTTTTCTTTTACTTTTATTTTATTTTACCTTCTTTCTTTCCTTCTGTTTTTTCTCCCTCTTATTCTGAGCCGTGTGGAGGACAGGTTCTTGGTGCTCCAGCCAGGTGTCAGGGTTGTGCCACTGAGATGGGAGAGCCAAGTTCAGGACACTGGTCCACAAAAGACCTCACAGCTCCACAGAATATCAAACGGTGAAAATCTCCCAGATATCTCCATCTCAATGCCAAGACACAGCTCAACTCAACGAACAGCAAGCTACAGTTCAGGACACCCTATGCCAAACAACTAGCAAGATAGGAACACAACCCCATCCATTAGCCGAGAGGATGCCTAAAATCAAAATAAGGCCACAGACACCCCAAAACACACCAGCAGATGTGGAACTGCCCACCAGAAAGAAAAGATCCAGCCTCATCCACCAGAACACAGGCACGAGCCCCCTCCACCAGGAAGCCTACACAACCCACTGAACCAAACTTAGCCACTGTGGACAGACAAAAAAAACAATGGAAACTACGAACCTGCAGCCTGTGAAAAGGAGACCACAAACACAGTAAGTTAAGCAAAATGAGAAGACAGAGAAACACACAGCAGATGAAGGAGGAAGGCAAAAACCAAACAGACCTAAAAAATGAAGAGAAAATAGGCAGTCTACCTGGAAAAGAATTCAGAATAATGATAGTAGAGATGATCCAAAATATTGAAGATAGAATGGAGACAATACAAGAAACGTTTAACAAGGAACTAGAAAAACTAAAGAGCAAACAAGCAGAGATGAACAACACAATAAATGAAATTAAAAATTCTCTAAAAGGGATCAATAGCAGAATAATTGAGGCAGAACAACTGGTAAGTGACCTGGAAGATAAAATAGTGGAAATAACTACTGTAGAGCAGAATAAATAAAAACCAATGAAAAGAATTGAGGACAGTCTCAGAGACATCTGGGACAACATTAAACACACCAACATTTGAATTATAGGGGTCCCAGAAGAAGAGAAAAAGAAAGGGACAGAGAAAATATTTGAAGAGATTATAGTTGAAAACTTCCCTAATATGGGAAAGGAAATAGTTACTCAAATCCAGGAAACACAGAGAATCGCATACAGGGTAAATCTAGGAGAAACACGCCAAGACACATATTAATCAAACTATCAAAAATTATATACAAAGAACAAATATTAAAAACAACAAGGGAAAAACAGCAAGTAACACATAAGGGAATCCCCATAAGGTTAACAGCTGATCTTTCAGCAGAAACTCTGCAAGCCAGAAGGGAGTGGCAAGACATAATTAAAGTGATGAAAGAGAAAAACCTACAAACAAGATTACTCTACCGAGCAAGGATCTCATTCAGATTTGACGGAGAAATTAAAAGCTTCACAGACAAGCCAAAGCTAAGAGAATTCAGCACCACGAAATCACTTTTACAACAAATGCTAAAGGAACTTCTCTAGGCAGGAAACACAAGAGAAGGAAAAGACCTACAATAATAAACCCAAAAGAAGTAAGAAAATGGTAATAGGAACATACATACTGATAATTACCTTAAATGTAAATGGATTAAACACTCCAACCAAAAGACATAGACTGGCTGAATGGATACAAAAACAAGACACGTATATATGGTGTCTACAAGGGACCCAATTCAGCCATAGGGACACATACAGGCTGAAAGTGAGGGGATGGAAAAAAATATTCCATGCAAATGGAAATCAAAGGAAAGCTGGAGTAGAAATTCTCATATAAGACAAAATAGACTTTAAAACAAAGACTATTACAAGACACAAAGAAGTACACCACATAATGATGAAGGGATCAATCCAAGAATATAGAACAATTGTAAATATTTATGCACCCAACATAGGAGCACCTCAATACATAAGGCAAATACTAACAGCCATAGAAGGGGAAATTGGCAGTAACACATTCATAGTAGGGGACTTTAACATTACACTTTCACCAATGGACAGATCATACAAAATGAAAATAAATAAGGAAACAGAAGCTTTAAATGATACATTAAACAAGATGGACGTAATTGATATTTATAGGACATTCCATCCAAAAACAACAGAATACACACTCTTCTCAAGTGCTCACAGAACATTCTCCAGGATAGATCATATCTTGGGTCACAAATCAAGCCTTGGTAAATTTAAGAAAACTGAAAACATATCAAGTATCTTTTCCGAAGTGAACACTGTGAGACTAGATATCAATTATAGGAAAAAATCTGTAAGAAATACAAACACATGGAGGCTAAACAATACACTACTTAATAATGAAGGGATCACTGAAGAAATCAAAGAGGAAATCAAAAACTACCTAGAAACAAATGACAATGGAGACACAACGACCCAAAACCTATGGGATGCAGCAAAAGCAGTTCTAAGAGGGAAGTTTTTACCTATACAAGGCTACCTTAAGAAACAAGAAACATCTCAAATAAACAACCTAAAGTTACACCTAAAGCAATTAGAGAAAGGAGAACAAAAAAACCCCAAAGTTAGCAGAAGGAAAGAAATCATAAAGATCACATCAGAAATAAATGAAAAAGAAATGAAGGAAACGATAGCAAAGATCAATAAAACTAAAAGCTAGTTCTTTGAGAAGATAAACAAAATTGAAAAACTACTAGCCAGACTCATCAAGAAAAAAAGGGAGAAGACTCAAATCAATTAGAAATGAAAAAGGAGAAGTAACAAATGACACTGCAGAAATACAAAGGATCATGAGAGATTACTACAGGCAACTATATGCCAATAAAATGGGCAACATGTAAGAAATGGACAAATTCTTAGACTGAACCAGGAAGAACCTTCTGAGACTGAACCAGGAAGAAATAGAAAATATTAACAGACAAGTCACAAGCACTGAAATTGAAACTGTGATTAAAAATCTTCCAACAAACAAAAGCCCAGGACCAGACGGCTTCACAGACAAATTCTATCAAACATTTAGAGAAGAGTTAACACCTATCCTTCTCAAAGTCTTCCAAAATATCGCATAGGGTGGAACACTCTCAAACTCATTCTACAAGGCCACCATCACTCTGATACCGAAACCAGACAAAGATGTCACAATGAAAGAAAACTACAGGCCAATATTACTGATGAGCATAGATACAAAAATCCTCAACAAAATACTAGCAAAGAGAACCCAACAGCACATTAAAAGGATCAGGAATGCAAGGATTCTTCAATATTTGCAAATCAATCAACGTGACACACCATATTAACAAATTGAAGGAGAAAAACCACATGATCTTCTCAATAGATGTAGAGAAAGCTTTCGACAAATTTCAACACCGATTTAGGATAAAAACCCTCCAGAAAGTAGGCAGAGAGGAACTTTCTTCAACATAATAAAGGCCATACATGACAAACCCACAGCCAACATCATCCTCAGTGCTGAAAACCTGAAACCATTTCCACTAAGATCAGGAAAAGACAAGGTTGCCCACTCACCACTATTATTTAATTTAGTTTTGGAAGTTTTAGCCACAGCAACCAGAGAAGAAAAAGGAATTAAAGGAATCTAAATCAGAAATGAGCAAGTAAAGTTGTCACTGTTTGCAAATGACATGAAAATATACATAGAGAATCCTAAAGACTACCAGAAATCTACTAGAGCTAATCAATGAATTTGGTAAAGTAGAAGGATACAAAATAAATGCGCAGAAATCTCTTGCATTCCTATACAGTAATGATGAAAAATCTGAAAGAGAAATTAAGAAAACACTCCCATTTACCATTGCAACAAAAAGAATAAAATATCTAGGAATAAGCCTACCTAAGGAAACAAAAGACCTGTATGCAGAAAATTATAAGACACTGATGAAAGAAATTAAAGATGATACAAATAGATGGAGAGATATACCATGTTCATGGATTGGAAGAATCAAAATTGTGAAAATGACTATAACTACCCAAAGCAATCTACAGATTCAATGTAATCCCTATCAAATTAGCACTGGGATTTTTCACAGAACTAGAACAGAAAATTTCATAATTTGTATGGGAACACAAACGACCCTGAATAGTCAAAGCAATATAGAGAAAGAAATACGGAGCTGTAGGAATCAGGCTCCCTGACTTCAGACTATACTACAAAGTGACAGTAATCAAGACAGTATGGTATTGGCACAAAAACAGAAATATAGATCAATGGAACAGGATAGAAAATCCAGAGATAAACCCATGCACATATGGTCACCTTATCTTTGATGAAAGAAGCAAAAATATACAGTGGAGAAAAGACAGCCTCTTCAATAAGTGGTGCTGTGAAAACGAACAGCTACATGTAAAAGAATGAAATTAGAACAAACCCTAGCACCATACACAAAAATAAGCTCAAAGTGGATTAAAGTCCTAAATGTGAGGCCAGACACCATCAAACTCTTAGAGGAAAACATAGGCAGAACACTCTATGACATACAAGATCCTTTTTGACCCACCTCCTAGAAGAATGGAAATGAAAGCAAAAATAAACAACTGGGACGTAATGAAACTTAAAAGCTTTGCACAGCAAAGGAAACGATAAACAAGATGAAAAGAAAGCCCTCAGAATGGGAAGAAATATTTGCCAATGAAGCAACTGACAAAGGATTAATTTCCAAAATTTAAAGCAGCTCATGCAGCTCAACAACAAAAAAACAAACAACCCAATCCAAAAATGGGCAGAAGCCATAAATAGACATTTCTCCAAAGAAGATATACAGACTGCCAACAAACACATGAAAGAATGCTCAATATCATTAATCATTAGAGAAATGCAAATCAAAACTACAATGAGATATCATCTCATACTGGTCAGAACAGCCATCATCAAAAAATCTAGAAACAATAAATGCTGGAGAGGGTGTGGAGAAAGGGAACCCTCTTGCACTGTTGGTGGGAATGTAAATTGATACAGCCACTATGGAGATCATAGTGAACATATATTCACTATGAACATATATAGCCACTATGGACGTTCCTTAAAAAACTAAAAATACAACTACCATACAGCCCAGCAATCCCACTACTGGGCATATACCCTGAGAAAACCATAATTCAAAAAGAGTCATGTACCAAAATGTTCATTGCAGCTCTATTTACAATAGCCAGGACATGGAAGCAACCTAAGTGTCCATCAACAGATGAACAGATAAAGAAGATGTGGCACAGATATACAATGGAATATTACTCAACCATGAAAAAGAATGAAACTGAGTTATTTGTAGTGAGGTGGATGGACCTAGAGACTGTTCAACAGAGTGAAGTAAGTCAGAAAGAGTATAACAAATACCATATGCTAACACATACATATGGAATCAAAAAAAAAAAAAAAAAGGTCATGGAGAACATAGGGCAAGACAGGAATAAAGACTCAGACCTACTAGAGAATAGACTTGAGTATACAGGAAGGGGAAATGTATGCTGAGACGAAGTGAGAGAGTGGCATTGGCATATATACACTACCAAACGTAAAATAGATCGCTAGTAGGAAGCATCTGCATAGCACAGGGAGATCGGTTCGGTGTTTTGTGACCACTTAGAGGGGTGGGATAGGGAGGGTTGTGGGGAGGGAGATGCAAGAGGGGAGAGATATGGGGACATATGTATATGTATAACTGATTCATTTTGTTATAAAGCAGAAACTAACACACCATTGTAAATCAATTATACTCCAACAAAGATGTTAAAGAAATAAAAAATAAAAATAAAATGGGAAAAAGACAGTCTCTTCAGCAAATGATGTTGGGAAAGTTGGACAGCTGCATATAAATCAATGATGCTAGAACACACTTTCACACCATGTACAAAAATAAACTCAAAATGGCTTAAAGACTTAAACATAAGTTATGACATCATAAAACCCCTAGAAAAGATCATAGACATAATGTTCTCTGACATAAATCATACAAATGTTTTCTTAGGTCAGTCTCCCAAGGCAATAGAAATGAAAACAAAAGTAAACAAATGGTACCTAATTAAACTTAAAAACTTTTGCACAGCAAACAAAACCATAAACAAAATGAAAAGACAACTTACAGAATGTGAGAAAATATTTGCAAATAATGTGACAGGTAAGGGATTAATTTACAATATATACACACAGCTCATACAACTTAACAACAGAAAAACAAACCAATCAAAAAATGAGCAGATGACCTAAGTAGACATTTCTCCAAATAAGACATACAGATGGCCAATAGGCACATGAAAATATGCTCAACACTGCTAATTATTAGAGAAAGAGAAATGCAAATCAAAACTACAATGAAATACCACTTCACACCAGTCAGAATGCTCATCATCAAAAAAGTCTAAAGACAATAAATGCTGCAGAGGGTGTGGAGAAAAGGGAATCCTCCTACACTTTTGGTGGGAGCCAATGTAAATTGGTGCAGCCACTATGGAAAACAGTATGGAGGTTCCTTGGATAACTAAAAATAGAATCACCATAAGATCCAGCAATCTCACTCTTGAGCATATACCTGGACAAAACTATAATTCAAAAAACACATGCACCCCAATGTACTATTCACAATAGCCAAGACATGGAAACAACCTTAATGTCCATTGACTGAAGAATGGTTAAAGAAAATGTGGTACATATGTACAATGGAATATTACTCAGCCATAAAAAAGAATGAAATAATACCACTTGCAGCAACATGGATGCAACTAGAGATTGTCATACTAAGTGAAGTAAGTCAGAAAGTGAAAGACAAGTACCATATGATATCGCTTATATGTGGAATCTAAAATATGGCACAAATGAACCTTCCTAAATGGCAGAAACAGATTCATAGAGAACAGACTTGTGGTTGCCATGGGGGAGGAGGGCTGGGAGGGATGGACTGGGAGTTTGGGGTTAGTAGATGAGAACTGTTACATGTAGAATGGATAAACAAGATCCTGCTGTGTAGCACAGGGAACTATATTCAATATCCTGAGATAAACCATAAAGGAAAAGAATATAAAAAAGAATGCATATGTGTGTATAACTGAGACATGTTACTGTACAGCAGAAATTAACACAACATTATAAATCTACTGTATTTCAATAAAAAAATAAATTTAAGAAAAAAAAGTGAAAAGACAACATACAAAATAAGAAAATGATTTGAAAAACATATATCTGATAAGGGGTTAATATCCAAAATATATAAATAACTCATACAACTCAATAGCAAAAAAAAAAAAAAAAAGAATAATACAATTGAAAATGGATAAATATCTGAGTAAACATTTTTCCCATGAGGATATATGAATGGCCACAGGTACATGAAAAGATGGTCAACACCACTAGTTAATATAGAAATGCAAATTAAAACCACAATGAGATATCACCTTACACCTGTTAGAATGTCCATCAAATGCTGGAATGAATGCACAGAAAACAGAACATTTGTGCACTGTTAGTGGGAATGTAAATTGGCATAGCCATTATGGAAAACAGTATGGAAGTTCTGAAAAATAGAACTACCATATTATTTAGCAATTCTACTTCTGGATATATATATACATAAGGAAAAAAACCCCCACTAACTTTAAAAGATATATGCACTTCCATGCTCACAAAAACATTATTTACAATAGCTAAGACATGGAAACAACCTAAGCATCTATCAATGGATGAATGGATAAAGAAGATGTGGGATACACACACACACACACACACACACACACACACACACACACACACAGGAATATTATTCAGCCATAAAACAAGGAAATTCTACTATCTGCAACAACATAGATGAACATTGAATGCATCATGCCATGTGAAATTAGTCAAACAGAGAAAGGCAAATACATTTGACACTTGAACAGCTCGTGGGTTAGTGGCACCAACCCCACACTTTCAAAAATCTGCATATAACTTTACAATCAGCCCTCTCTACCCATGGTTTCACATTCACAGATTCAACTAACTACAGATAATGTAGTACTGTAGTATGTATTTTTGGAAAAAATCTGCATATAAGTAGACCTATTCAGTTCAAACCCACGCTGTTCCAGGGTCATCTGTACTGTATCACCTTACTTATACATGGAATCTTCAAAAACACAAACAAAAAAATCAAACTCATAGGAAAAGAGAAAAGATTTGTAGTTACCACAGCTGGATGGTGGAGAGAAGAGGAATTAGAGAAAGATGGTCAAAAGTTATAAACTTCCAGCTCTAAGACAAATAAGTACTAGGGATGTAATGTGCAACATGATGACTATAGTTAACACTGCTGTATTATATATAAGAAAGTTGTTAAAGGAGTAGATCCTTAGAGTTCTCATCAGAAAAAATGCTTTTTTTCTTTTCCTTGTATTGTGTCCATATGATATGATGAATGCTAACTAAACATATTTTGGTAATAATTTAACAATATATGCAAATCAAGCCATCATGCTGTATACCTTAAACTTATTCAGTGATGTAGATCAAATATTTCTCCATAAAACCAGGGAAAAAATGTCCTTCAATTGTATTCTACCTATCATAGTTGCTATTATAAAGTTAGCTAAAAGTCTAATGATGCTCCTTCAAAGGTAGTATAACATGTTTACTGCTTTTAAGATTTTCTCTTTCCTTATTTTAAAAAGAGGTTTGACAACAATGTGCAAAGGTGTGGCTTTCTTTGTATTTATCCTGCTAAGAGTTGCCTGACCTATTTGAATTTTGGGGTTGTTGTCTTTTCTTAAATCTGAAAAATTCTGGCCATTATTTCTTCAAATAGTGCTTTTGTCCCAGTTTTTTCCTATTTTTCTGGACTCCAATAACATGCATTCTTAGACATTTTGAGCAGCTCCCTCATGTCTCATGTTCAGTATTACATATTTCTTCATTAATTTTATTCTCTGTACTTCAGTTTGGGAAATTTCTACTGATCTGCCTCTGCCTTTACTAATCCACTCTTCTGTTATGTCCAATTTGCTGTTAGCCCTATTCAATAAGTTCTTAATTGCAGATACCTTGTATTACTGTACAAGAATAACCATTTAATTATTTTATTGGTTCTAATCCTGTATTATTTTCCATTTCTTTATTCATTATGTCTATCTTAGTGCCTATTTTCCTTAATACATTAATTATACTAATTGTGAAATACTTATCTGCTGATTCTAATATTTGGATCATCCTCCTTTCTGTTTATATTGACTATTTTATCACTTCACTATTGGTTACTTTTTCTCCTGGTTATTTGCATTTCTAGTAATTTTTTATCATATACCTCATGTTGTTGATGATATATTGCAGAGGCTCTGAATTTTATCTTCTTCCTCTAAGCAGTGTTAAATTTTGATTTTTACAAGCAGTTAAAATACCAGCAAATTACCTTGATCATTTTAAAACTTGATTTTTGTTGTAAGCATATTTTATTTGGTCTTTCTGGGGTCTCATCTAAAAGGCTGGGATATTTACCAAGATATTCCCACTCAAACCTGGCTGTAACTTCAATATTTCCATAGCACTGTGCAGCATCTGAATCTCATCTCTCTAGTCTCCCAGCATCTTCTAGGCTGCCTGGAGTCTTGACCAATGCATGTACAGCATAAAAAGCATCCAAAAATATGAACTCCAATGTCTATTTGCTACATCCAGTGAGATCTTTGTTCTCTACTTGGAATCTATTCTAATATGCTGTCATTTGGAAAACTTCCTCAGAAAGAAAACCAGGCTAAGTATGGGGCTTGCCTCTTTGCAATCTTTCCTTCAAGGGTTTTAGACCTGAATTGGTTTCTGTTCAATTAGAGGAAACAAATATTTTATGAATTTGGCAATTTTGATATCAGTCACTCAATTATGACTGGAATGGGAAGTCCTACTTCAAAATTTATTTTAGTTTTCTAGCCAGTGAGGGTAGTCTGAACACTCAATAAGCCCTATATTTCTGTCTAAATCATCAAAGTCTCCGAGATTAAGAGAGATACCATCCTAATTTGTACTGGTAGTATAACTTTTTTCTCCCATTGCTATATAAGAAGTATGTTCCCATTTCAATAACATGAAGAACAAGTACTTATATGTACCCACACATATACAAATACATATTTATATATACCTTTACACACATATTGACATATAGTAATTTGATTTCATCTATATTTTTTATGAAACTAAAGAATTGGTGAGAACAAATAATCAATATCCATTTGATAGAGTTTTATGAAGCAGCCACTAAAGAAAATCTGAACTGATATTTAAAAGATGGTGGTAGATATAGAAAATAATTGTATTTTGAATTCAAATTAGGATTTCAAGAAACCCTCTTTTATGTGCATAATAGTATATATAACCAAAAATAACACATGATTTTCCCACCTAAAGTTGTTACCACATGATTTGTCTTGGGTCTGATAGTCTGGTAATCTGCCAATTAAAACAAAATATCACAAAACAATCAACAATATTTGTCTGACAAATATGGGATCTGAAATTGTTCTTCACACCCCACTTAATTTTTTAAATTTTATTAGAGTATAGTTGATTTACAGTGTTGTGTTAGTTTCAAATCTATGGCAACGTGATTCAGTTATACTTATACATATATTGATTCTTTTCCAGATTTTTTTCTCATATAAGTTATCACAGAACATTGAGTAGAGTTCCCTATGCTACAGAGTAGGTCCTTGTTGGTTATCTATCTTAAATAAAGTACTGTGTGTATGTTCATCCCAAGCTCCTGATTTATCCCTCTACCTCACGTTTTCCATTTGGTAACCACAAGTTTGTTTTTGATATCTGTGAGTCTCTTTCTGTTTTTTAAATTAGTTCATTTATATCATTAAAAAATATTAGATTCCATATATGAGTGCTATTATATGATATTTGTCTTTCTATCTCTGACTTACTTCACTTCGTATGATAATCTCTAGGTCCATCCATGTTGCCAAAAATGGCATTATTTCATACATTTTTATGGCTGAGTAATATTCTATTGTATATATGTACCACATCTTCTTCTTCTTTTTTTTTGTGGTATGTGGGCCTCTCACTGTTGTGGCCTCTCCCATTGCGGAGCACAGGCTCTGGACGTGCGGGCTCAGTGGCCATGGCTCACGGGCCCAGCCGCTCTGTGGCAGGTGGGATCTTCCCGGACCAGGACACGAACCCATGTCCCCTGCATCAGCAGGTGGGCTCTCAACCACTGCACCACTAGGGAAGCCCTCGTACCACATCTTCTATATCCATTCCTTTGTCAGTGGGCATTTAGGTTGATTGCATGTCTTTGATATTGTAAATAGTGCTGCAATGAATATTGTGGTGCGTGTACCTTTTCAAAGTATAGTTTGCTCTGGATACATGCCCAGGAGTGGGATTTCTGAATCATATGGTAGTTCTATTTTTAGTTTTGTAAGGAACCTCCATACTGTTCTTCATAGTGGTTTTACCAGTTTACATTCCCACCAACAGTGTAGGAGGGTTCTATTTTCTCCACACACTCTCCAGCACTTATTGTTTGTAGACTTTTTGATGATAGCCATTCTGACTGGTGTGAGCTTACACCTCATTGTAGTTTTTATTTGTGCTTCTCTGTTAATTAGTGATGTTGACCATTTTTCATGTGATTTTTGGCCATCCATATGTCTTCTTTGGAGAAATGTCTATTTAGATCTTCTGCCATTTTTTTTGATTAGGTTGTCTGTTTTTTTTTTTTTTTTTGATATAGAGCTGCATGAGCAGTTTGTATATTTTAGAGATTAATCCCTTGTCAGTTGCTTCATTTGCAAATATTTTCTCCCATTCTGTGGGCTGTCTTTTTATTTTGTTTATGGTTTTCTTTGCTGTGCAGAAGCTTTTAAGTTTCATTAGGTCCCATTTGTTTATTTTTGCTTTTATTTTCATTACTCAAAGAAGATATTGCTACAGTTTATGTCAAAGTGTTTTCTGCTTATGTTTTGCTCTAAGAGTTTTATGTTGTCTTACCTTACATTTAGGTCTTTGTTAATTTTGAGTTTACTATTTTGCATGCTGTTAGGGAATTGTGGGACACATGAAGAGAGGGGAAGGACCACCATAAGAGCTTCTTTCTACACACTCTCCAGCACTCCTAGGCAACAGGACACCACCTACAGGAGATCTGAGGGCAAGCATGAGTTGTTGCCACAATCCTGGGCTCCAGAGGCAGACATGAGCCACCACTACAGGACTCAAAAAAAAGACATCAAGTGCTTCCCCCACTCTCCCAGGAGTGTGTAGACAGCAGCCACCCCTAGGAGAACCGTGGGCAGACGTCAAGCCTGGCCATGCTGTCCCAGGAGTGCGTAGAGAACAGTCACCCCTAGGAAGTCTGTGAGCAGGTTTTGAGCCCTGCCCCTGCTCTCCCAGGAGTGGGTGGACAGCAGAGGCCCATACAAGACCCAGGAGGAGATGCCAAGCTCTACCCCCACTGTCCCAAGTGTGTGCATTCCACAGACACCTCTAGGAGACCTAAGAGGAGGCACCAAGCACTACCCCTGCTGTCCTGGGAGTGTGCAATGGCCACTGTACTTGCACACCCCATGTCAAGGGAATAAGGGGCAGACACCAGAAGCAAGAGGAGCTATGATCCTGTAGCCAGGAGAAGAGAGACCACAAACACAGAAAGTTAGACAAAATGAGATGACAGAGAAATATGTTCCAGATGAAGGAACAAGGTAAACCCACAAGAACAACTAAATGAAGAGGCGATAGGCAACCTATCTGAAAAAGATTTCAGAGTAATGATAGTAAAGATGATCTAAGATCTCAAAAAGAAAAATGAAGACACAGATTAAGAAGATTCAAAAGATGTTTAATAAATAGCTAGAAGATTTAAAGGACAAACAGAGATGAATAATAAATAACCAGAATGAAAACTACAACAGAAGAAATCAATAGCAGTATCATTGACACAGAAGAACAAACAAGTGAGCTGGAAGACAGAATGGTAGAAATCACTGCAGTGGAACAGAATAAGGAAAAAATAATGAAAAGAAATGAAGTCACAGACAACCTTAAATGTACCAACATTAACATTATAGGGGTCCTGGAAGGAGGAGAGAGAGAGAAAGGGCCTGAGAAAATATGTGAAGGGATTATAGCCAAAAACTTACCTAACATGAGAAAGAAAACACTCACTCATCTCAGGAAACACAGAGAATCACATGCAAGATAAACCCAAGGAGAAACACACTGACATACATATTAATCAAACAGACAAAAATTAAAGACAAAGAAAAAGTATTAAAAAGCAACAAGGGAAAAGCAACAAATAACATACAAGAAAACCACCATAAACTTATCAGCTGATTTTTCGGCAGAAACTCTGCAGGTCAGGTGGCATGGCAGGATATATTTAAAATGACAAAAGGGAAAAAATGTACAACCAAGAATACTCTACCCAGCAATGCTCTTGTTCAGACTTGAAAGAGAAACCAGAACTTTACAAACAAGCAAAAGCTAAGAAAATTCATCACCACCAAACCAGCTTTACAACAAATGCTAAAGGAACTTCTCTAGGTGGAAAATAAAAGACCACAACTAGAAACAAGAAAATTATGAATGGGAAAGATCACTGTTAAAGGCAAACATAAAACAAAGGTAGGAATTTACCCCCACAAAAATATGATATTAAAACCAGCAATTGTGAGAGTACAAATGCAAGATATTGGAAGTGCATTGGAAATTAAGAGAGTAGTAACTTAAAACAATCTTGTACATATATAGACTGCTATATCAAAACCTCATAGAAACCATAAACCAAAAATCTACAATAGATACACACACACAAAAGAGAAAGCAATCCAAACACAATACTAAAGATAGGCATCAAATCACAAGAGAAGAGAACAAAAGGGAAAAGGAAGAAAAAAGCCCTACAAAAACAAACCCCAAACAATTAACAAAATGGCAGTCAGAATATACATATCAAAAATTACCTTACATGTAAATGGGCTAAATGCTCCAACCAAAAGACACAGACTGGCTGAATGGATACAAAAACAAGGCTCGTATATATGCTGTCTACAAGAGACCAACTTCAGACCTAGGGACACATACAGACTGAAAGTAAGGAGGTGGAAAATGGTATTCTATGCAAATGGAAATCAAAAGAAAGCTGGAGTGGCAATACTAGTATCAGACAAAATAGACTTTAAAATAAAGAATGTCACAAGAGACAAAGAAGGACACTACATAATTATCAAGAAACTAATCCAAAAAGAAGACATAACAATTTTAAATATATACCGACACAACATAGGAGCACCTCAATATATAAGGCAAATACTAACAGCCATAAAAAGAGGAAATGACTGTAACACAATGATAGTGGGGGACTTTAACACCCCACTTTTATCAATGGACAAATCATCCAGATAGAAAATCAATATGGAAACACAAGTCTTAAATGACACAGTAGATCAGATGGACTCAATTGATATTTATAGAGCATTCCATCAAAAAGCAGCAGAATACACATTTTCTTCCAGTGTACATGGAACATTCTCCAGGACTGATCACATGGTAGGCTACAAAGTGAACCTCAGTAAATTTAAGAAAACTGAAATCATATCAAGCATCTTTTCTGATCACAAAGTTATGAGATTAGAAATCAACTACAAGGAAAAAACTATAAAAAGCAAAACACATGGAGACTAAACAATATGTTACTAAACAGCTAAAGGATCACTGAAGAAATCAAAGAGGACATCAAAAAATACCTAGAGACAAATGAAAATGAAAGCACAATGAACCAAAACCTATGGCATGCAGCAAAAGATTTTCTAAGAGGGAGTTCATAGCAATACAGTCTTACCTCAGGAAAAGAAAAATCTCAAACAACTTAACCTTACACCTAAAGCAACCATAGAAAGAAGAGCAAACAAAACCCAAAATTAGGAGAAGAGAAGAAACCATAAAAATCAGGGCAGAAATAAATGAAATAGAGATGAAGAAAACAACAGAAAAGATCAATGAAACTAAAAGCAGGTTCTTTGAGAAGATAAGCAAAATTGATAAATCTTTAGCCAGACTCATCAAGAAAAAAGGGAGAGGACTCAAATCAATTAAATTAGAAATGGAAAAGGAGAAGTTACAACTGAGACCACAGAAATAAAAAGGATAATAAGAAACTATTACAATCAACTATATGCCAATAAAATGAAAAACCTAGAAGAAATGGACAAATTCTTAGAAAGGCACAGTCTCCCAAGACTGAAAAGAAATAGAAAATATGAACAGAACAATCACAAGTATTGAAATTGAAACTGTGATTTAAAAACTCCCAACAAACAAAAGTCCAGGACCAGATGGCTTCACAGGCAAATTCTATTACAAGTTTAGAGAAGAGTTAACACTTAGTTTTCTGAAATTACTCCAAAAAAATTGCAGAAGAACGAAGTACTTGCAAACTCATTCTATGGAGCCAACATCACCCTGATACCAAACCAGACAAAAATATCAAAAAAAAAAAAAAAAAGAAAAGAAAATTACTGGTCAGCATCACTGATGATCACAGATGAAAAATTTCTCAACAAAATACTAGCAAATGGAATCCACCAATACATTAAAATGATCACACCCCATGATCAAGTGGCATTTATCCCATGGATGCAAGGAGTTTTCAATAACCATAAATCAGTTAGTGTGACAAACCACATCAACAAACTGAAGAACTAAAACCATATGCTCATCTCAATAGCTGAAGAAAAATCTTTCGAAAAAAATTCTCCAGAAAGTGAGAATAGAGAGAAACTACCTCAAAAGAATAAAGGCCATATATGATGAATCAACAGCTAACATCATACTCAACGGTGAAAAGGTGAAAGCATTTCCTCTAAGATCAGGAGCAAGACATGGATGTTCAATCTTGCTACTTTTATTCAACATAGTTTTGGAGGTCCTAGCCTTGGAAATCAAAGAAGAAAAAGAGATAAAAGGAATCCAAATTGAAAAAGAAGCAGTAAAACTGTCACTGTTTGAAGATGACATAATACTCCACGTAGAAAATCCTAATGATACTACCAGAAAACTGCTAGAGCTCATCAATGAATTCTGTTAGGGTGCAGGTTACTAGTTAATACAGAAATCACTTGCATTTCTATACACTAAAAATGAAAAATCAGAAAGAGAAATTAAGGAAACAATCTCATTTATCACTGCATTAAAAAGAGTAAAATACTTATCAATAAACCTACCTAAAGAGGCAAAAGACCTGTACTCTGAAAACAATAAGATGATGATGAAAGAAATTGAAGATGACACAAACAGATGGAAAGGTATACCATGTTCTTGGATTGGAAGAATCAATATTGCCAAAATGCTTATACTGCCCAAGGCAATCTCAGATTCAATGCAATCTCTATCAAATTATCAACTGCATTTTTCACAGAACTAGAACAAAATATTTAAAAATTTGTATGAAAACAAAAATGACCCTGAATAGCCAAATCAATCTTTTTTTTTTAACATCATTATTAGAGTATAATTACTTTACAGTGGTGGGTAGTTTCTGCTGTATAACAAAGTGAATCAGCTATACATATACATATATATATATATATATATCCCCATATCTCCTCCCTCTTGCATCTCCCTCCCATCCTCCCTATCCCACCCCTCTAGGTGCACACAATGTACTGAGCTGATCTCCCTGTGCTATGCAGCTGCTTCCCACTAGCTATCTATTTTATATTTGGTAGTGTATATATGTCCATGCCTCTCTCTCGCTTTGTCACAACTCGCCTTTCCCCCTCCCCATATCCTCAAGTCCATTCCCTAGTAGGTCTGTCTTTATTCCTGTCTTACCCCTAGGTTCTTCATGACATTTTTTTTCTTAAATTCCATATATATGTGTTAGCATACAGTATTTGTCTTTCTATTTCTGACTTACTTCACTCTGTATGACAGACTCTAGGTCTATCCACCTTATTACAAATAGCTCAATTTCATTTCTTTTTATGGCTGAGTAATATTCCATTGTATATATGTGCCACATCTTCTTTATCCATTCATCTGTCAATGGACACTTAGGTTGCTTCCATGTCCTGGCTATTGAAAATAGTGTTGCAATGAACATTGTGGTACATGACTCTTTTTGGATTATGGTTTTCTCAGGGTATATGCCCAGTATTGGGATTGCTGGGTCATATGTTTCCTATTTTTAATTTTTTGAGGAACCTCCATACTGTTTTCCATAGTGGCTATATCAATTTACATTCCCACAAAGGATTAATCTCCAAAATATACAAGCAGTTCATGTAGCTCAATATCAAAAAAGCAAATAACCCAATCCAAAAATGGTCAGAAGACCTAAACAGACATTTCTCCAAAGAAGATATACAGATTGCCAACAAACACATGAAAGCATGCTCAACATCACTAATCATTAGAAACATACAAATAAAAACTACAATGAGGTATCACCTGACACCAGTCAGATTGGTCAAATCAATCTTGAGAACGAAAAAGGGAGCTGGAGGAATAAGCCTCCTTGACTTCAGACTATACCACAAAAGTACTGTAATCAAAACAGTATGGTTCCAGCACAAAAACAGATACAAAGATCAGTGGAACAGGATAGAATCCCCAGAAATAACCTCTCTTAATCCATAACAAAGAGGCAAGTATAAACAGTGGAGAAAAGACAGTCTCTAATAATTGGTGTTGTGAAAACTGGACAGCTACATGTAAAATAGTGAAATTAGAACATTCTCTAACACCATACACAAAAATAAACTCAAAATGGATTAAAGACCTAATCTAAGACCAGATACTATAAAACTCTTAGAGGAAAACATAGGAGGAACATACTTCGACATAAAATGCAGCAACATCTTTCTGGATCCACTTGCTAAAGTAATGAAAATGAAAACAAATATAAACAAATGGGATCTAATTATATGTAAACCCTTCTGCACAGCAAATAAGACCATAAACAAAACAGAAAAGGCAACCCACAGTTGGGAGAAAATATTTGTAGACATGCAGCTCAACATCAAAAAACAACCCAATCAAAAAATTTGGCAGAATATCTAAATAGACATTTCTTCAAAGAAGACATATGGATGGCCAAAAAGCACATGAAAAGATGTTCAACATCACTAGTCATTAGAGAAATGCAAATGAAAAACTACAGTGAGGTACCACCTCACACCAGTCAGAATGGTCATCATCAAAAATGTCTACAAACAATAAATGCTGGAGAGGGTGTGGAGAAAAGGGAGCCCTCCTACACTGTTGGTGGGAATATAAATTGGTATAGCCACTATGGAGAACAGTATGGAGGTTCCTTACAAAACTAAAAATAGAACTACCATATAATCCAGAAATCCCAATCCTGGGCATATATCCAGAGAAAATCATAATTTAAAAAGATACATGCACCCGAATGTTCATTGCAGTACTGTTAACAAGAGCAAAATATGCAAGCAACCTAAATGCCCACTGACAGAGGAATGGATAAAGACATTTCAGTACATATATGCACTGAAATATTATTCAGCCATAAAAAAGTATGAAATAATGTCATTTTTAGCAACACGGATGGACCTAGATATCATACTAAGTGAAGTAAGTCAGAGAAAAATGTCATATCGTTCATATGTTGGATCTAATTTTTTTAAATGATGCAAATGAACTTATTTACAAAACAAAAAGAGACTCACAGATATCAAAAAAAAACTTGTGGTTACTGAAGGGGAAAGGTGGTAGGGAGGTATAAATTAGGAGTATGGGATTAACATATATACACTACTATATATAAAACTGATATCAACAAGGACCTACTGTATAGCACAGGGAACTCTATTCAATATTCTGTAATAACTTAAATAAGAAAGAATCTGGAAAAGAATGGATATATGTGTATGTATAACTGAATCACTTTTCTGTACCTCTGAAACTAATACAATAGTGTAAATCAACTATACTCCAATATAAAATAAAAATTAAATTAAAAATGAAAGTGAGTGCCAAATGCTGCTTTATTTAATTTTTTCCATAAGGAGTAAGCTAAAACAGTTACAAATCTTTTCAACAGCAAGGCCTATATGGATTGACAAGAAAATAGATAAATAACTGTGGCACAACAATATGAAAAAAAATCAGGAAAACACCATAATCATATGCAGGGGATGAAAAATTGAAGTAAATAACATCACACCTCTGTTACTATGAAGAATTTTTCTTATCACTTCCTCCCTAGGACTGGCCCACATTGTTAAGGGAGCAATGAGAGTACAAAATCTCCATAGAAAAATTATGTTACAGTGATTTCAATGAAATATGTGAAAAGCAGCATGCTATTATACTTTGAATAAAACATCTCTATTTATTTTATTACTTTTAGTCCCATACATTTTGGATTAGAGAGAAAATGTCCAAGCACCTCTATTTCTGTGTTTATTATTATGCCTTGCTCACAGTATTTCCTCCATTAATAATAGTTGAATGATATACAGAAAGATGTTTATTTTTTCTTCCTTTATGTATCCCTGTAATTGGTCTTGCTATCAGATATTAGAAAAATTGAACCATTAGCCTTGAAAGGTCATATTTAAGTAAGACTTTACAAATATTCATTAATATGAGTGCCTAAAATGTTACATTATAAACAAATCCGACCAGTAAAAACTTCTTTTTCTTAAAAGTATAGTTAGCTGAATTCAGATTATTAAGATTTAGAAAGTGAAGTTTCTAATTGAAAATATTTCTAAATATATATAAATCACGGCTAAAATAAGACTGAAAACAACTCAAAATGTATAACTCTATAAAATAAATTGGATACAACTCAGTACCATCAAGTTTTGATTTAACATGCAGTGGCCCTTTTCCTTTTATCTTTAGGTATAAAGTCTCATCAAATCAAATATATTGAAAACATCTACCAGATGGATGATGCTAGAAGAAATGTCCTCCTTTTCATAGAACCAGGAAAAAACTGAATGATTTTAACTACGTATTGTGGAGTAATAAAGTCTAAGTGAGAAGGCCTAAGACTGTTAGAACTTAACTTGGAGCTTAATTAAGCTCCTGGTAGAATTTCTCTACCAGGGTAGAGATAGAAGGTCTTGGTTTACCCCAGTCCCACTAAAGGTACAGTCTTTTAAATTGCTACTCTGACCTGGGTTATTCCTTCCATCAAAGCTTCTTCACAGCCTCTGAATTATGAAATCATTTTGAAGTAAAAGAGGAAAAAAAGTAAAGTCATTAAATTTTGTTCTCCAAAACGGTGGTTAAAAAAAACACAAAACATAGCCACAGAAAGAAAAACGTTTCAATAAATGAATTACAGTGACCCACCTCATAAAGTCTGATTTTCAAATTCCACAACTGCCATTAACCCAAAGAGGCAGAGAATGTAATAACATAACTTTATTGCAATTCAATGGACTTAAGCAAACTATTTCTTCAAATGATGTTTCTCTCATGATGTTTATCCTCTTTTCTCTTCTTATGTTCACTTAGTTTCTAAATCAGAAAAACTACAAACATTTTCTGAAGAAAGTACTGAAAGGAAGAGATCTACATTTCTTCATAGAACAAATTTAAAAATTAACATTGTATTTTTAACACAATAATTAAAAAATCTTTTCATTATCTATAAAAGAAATGAAAATAAATTAAGAATTTATTCATTCTTGTGTAATCTGACTTTTAAAATTATAATTAATTGAGAACTCTGCTCCTTAAACTTTCACTTAAAAGGATACATCACATCTATTCAAACATTGTGCCAGGTACTATGGAGAGCGAATGCATATGACATTGGTAATAGTAAGATATATAGTAATACAAAACATTTATTCAAATGATGCTCATCCAAATTAGAAAAGCCTTATAAAACTTTCCAGGGTTATTAACTAATTATGAATATCTAAGAGGTCCTTTCATGTAATAGACACTCTGTAAATCTTTGTTGCATTAAACTGAAGGAAATTTGGTAAGCAAGATCACTTGTTATTTTCTTCCTATACTCAAATGTGGATTTACATTTGTAATTTAACATATCTCCTATGTAGATTTTAAGTTTATAAACAACTATAGCTTCATCTTTAGAATTAGTATATTTCTATAAACTTCATTAGAATATGTTTCTACAAAATGGCATGAGTTCAAATTTAAGTTTTTTTATTAAATAATTGCCATCTAGAGTAGTTACCAATCTCTCTAAATCTTCAGTTTTCTCTACTGTAAAATCAGAATTATTCCCAAGGGATTGAAGATTAAATAATATTAGTGAAAATATTTTGTGCATAAGAAAGTGTTATATATTTTACTTAAACTCAACATATTTTGATAACAAGTTTTACACTGTGTACAATTATTTTTAAACATTCATTACCCTAGATCCTGGAGGGGTTACATCTTTTTCAAACTAACAAAATACCCAGGAAATTAACTTATAAAATGATGGTGTATATCAATTATTTCACTGCTCATCACTTCATTGTCTTATAAAAAAAAAGTTTTAGCAAATGACTTAAATTGTGTAGGCTGTACTTCAATGAATCATTCTTTTAGAAGATTTATTTCACTTAGGAGTTCTTTTACTTTCAGAACAAAGTGGAAGGAACATGACTATGGCTTCCTGTAGAGTTTGAAGCCCATATAACGAGGGGAAGAAAAGTAACAATTATTTAGCACTTACTATGTCAGGTACTATTCAAAACATTTCACAAGGATTATTTCATTGACTTTCTGGTCAATCTTCCAAGGAAGGTATTATTATCACTATATTAAAGATGAGAAAACTGAGGCTCAGTAAGTTTAAATAACATTGGTTAATATCATGGTTAAATAATATAGTCAAGGTGCACGTTTAATAAGTGGTAGACATGTATAGGAAGAAGAATATTTTTTCTAATTTATTAAGTTCCTCAAATATCATTTCTTATCTCTTACTTGATAAAAAAAATTCCATTTTAAACAACTGTACATTTAAGCTAAACATAATTTTAATAACTTTTGTTTCTATTGAGTGTAACTAAAATTAACTGAATTTTCAGGGCTCTTTTTATTTCCATAATCCATATAATTCCTAGGACATAAATGTACCCAAACACCCATTAAAACAAGAGCTTATTCAAATAAGGTCATTAAAATACCATTATTATGATTAATTAATATAAAATAAATGGTAATCATCACCATGTCATCCCACAAACACTCTGGAAAACTACACATTTGACTCTGAACATTCTTTTTTTTTTTTTTTTTACATCTTTATTGGAGTATAATTGCTTTACAATGGTGTGTTAGTTTCTGCTTTATAACAAAGTGAATCAGTTATACATATACATATGTTCCCATATCTCTCCCCTCTTGCGTCTCCCTCCCTCCCACCCTCCTTATCCCACCCCTCTAGGTGCACACAATGTACTGAGCTGATCTCCCTGTGCTATGCAGCTGCTTCCCACTAGCTATCTATTTTATATTTGGTAGTGTATATATGTCCATGCCTCTCTCTCGCTTTGTCACAGCTTACCATTCCCCCTCCCCATATCCTCAAGTCCATTCTCTAGTAGGTCTGTGTCTTTATTCTGAACATTCTTAATAACATTTTTTCTAGGCTTATTTTTGAACTTAAAATTTAAAGATCTTACCATGACTTATAAGGTTCTACATGATCTGTACCCTTGCCCCCTTTTCCTCCCTCTTTCTCTTCACCTTCACCTTGCTTTCCTCAAATACACAAAGCAACTTTCCTCACAAGGTCTTACCTCTGCTGGGGCTGCTATTCCCCTAGATATTCACAAGCTGTGGGCTGATTCAAATGGGTCCTTCCTCAGAGAAACCTTTTTGACTTTTACTACTGTATTTGTAATAACACTGCTATGTCTCTCAATCCCCTTACTCTGTGTTTGTTTGTTTATTGTATTTGACCCTATGGTCATTATAGGATACACTTATTTCTATATCTCACCACTAGATTGTGATCTTCATGAGAGCAGAGACTTTATCTTTTTTTTGTTCACTGAAGCTTTCCCATGGCCTAGAACAGTAGCTATTTAAGAAATATTTGTTGAAGAAGTAAAAAATTTTGTTAATTGCCTCTGACAATGGTTATTATTAAGAACCTCTGATAAAAGCCATCAATTTTATTAATAGGTTATTTAGATGATAATAAGAGTAATAAATAAAAATATTTATTTGAAAGTTGTTATTTAACTTCATATATTTTGGTCATTGGCAGACTTGATACCAGATGGTATAGGAGGTCACAATGAAGAGGACTAAACACCAGACATGGAATTAAAAGATTGGATTCTGATAAAATCTATATTTATGGCCTTAGGTAAGTCATTTCACCTTTCTGAAGGCAATAGTCTTAATGCTATCAAAATTCCAAATCGAAGAAGTAAAAAATATGTCCAAGTTCACAAACATATTGTAGAAGAGTCTGGCTTATAACCCAGGTGTATTTTTCTCTAAAGTTCATTCTCTTTTTTTGATAGTCATTCTTCCACATTAAAACTGAAAAGTTCACATTTATCTGATGATTTTAACCTGTGAAAATCAATCTAATAGTTTTTATAATAGCCACTAAGGTATGTATTTCACAGGCTAAATTTGGGATAATTTCTAATATTTACTTCCATTTGTTTTGTAGAGCCTACAAAATGCTAGTATAAAATGCTTGACCAGAAAAATAAACTTAAAAAATGATCATATTGATAGATCCGGTTTAATTCACATTATGGAAGGAAATTAGCTAGAACACCAAAAAGGAGTGTTCTGTCTTAAATAAGAAGGGAAGCATTTTTATAGAGCTTTATAGAGGTTTAGTAAAAGAGGTCAAAGTTCAGCTCTTTCTGGAATAGTAGTCAAAAACACATTTGGAAAAGAGAGTAGTTTAGTAAAGTGTAGGTTGAGCAGTTTAGGTTTATCAAGAGGAATAGATGCAGAATTTAATGACACATGAGGATCACAGTAGAAAATTTTCAGCCCTTCAGGGTCTCTCATACTCCTTCCTTTTTGGTCAAGTGGGAGACTGAGTCTCATTGTTTGTAAATATGCATATCTGTTAGATCTGTACCATTTGTGTTAATTTCAGTCTCAGACTTTTTGCTGACTGCTGAAAGTGTTATAACTTTGGTCCTTGTAGTTGAATTTTAATCTTTTGTCAAGTGAATAGTTAAATAGAAATATTTATGACTCCAGATGGAATACATCAAACAAATGTTGAGACAAAGATATTAACATAAGAATTATCAAAAAGCCCTGGATAATATCTCTTAGCCAAGTTCTGCTGCTTGTGGGATTAGCCAGGATAACAAATCCCATACCAACCAGAGTTTGTAGAGAAAAGATATGATTTGAGATTAATAGTCTTGTGTAATTTGTTTTATACTCCTGACTTACCCAGAGTAACAAGATTAAGGCAAGAATATTAAAAATATCATTTTAGCAATTAGAAAACATAACTGGGAAAAGATAGCCAAGAAAAGAAAGAAAAGGACAAGTGTTACTTAGTGGTTCTGAGCATTTGGGAATCTTGAACGGTCTTGAGTAAACCGTCGTGTTTACTAGTAGCCTGCTGCTTGATCTGAGGTTCTTTAGATAGATGTCTCTTTTCTGATGCTGCCTGCTTTTGTTCAATCTTGAAAGAGTCTCAGTTTAAGATTTCTTATAGGCATGGAATTCCACAATGAGGATATATCATGTCTTTTTAGCCGTGATAATGTGAATAAAAAGGTTGATTCTCTGAAGTTTTACTACAGTGTTTGTGATTAACAGTATCATATGGTACTTCCTAAGGAGGTTCAAGAGCAACTTTTACTGGTGTAATTTCCAGTTAACCAGGAAAGTTATGCAGTCATTCCTGTGGTTTATCCCAGGAAAAACAGCTTGATAATAAATTGGGGTGTCTTGTATTAAACCTCTACACTATTTGACCATGTAGAGCTATCGAAATGGCAGACCCAGGTGTTAGTGGTGAAAGCTCCACTTGGCAATATTTCTTGAGGAATGGACCTAATAGCCATGAGAGTTAAGGGAAAAGACATTGGTCATAGCAATTGAAATTTCCTGGATAGTTTCGCAAATTTCTGTTTTAAAATGCCATTCACTTGTTCTATTCTTTTGAGGAGGTGGTAGGGGCAAGGAAGTTCCTGTGACATGCAGAGCTTCATGCAGTTACTTAATAACTCATCTAGTGAAATGGTTACCTCTATCATTAGTCAAATAGTTAGGGTTTCCTTAAGTGGAAAGTACAAAGTCTCAAGTTATTTTTCTGCTTAAGAGCAATTGCTTTACATCAAGAAAAGTTTCTAGTCAACCAAAAATCAGATATACAATATTAATAGTATATTCAAAATCACACAAGGGGTAACTAAATAAAATCCATTTGTTGATGTTCAAAATGACCGATAGGTCTGGCTTATGTCTATGTCTCACCTCTGTCATTTTCTTAGGATTATGTGATTAACAGATGGGATAACATCAGAGAAATCCTTTACAATCTTACTGAATTTTTGCTATTTTAGCATACTATTATAGCATACTATACTATTTTAACATGGCAGCCTGAATAGCCATCTTTATGTTATTGGAGAGGAGCCAGTCATCTTTTGTAACAAGTTCCTTCAAAATCAGGTGCTTGAGGCTGGAGTTGACTCAAGACTTGATGCCAATAGTCTGGAGTTTGTGTTGGCTTTGATTTTTGGAGTTGTTGAACAGCCTTGGAATGTGTTAAAGCAGCTTGTTTAGCATTATAATCTGTGAAAGCATTATCCTTTGCTTCTAGAGTCTGTTTTTTGATGTTTCTTCTCAATTTTACTTATAGCCAATTTTTTGAAAGAGGCAAGGCATTTAATACACCTTTTATGTGGCTGCCATGTTTAATCAGAGCACCAGCTGCCAGTGGTAAAGCCACATCATTTCTAAAACATACCAAAATAATGGATCACATAAAAAAATCACTGTTATCTGTAAGGATACTTGTTCTATTATCTCTAACTAACTGGTAGACCATAAATATGTCTAAAGTTTCAGCAATTTGTACAGACTTGACTTAAGGGAAATAGTTGGATTCAAACAAGTCTGAGTGGGTTATGACAGCATATTCAGTCTTCAGTCCTCAAACTCTACGAAATCTGGATTCCTATAAGGACATCAAGACATTCAGAGTAAAACAAAGGCAAATTTCCAAATAAGTTTATACTAGTCATAATGATCACCTCCCTCTTGGGAAAAAAGAAAGTGGCGGATCAATTTCCAGAGATCTGGTGCAATTTTCTTTTTAAATGAACACCTAATCCTGGTATGTCATTCTTTCTTGAATTTATACTTTGTCCAGTAATCACACAAAAAATTATAAATGCCATCTATACCATTTCTTTATTTATTGGTAAGATCATAGAACTAATATAAACAATGTAGAAAATTTAGGAAAATATGTTTAAACATGAACAGGAACTTAATGATTCTCAGGGCCACTATTCAAAAATGATCAGTTCTTAAATTTTGAAGTATTTTTCCATTCAGATATATATATATATATATATATATATATATATATATTTATAGAAGTGATAATTGTGTGTGAAAAAGTCAGTTCTCTGCCTTGTACACTATATATTTTAAACAGTTTTCATGTCCTTATACTTGTGTAAACATTCTTCAAAAACATGTTTTTTTGTGTGTGTGGTACGCAGGCCTCTCACTGTTGTGGTCTCTCCTGTTGCGGAGCACAGGCTCCGGACGCGCAGGCTCAGCGGCCATGGCTCACGGGCCCAGCCACTCCGCAGCATGTAGGATCTTCCCGGACCGGGGCACAACCCCATGTCCCCTGTATCGGCAGATGGACTCTCAACCACTGCACCACCAGGGAAGCCCCTTCACAAACATTTTAATGACAATATTCCATTACATATAAATCCTACAAATTTCTAAATCATTCCTCTTTCTGAGTATTTATTTCTAATTTTTCAAAATTATACATAACAAAAATTAGTATTTTGTAGGTATAATTATTGATTTAAAATATACTTCCAGTAATAATATTACTGACTGAAGGGAATGAATTGCTATCGTCTTCTAATTCAGTTGCCAAGTTGTCTGCAGCATTATTTTTCTCCTTGGAAACATAAATGTATGAGAGTGCCAATTAGTTAACTTTATATCAGAATTAAATAATTTCACTAACAGTGTTGTCAATTTGATTGGTGATAGGGGGAGGAAACAATGACAGAGAAGACAATTAGGTAGAAAGAGATTCAGAAGTGTGTTGCATGATGAAAAATCAAGGGAGAAGGATTGAATATGTGAGGTATGGTCTTTAAAAAACAGTGTTGCAAGAAACAACTTGTTGCATTAACTAAAATATCCTTGGTGACTTTCAAAGAGTAATTAAAGCAGACTGTGAGGGCAGAAATTAGACTACAGGAGGTTAATTATTTATGATTAGAAATTGGAGCAAATGTATATAGGTAAAATATTCTTTCAATGCTGTATGTATGGAGTGTGGAAGCTTAGGGAGAGAGCAGGGTAGAATATTTTAGAGATTTAGAACTTTAGCTTATTTTTAGTTGAAGAAACAAGAGGTAGACCAGAAAAGAATGGGAATGAGAGCTGACTTTAATAAATCTTCTCTGAATACCTAAGTAGAGTCCTGCAAATACAATTAAACCATTCATCTCTCTTAAAAAGGATATTTTGAAAGTTTGCACATAAATTATGTTTTGAACAATACACTCATTTGGTTTCTCCTGTGCTTTCATTTTTCCTTGTTTATATCTTGAATGTTCTTAATTTTAGCACTTCCATGGTTCCACAGATAATTGCGTTGTCATTCATGAATAAATTATACTTTCAACTACATACACTCTGGGGAAGATACTGAGCTCATTTATCATATACCACTACTTTAAAAGATGGGCTTTTCTAGAGCATTGTATATAATAAAAGTTCTAGGAATTTTTAATTGCTGACATAAGTACTATTATTTGATATTTGGAAAGGCAACAATCATTTCTAGGGACCTTCAAGATGGCGGAGGAGTAAGACGTGGAGATCATCTTCCTCCCCACAAATACATCAAAAATACGTCTACATGGGAACAACTCCTACAGAGCACCTACTGAATGCTGGCAGAAGACCTCAGACTTCCCAAAAGGCAAGAAACTCCCCATGTACCTCGGTAGAACAAAAGGAAAAACAGAGACAAAAGAATAGGGACAGGACCTGCACCTCTGGGAGGGTGTTGTGAAGGAGGAAAAGTTGCCAAACATGAGGAGACCTCTCCACTGGTGGAGACGGGGGGATGGGCGGGACAGAAGCTTTGGAGCCACCAAGGAGAGTGCAGCATCAGGGATGCAGAGGGAAAAGTGGAGAGATTCCCACACAGAAGATCGGTGACGACCAGTACTCAGCAGCCTGAGAGGCTTGTCTGCTCACCCACTGGGGTGTGTGGGGCCTGGGAGCGGAGGCTTAGGCTTCAGAGGTCAGATCCCAAGAAGAGGACTGGAGTTGGCTGTGTGTGAATACAGCCTGAAGGGGGCTAGTGCACCACAGCTAGCCAGGAGGGAGTCCGGGAAAAAGGCTGGAACTGCCTAAGAGGCAAGAGACCATTGTTTTGGGGTTCGTGAGGACAGGCGATTCAGAACACTGCCTAAACGAGCTCCAGAGACGGGCATGAGCTGTGGCTATCAGCGCAGACACCAGGGACAGGCATGAAATACTAAGGTTGCTGCTGCAACCAACAAGAAGCCTGTGTGCAAGCACAGGTCACTATCCACACCTCCCCTCCCAGGAACCTGTGCAGCTGACCACTGCCAGGGTCCCATGATCCAGGGACAACTGTCCCGGGAGAACACATGGCATGCCTCAGGCTGTTGCAACATCACGCCAGCCTCTGCCACCACAGAATTACCCCGCATACTGTACCCCTCCCTCCCCCAGGCCTGAGTGAGCCAGAGCCCCCTAATCAGATGCTACTTTAACCCTGTCCTGTCTGGGCGGGGGAAAAGACAATCTCAGGTGACCTACACGCAGAGGTGGGGCCATATCCAAAGCTGAACTCAAGCAGCTGTGCGAACAAAGAAGAGAAAGGGAAATTTCTCCCAGCAGCCTCAGGAGCAGTGGATTAAATCTCCACAATTAACTCGATGTACCCAGCATCTGTGGAATACCTGAATAGACAATGAATCATCCCAAAATTGAGGCAGTGGATGTTGGGAACAACTGTAGACTTGGGGTTTGCTTTCTGAATCAATATGTTTCTGGTTTTATGTTTATCTTAGTTTAGTATTTAAAGATTATTATCACTGGTAGATTGGTTTATTGATTTGATAGTTCTCTTCATATATATATATATATATTTTTTTCCTTTTTCTCTTTTTGTGAGTGTGTATGTGTATGCTTCTTTGGTTGATTTTGTCTATAGAGCTTGCTTTTATCATTTGCCCTAGGGGTCTGTCTTTTTTTTTTTTCCTTTTTAGTATAGGTATTTTTTAACAGTTTTTATTGAGGTAAAATTGCTATACAATGGTGTGTTAGTTTCTGCTGTATAACAAGTGAATCAGCTATACATATACATATATCCCCATATCTCCTCCTTCTTGTGTATCCCTCCCATTCTCCCTATCCCAACTCTCTAGGTGATCACAAAGCACTGTACTATACTATGTAGCTGCTTCCCACTAGCTATCTATTGTACATTTGGTAGTGTATATATGTCCATGTCAGTCTCTCACTTCATCGCAGTTTACCTGTCCCCCCTCCATGTCCTCAACTCCAATCTCTATGTCTGTGTCATTATGACTGTCCTGCCCCTAGGTTTTTCAGAAAATTTGTTTTTCTTTTTTTTTTTAAAGCTTCTTATCATTGGTAGATTTGTTTATTGCTTTGATTGCTCTCTTCTTTCTTTCTTTTATTTTGTTCTTTTTTATTTTTAATAATTAAAAAAATTTTATTTTAAAAACTTTATTTTATTATTTTTTTCATTCTTTCTCTTTTTTCTCCCTTTTCTTCTGAGACATGTGGCTGACAAGGTTTTGGTGCTCTGGCTGGGTATCAGGAGTGAGCCTCATAGGTGGGAGAGCTGAATTCAGGACATTGGTCCACCAGATATCTCCCAGCCCCACATAATATCAAAGAGTGAAAGCTCTCTCAGAGATCTGCATCTCAATGCTAAGACCTAGCTCAACTCAAAAATCAGCAACATACAGTGATGGACACCCTATGCCAAAAAATTAGCAAGACAGGAACACAACCACACCCATAAGAAGAGAGGCTGTCTAAAATCATAATAAGGTCACAGACACTCCAAAACACACCACAGGTTGCAGTCCTGCACACCAGAAAGACAAGATCCAACCCCACCCATCAGAACACAGGCACCAGTCCCCTCCACTAGGAACCCTACACAACCCACTGAACCAAACTTACCCACTGGGGGGGGGAGACAGCAAAACCAAGGGGAACTACGAACATGCAACCTGAAAAAAGGAGACCCCAAATGCAGTAAGTTGAGCAAAATGAGAAGACAGAGGAATACACAGCAGATGAAGTAGCAAAGTAAAAACCCACCAGAATAAAAAAATGAAGAGGTTATAGGCAGTCTATCTGAAAAATAATTCAGAATAATGATAGTAAAGATGATCAAAAACCTTGGAAAGAGAATGCAGAAAATACAAGAAACGTTTAACAAGGACATAGAAGAACTAAAGAGCAAATAAACAATGATGAACAGCAAAATAAATGTGATTAAAAATTCTATAGAAGGAATCAATAGCAGAACAATTGAGGAAGAAGAACAGATAAGTGACCTGGAAGATAAAATAGTGGAAATAACTACAGCAGAGCAGAATAAAGAAAAAAGCATGAAAAGAATTGAGGACACTCTAAGAGACCTCTGGAATAAAATTAAACACACGAACATTGGAATTATAGGGGTCCCAGAAAAAGAAGAGAAAAAGAAAGGGATTGAGAAATTACTTGAAGAGATTGTTGCTGAAAACGTCCCTAATATAGGAAAGGAAATAGTCAATCAAGTGCAGGAAGCACAAAGAATCCCATATAGGGTAAATCCAAGTAGAAACATGCCAAGACATACTAATCAAACTATCAAAAATTAAATACAAGAAAAAAATATTAAAAGGTGCAAGGGAAAAACAACAAATAACATACAAGGGAATCTGATAAGATTAACAGTTGATTTCTCAGCAGAAACACCACAAGCCAGAAGGGAGTGGCAGGACATATTTAAAGTGATGAAAGGGAAAATCCTACACCAAGATTATTTTACCCAGCAAGGATCTCATTCAGATTTCACAGAAAAATTAAAACCTTTACAGACAAGCAAAAGCTAAGAAAATTCAGCACCACAAAACAAGCTTTACAACAAATGCTAAAGGAAATTCTCTAGGCAGAAAACACAAGAGACAGAGAAGACCTACAAAAATGAACAGAAAACAATTAAGAAAATGGTAATAGTAACATACATATCCATAATTACCTTAAATGTAAATGGACTAAATGCTCCAACCAAAAGACACAGACTGGCTGAATGGATACAAAAACAAGACCCACATATATGCTGTCTACAAGAGACCCACTTCAGATCTAGTGACACATATAGACTGAAAGTGAGGGGATAGAAAAAGATATTCCATGCAAATAGAAGTCAAAAGAGAGCAGGGTAAGCAATTCTCATATCAGAAAAAATAGACCTTAAGATAAAGACTATTCCAAGAGAAAAGAAGGATACTACATAATGATCAACTGATCAATACAAGAAGATATAACAATTGTAAATATTTATGCACCCAACATAGCAGCACATTACTACATAAGACAAATGCTAACAGCCATAAAAGGGGAAATCGACAGTAACACAATAATAGTAGGGGACTTTAACATCCCACTTTCACCAATGAACAGATCATCCAAATTGAAAAAAAACAAGGAAGCACAAGCTTTAAAATTTTTTTAAACATTTTTATTGGAGTATAATTGCTTTACAATGGTGTATTTCTTTCCATTTATAACAAAGTGAATCATATATACATATATCCCCATATCACCTCCCTCATGTGTCTCCCTCCCACGCTCCCTATCCCACACTTGAAGGTGGTCACAGAGCACCAAGCTGATCTCCCTGTGCTACGTGGCCACTTCCCACTAGCTATCTATTTTTCATTTGGTAGTATATATAAGTCCATGCCAATCTCTCACTTCATCCCAGCTTACTCTTCCTCTTCCCGGTGTCCTCAAGTCCATTCATTACATCTGCATCTTTATTCCAGTCCTGCCCTTATGTTCTTTAGAGGCTTTTTGTTTGTTTGTTTTTTAGATTCCATATATATGTGTTAGTATATGGTATTTGTTTTTCTATTTCTGACTTACTTGACTCTGTATGAAAGTCTCTAGGTCCATCCACCTCACTACAAATAACTCAGTTTCGTTCCTTTTTATGGCTGAGAAATATTCCACTGTATATGTGTGCCACATCTTCTTTATCCATTCATCTGTTGATGGACACTTAGGTTGCATATATGTCCTGGCTATTGTAAATAGAGCTGCAATGAACATTTTGGTACATGACTCTTTTTGAATTATGGTTTTCTTTGGGTATATGCCCAGTAGTGGGATTGCTGTGTTGTATGGTAGTTCTATATTTAGTTTTTTAAGGAACCTCCATACTGTTCTCCATAGTGTCTGTACCAATTTACATTCCAACCAACATTGCAAGAGCGTTTCCTTTTCTCCACACCCTCTCCAGTATTTATTGTTTCTAGATTTTTTGATGATGGCCATTCTGACTGGTGTGAGATGATATCTCATTGTAGTTTTGATTTGCATTTCTCTAATGAATAATAATGTTGAGGATTCTTTCATGTGTTTGTTAGCAATCTGTATATCTTCTTTGGAGAAATGTCTATTTAGGTCTTCTGCCCATTTTTGGATTGGGTTGTTTTTTGATATTGAGCTGCATGAGCTGCTTGTAAATCTTGGAGAATAATCCTTTGTCAGTTACTTTATTTGCAAATATTTTCTCCCATTCTGAGGGCTGTCTTTTAGTCTTGTTTATGGTTTCCTTTGCTGTGCAAAAGCTTTGAAGTTTCATTAGGTCCCATTTGTTTATTTTTGTTTTTATTTCCATTTCTCTAGGAGGTGGGTCAAAAAGGACCTTGCTGTGATTTATGTCATAGAGCGTTCTGCCTATGTTTTCCTCTAAGAGTTTTATAGTGTCTGGCCTTACATTTAGGTCTTTAATCCATTTTGAGTTTATTTTTGTGTATGGTGTTAGGAAGTGTTCTAATCTCATTCTTTTACATGTAGCTGTCCAGATTTCCCAACACCACTTATTGAAGAGGCTATCTTTTCTCCATTGTATATTCTTGCCTCTTTATCAAAGATAAGGTGACCATATGTACGTGGGTATATCTCTGGGCTTTCTATCCTGTTCCATTGATCTATCTTTCTGTTTTTGTGCCAGAATCATACTGTCTTGATTACTGTAGCTCTGTAGTATAGTCTGAAGACCAAGAGTCTGTTTCCTCCAGCTCCATTTTTCTTTCCCCAGATTGCTTTAGCTCTTCGGGGTCTTTTGTGTTTCCATATAAATTGTGAAATTTTTTGTTCTAGTTCTGTGAAAAATGCCATTGGCAGTTTGATGGCGATTGCATTGAATCTGTAGATTGCTTTGGGTAGTACAGTCATTTTCACAATGTTGATTCTTCCAATCCAAGAACATGGTATATCTCTCCGTCTGTTTGTATCATCTTTAATTTCTTTCATTAGTTTCTTACAGTGTTCTGCATACAGGTCTTTTGTCTTCTAAGGTAGGTTTATTCCTAGGTATTTTGCTCTTTTTGTTGCAGTGGTAAATGGGAGTGGTTTCTTAATTTCTCTTTCAGATTTTTCATCATTAGTGTATATGAATACAAAAGATTTCTGTGCATTAATTTTGTATCCTGCAATTTTACCAAATTCATTGATTAGTTGTAGTAGTTTTCTGGTAGCATCTTTAGGATTTTGTATGTATACTATCATGTCCTCTGCAAAAAGTAACAGCTTTGCTTCTTCTTTTCTGATTTGGATTCCTTTTATTTACTTTTTTTCTATGATTGTTGTGGCTAAAACTTCTACAGCTATGTTGAATAACAGTGATGAGAGTGGGCAAACTTGTCTTGTTCCTGATCTTAGTGTAAATGGTTTCAGTTTTTCATCATTGAGAATGATGTTCGCTGTGGGTTTGTCCTATATGACCTTTATAATGTTGAAGTAAGTTTCCTCTTTGCCTACTTTTTAGGAGAGTATATTTCATAAATGGGTGTTGAATTTTTTCAAAAGATTTTTCTGCATCTATTGAGATGATGATATGGGTTTTCTCCTTCAGTTTGTTAATATATTTATCACATTGATTGATTTGCATATATTGAAGAATCCTTGCATTCCTGGGATAAACCCCACTTGATCATGGTGTATGATCCTTTTAATGTGCTGTCGGATTCTGTTTGCTAGTAAAATGTTGAGGATTTTTGCATATATGTTCAGCAATGATATTGGCCTGTAGTTTTCTTTCTTTGTGATATCTTTGTCTGGTTTTGGTATCAGGGTGCTATTGGTCTTGTATAATGAGTTTGGGAGTGTTCCACCCTCTGCTATATTTTGGAAGAGTTTGAAAATGATAGGTGTTAGCTCTTCTCTAAATGTTTGATACAATTTGCCTGTGAAGCCATATGGTCCTGGGCTTTTGTTTGTTTGAAGATTTTTTATCACAGTCTCAATTTCCGTGTTTGTGATTGGTCTGTTTATATTTCTTTCTGGTTCACTCTCAGAAGGTTGTGCTTTTCTAAGAATTTGTTCATTTCTTCCAGTTTGTCCATTTTATTGGCCTATAGTTGCTTGTTGTAATCTCTCATGATCCTTTGTATTTCTGCAGTGTCAATTATTTCTTCTCCTTTTTCATTTCTAATTCTGTTAATTTGAGCCTCTTCCCTTTTTTTCTTGATGAGTCTGGGTACAGGTTTATCAATTTTGTTTATTTTCTCAAAGAACCTACTTTTAATTTTATTTATCTTTGCCATTTTTTCTTTCAATTCTTTTTCATTTATTTCTGTCTGATCTTTATGATTTCTTTCCGTCAGCTGACTTTGGGGTTTTTGTTCTTCTTTCTCTAATTGCTTTAGGTGTAAGGTTAGTTTGTTTATTTGAGTTGTTTCTTGTTTCTTGAGATAGGATTGTATTACTCTAAACTTCCCTCTTAAAATTGCTTTTGCTGCATCCCATAGGTTTTGTGTCATCGTGTTTTCATTGTCATTTGTTTCTAGGTATTTTTTGATTTGCTCTTTGATTTCTTTAGGGATCTCTTCGTTATTTCCTAGTGTATTCTTTAATCACCATGTGTTTGTATTTTTTACAGATTTTTTTCATGTAATTGATATCTAGACTCATAACATTGTGGTCAGAAAAGATACTAGTGATGATTTGAATATTCTTAAATTTACCAAGGCTTGATTTGTGACCCAAGTTATGATCTATCCTGGAGAATGTTCCATGAGCACTTGAGAAGAAAATATATTCTGTTGTTTTTGGATGGATGTTCTATAAATATCCCTTAAGCCCATCTTGTTTAATGTATCATTTAAAGCTTGTGTTTCCTACTTATTTTCATTTTGGATGATCTGTCCATTGGTGAAAGTGAGGTGTTAAAGTCCCCTACTATGATTGTGTTACTGTCACATTTCCCTTGTATGGCTGTTAACATGTGCCTTATGCATTGAGGTGCCCCTATGTTGGTTGCATCAATATTTACAAGTGTTCTCTCTTCTTCTTTGATTTGTCCCCTGACCATTATGTAGTGTCTTTCTTTGTCTCTTGTAATAGTCTTTATTTTAAAGTCTATTTTGTCTGATATGAGAATTGCTACTCCAGCTTTCTTTTGATTTCCATTTGCCTGGAATATCTTTTTCTAGCCCCTCACTTTCAGTCTTTATGTGTCCCTAGATCTGAAGTGGGTCTCTTTTAGACAGCATATATGTGGGTCTTGTTTTTGTATCCATTCAGTCAGTCTGTGTCTTTTGATGGGAGCATTTAATCCATTCACATTTAAGGTTTTTATCAGTATGTATGTTCCCATTACAATTTTTTAATTGTTTTGGGTTTGTTATTGTAGGTTTTTTCCTTCTCTTGTGTTTCCTGCCTAGAGAAGTTCCTTTTGCTTTTGTTGTAAAGCTGGTTTTGTGGTGCTGAATTCTCTTAGCTTTTGCTTATCTGTAAATGTTTTAAATTCTCCATTGAATCTGAATGAGATCCTTGCTGTGGAGAGTCATCTTGGATGTAGGTTTTTGCCTTGCATCCCTTTAAATATGTCCTGTCACTCCCTTCTGGCTTGCAGAGTTTCTGCTGAAAGATCAGCTGTTAACCTTATGGGGATTCCATTGTATGTTATTTGTTATTTTTCCCTTGTTACTTTTAATATTTTTTCTTTGTATTTAATTTTTGACAGTTTGATTAATATATGTCTTGGCGTGTTTCTCCTTGGAATTATCCCGTATGGGACCCTCTGTGCTTCCTGAGCTTGATTGACTATTTCCTTTCCCATATTAGGGAAGTTTTCAATTATAATCTCTTCAAATATTTTCTCAGTCCCTTTCCTTTTCTCTTCTTCTTCTGGAAGCCATATATATATATATATATTTAACATCTTTATTGGAGTACAATTGCTTTACAATTGTGTGTTAGTTTCTGCTTTAAAACAAAGTGAATCAGTTATACATATACATATGTTCCCATGTCTCTTCCCTCTTGCATCTCCCTTCCTTTGACCCTCCCTATCCCACTGCTCTAGGTGGTCACAAACCACCTAACTGATCTCCCTGGGAAGCCTTATAATTTGAATGTTGGTGTTTTTAATGTTGTCCCAAAGGTCTCTGATACTGTCCTCAATTCTTTTTTTTTTTTTTTTTTTTTTTGCAATATGCGGGCCTCTCACTGCTGTGGCCTCTCCCGTTGCAGAGCACAGGCTCCGGACGCGCAGGTCCAGCGGCCATGGCTCACGGGCCCAGCCGCTCCGTGGCATGTGGGATCTTCCCAGACCGGGGCATGAACCCGTGTCCCCTGCATTGGCAGGCCGACTCTCAACCACTGCGCAACCAGGGAAGCCCCTGTCCTCAATTCTTTTCATTCTTTTTTCTTTATTTTGTTCTGCCATATTTATTTCCACTATTTTATCTTCCAAGTCACTTATCCATTTTTGTGCCTCAGTTATTCTGCTATTGATTGCTTTTAGAGAAATTTTAATTTCATTTATTGTGTTGTTCATCATTGTTTGCTCCTTAGTTCTTCAATATCTTGTTAAAAGTTTCTTGTATTTTCTTCATTCTATTTCCAAGATTTTAGATCATGTTTATTACATTACTCTGAATCCTTTTTCAGGTAGAATGCCTATTTCATCTTCATTTGTTTGTTCTGGTGTGTTTTTACCAGCCCCTTCATCTGCTTTGTGTTTCTCTGTCATCTCATTTTGCTTAACTTACTGTTTTTGGCATCTCCTTTGTTCAGTTTGTTTGTTCATAGTTCCCCTTGGTTTTGCTGTCTTCCCCCAGTGAGTAAGGTTGTTTCAGTGGGTTGTGTAGGCTTCCTGGTGGAAGGGATTGGTGCCTGTGTTCTTGTGGATGAGGCTGAATCTTGTCTTTCTGGCGTGCAGAACTACATCCGGTGGTGTGTTTCGGCGTGTCTGTTACCTTATTATGATTTTAGGCAGCCTCTCTGCTAGTGGGTGGGGTTGTATACCTGTCTTGCTTGCTGTTTGGCATAGGGCGTCCATCAATGTAGCTTGGTTGTTCTTGAGTGGAGCTGGGTCTTAGCATTGTAATGGAGATCTCTGGGAGAGCTTTCCCCATTTGATATTGTGTGGAGCCATGAGGTCTCTCATGGACCAATGTCCTGATCTCAGGTCTCCCACTTTAGAGACACAAGCCTGACTCCTGGCTGGAGCATGAAGACCCTTTCAGCCACATGGCTCAGAAGAAAAGGGAGAGAAAAAGAAAGAAAGAAAGAAAGAATGAATGAATGAATGAATGAATGAATGAAATAAAATAAAGTTATTATAATTAAAAAGTAAAAAGTAATTTAAAAAAAGAAAGAAAGAAAGAAGAGAGCAACCAAACCAAAAAACCAATCCACCAATGACAAGTGTTAAAAAACTATACTAAAAAAAAAAAAAAAAAAAAAAGACAGATGGACAGACAGAACTCTAGGACAAATGGTAAAAACAAAGCTATACAGACAAAATCACACAAATACCACTGCCTCAATTATGGGACGAGTTGTTGTCTATTCAGGGATTCCATAGGTGCAGGGTACATCAAGTTGATTGTGGAGATTTAATCTGCTGCTCCTGAGGCTGTTGGGAGAGATTTCCATTTCTCTTCTTTGTTTGCACAGTTCATGGTGTTCAGCTTTGGATTTGGGCCTGCCTCTCTGTGTAGGTCACCTGAGGGCGTCATCTCTTTGCTTAGACAGAATGGGGCTAAAGTAGCAACTGATTAGGGGGCTCTGGCTCCCTCAGGGGGAGGGAGGTGTACCGAACGCACGGCAAGCCTGCGGTGGTAGTAGCCGGCATGATATTGCAGTAGCCTGAGGTGCACCGTGTGTTCTCCCGGGGAAGTTGTCCCTGGATCATGGGACCCTGGCAGTGGCGGGCTGCACAGGCTTCTGGGAGGGGAGTTGTAGATAGTGACCTCTGCTTGCACAAAGGCTTCTTGTTGGCTACAGCAGCAGCCTTAACATCTCATGCCTATCTCTGGTGTTCACACTGATAGCAGTGGCTCACGCCCATCTCTGAAGCTCGTTTATGCAGTGCTCTTATTCCCCCCTCCTGGTGCACCCCAAAACAATGGTCTCTTGCCTTTATGCCGTTCCAGACATTTTCCTGGACTCTCTCCTAGCTAGCTGTGTCATAGTAGCCCCCTTCAGGCTGTGTTCACACAGCCATCCCCAGTCCTCTCCCTGGGATCTGATCTCCGAAGCCCGAGCCTTAGCTCCCAGCCCCCACCTGTCCTGGCAGGTGAGCATACAAGCCTCTCGGGCTGGTGAGTGCTGGCCAGCACTGATCCTCTGTTCAGGAATCTCTCCACTTTGCCCTTTGCACCCCTGTTGCTGTGCTCTCCTCTGAGGCTCTGAAGCTTCTGCCCAGCCACCTCTGTCTCTACCAGTGAAGGGGTTTCCTAGTGTGTGGAAACACTTTCTCCTTCACAGCTCCCTCCCAGAGGTGCAGGTCCTGACCCTATTCTTTTACCTCTGTTTTTTCTTTTTTCTTTTGCCCTACCCAGGTATGTGGGGAGTTTCTTGCCTTTTGGGAAGTCTGAGGTCTTCTGCCAGCCTTCAATAGGTGTTCTGTAGGAGTTGTTCCACATGTAGATGTATTTCTGATGTATTTGTGGGGAGGAAGTTGATCTCCACATCCTACTTCTCTGCCATCTTGAAGGTCTCTCCCCATTTTAAATAAATGTATACAATTTGCTGTGTAACGGTCACCATGACTGCCCCATTTTGCAATTAGTAAATTTCATAGCCACTTTCTAATCTGTTCATATTGTTATTGTAGCAAATTAGATTTTCACAAGCTTTTAAAAAAATGAATAGAATTACAATTTTCATTACTCTTGTGCACCAATAATAAAATGCCACACCTTTGCCTGCAAAGCCATACCTATATACATATGTTATATATTATATTACTGTATATCTTTTTACTTATATATGTACATTATATATTTATATACATATATCTACATGTATTATATATATTAAAGGGTTGAACATCTACATAAACATATATATATGTATAAGGTGAAGAAAATCTCACTATCAGATTTAGAAGTTTTTGTTTTTGTGAAATTGGCTTCTTGTAAGAGCTAAACTCTGTAAAATACAATCAGCAAAACTTTTACAAAATTTCTCATACTTGCTTTCAAATATATTAGGTTAAATGTCCATTTCTTCTTTCCAGATGATATCTCTTGCAGATCCCTAGCTTTCTGATAATTTTCAGATATTAGAAGTATTACATTTTCAGGTATTAAAATGTCAAGTCCTATTTAAATCATAACTTCAGTGTCTTAGCCTGGCCACTCACATATTAATACACCAAGCTAAAATAAACTCTAGCTTGATGTACTGCCTTTGTATATCAACTCCGTTTTTCTAGTTAAATATAGTTTATCTTTCAGATCTGTTTAATCATCTCTGAGGCAGGAAGACTTCCTTGACATTTCTGATCAGATCATATCAAAAGAAGACTCAGAGACTAATATGCATATGAATAAAAGTATTTTTACTTGTAGTGCTTGCAAGAGTCCAACCTTTGGAAAAACTGGACTTCATATGTAAAATATGGTTAGTATTTAAAGAAAAAAATTTAGTTTGTTAATTATTCTCATTGTTCCCCAGAGGTCAAGTTTGTAACATAATTATCATGTCTGCAAGGGTCAATATTTCCATAGATGTTAATGATGAAAAAGACAGTGATGAAGTTGTTTTTATTAGGAAGTGAGGAACTTGCTGCAAAGGAAATCAAGGTTTCATTTATTTCAGAAACCAATAGTAGATAAGTGTTCTGTGTGTGTGTGTGTGTGTGTGTGTGTGTGTGTGTGTATGTGTGTGTGTATGGTTTATTTCAAGATGCCAAATCTTTTCTTACTTTAATCTTTGATATTCATGCTTAATCATAATGATGGTAAAGCAAGTGGTCAGCTTTTCTTTCTCAATCGTAATGAGACAGGTTTAAACCTGGGACCCTTTGCTGCAGTGCTGTAATACTTGCACCTGGACACACCTCTCCTTGAGCAACAAAGTACAAAGAAACTGTATGGGACTAAAAATAACTGCATCCATGCACAGTTGTGGCAAATTCTGGACCTAAAAGATACAAAGAGACCAAAAAACCAAACTGACGACTTTGAAGGCCTGGAGCAAAAACAGCGAGTCAGGAGCAAAAGCAAGGTACTGAACATGCCCCCTGCACACAATATCACCTAAGGGGTGGGTAAAACACCTAAGCCACTCCTCCAGTCTGACCCCCGGACACACCCCTTCCCTCACCCCATATAAGGAACAAGCTTGCTCCTCAGGGAGTGAGCAAGCAAGGGAACCGATTTGTTCTTGCTCCCCCCTGCTGCAGCAGGGGCTCCAGTAAAGCCTTGCCTGAATTTCTTGTCTGGCCTCTAGTCAATTTCTATTGATTGGGGAAGGTCAAGAACCCTGGTCAGTAACAATAGCTCCCACCAAAATATATTTTCCTATGACTATGTGCTGCTTCTTTAAAGCACAACTGTGTGTATACGTTCCTTTGGGTAATTCTTTAATTAATAGTTATTCCAAGCTCCATGAGGCCAGGGACAATGTCCAGTTTTGTTCAACACTGTGTCTATACTATGTGTATAGAGTCTAGTGCATGCAGGCATGCAGGCATACATACGTATATGCCATCTCAACAGTAAAACAATCTTAATCACATTAAAAAATATTTTCCATTTGTTGAATACAGTGTAACATTTGATAACTAAATAAACAAAGGCAGTATATCAATCTAGAGTTGATTTTAACTTGGTGTGTGAATATGTGTATGGCCAGTTTAAAAATCTTCCAATTCTAAAAAAGTCTGTGCTACTTTAGGGTTTTAACAATTTCGTTCTTCTTTTTTTTTTTAAATCAGGCTGTTTATTTATTTACTTATCTACTCTACATCTGATTACTATGGCTCAGCCTCTGGAGAAAACTCAGACACATGGCAGTATTGGAAGTGAGGTGAACAATTGGAACACAATAAAGAAGGGAGAGAATGACTGGCACATGCATGGAATCAAAACTTTTGCTTCCTTACACAATTCACCCTAGATCACTTTGATATCACTGCATGACTCTTAAAAATCTACTTTTAACCTTGAGAAATATTAATTGATATAATTTTCTAAAATTTCCCTTATCTACCAAAGCAAAATATGTAATGCTAAAAAAAATGCTTATTCACTCATTTAACAAATATTAATTGAGTGCCCAATCATTGTATGCCAAATACATTTAGTTAAAAACCTTAAAAAGGAAAGATTCTTATCCTAAAGGAGATTTCTCTTTAAACTTTTCTCCAAATTTTCACAATAATATACCCAAATACCTGCTTGACTTCTTCACTCAGTTATTTTTCTTCCAAACTGTTCATTCTTTAGCATCCTGTATCTTGGTAATTAGAATCAGCACTTTGGTGTTGATGGTAAATGTACGTGGTGAATTGTACATGACAGAAGTCTAGATGTCTCATTATATCTTTGTTGTCTATCAGCCTCCAAATTCATTCATCCACCAAAGGTTATCATTTCAAAGTCATCCTTTACATCTATCTTATTTACCCATTCTATCCATCCTTGATGTAGCTACCTCAATTTAGGTGACCATCATCTCTTCCTGGTTCACTGCAATGGCCTCCTAACAGGATTCCTTCATGCTAATCTGGAGTGGTCCCCAAACCATTCTCAATCAATTCTTGCTGTAATTAGAGTGGTCTTTCTAAAGTACAAATGTTATCATGTCATTCCCTACACACAAGGCCCTTTCCACATGTCTCCTACTTTCTTCATAGCCTCATCTGTTCCAATTTTGCACTGTATACTCTGTGTTTCAACCATAGTTACCTACTAGCAAGTCTAGAAAAATCATTGTTTTGTCTAACTTCCCAGCCCTCAGTTAAATAAATACAATAGCCTTATATCAGTCATTTCACTTCTCACTTGTCTTCACTCAGCTACCTCCTAAGCATTCTTCGAAACTCTGTTTTAGCATGACTTTTCTCAGGAAGGCTTACCTGACTCCTAGCATATTGCTCCTCTGGGTGCCTCTACAGTTCTAGACTTACGTTTGCCAGAGCACTCTTCTTACTTTTTCTTCTTCACATTTGCTTCCCTTAACACTTGGTGAGTTACAGAAGTGCGATTTTTTGTTTTATTTTCTATTTTATCCCCAGTGCTTAACACACATGCCTGTTCAGTAACTGAATTGGTAAATAAATTAAAAGGCTTACATTATATCAATAGTTAAAGATAGATATGAAACAAATTGTACTATATTTTGTTTAAAAAGACATATAGGAGGTATTACTGTGTAGTTATTAAATGGGGTCAGATTTTTTGTGCCTGAATGCCAACGTCAATGTAAATTTGAGAAAGTGACAACTTATTTTATAGCCTAGTTCTGTAGTATAATGAAGTACTAAAGTGTGAGCATAAAAGTAAAATATGTAAAGTTCTCATTGCACAAAAAATAAGTGCCCAATAAACATGGTTTGTATATTTTTTAAAAATGCTATTGGGAGCATGGGGAGTGAAGGGACTAGAGCAAGAGGTGTGAGTAAAGAAAGATGTGAGTGAAGTGATTTTTAAGCAAACTATTTACATATTTTGAATCATGAGTAGAATCTTGTCAAATGGAAAATGCAGCATTCCCAATTAACTTGTCCATAATTTGTAAATAATTCTTAAGAATGATTGGGTTGTTTATGAAATTTAAAATTTTAAAATTTTAATGTTTTCAAGTGAAATATTTCAGATAATGTATTTCTTTTTTGAAATAAAGTCATATAAAATTACATTATTTTCTTATTTTCACTGTATATGATTTTAAAGCATATTCACAACTTCCTAATAATACATAATGAAAGGCAATTTGCATACTAGTGCAGAGAGCAGGTAGAGTGCATCTAGAATTTTATGAAGATCAAGGATAATGTTTTTTAAAAGTTTTTTGTTTTCCTTTATGAATTGTATAAAAGTGGTATGAAGTGAAAAGTTTGAGGATGTTACATTAAATGAAATTGCATAGAGGTGACATTATGTAGAGGTTTAAGATACACCACAAAGTGCTGCCTAGAATGACACATGACAACAATCAATCTCACATTTAATTTCCTTTTCCTTGTGTCAGTTGTGTTAGTAAAAACTGAAGCAAATTGTTGCTTATCAATCTGATTTTTTAAAACATTTCTCCTATTCCAACAGAAGTTAGAAAGAAAATGTAGGCATGTATTTTTTGGAGTGGGATATAAAATAATGTAACACTGCAGTGATTCCACTGAAAGTCCTATGATATTGAAGTTAGTCTTGAAATAAAAGGCAGAAGAGTCTTCAGAATTAAAACATGTTTTTATTTCTTTCTGATCCATAAATAAATGTTTTTCTTTGAAACTTAACATGAATGTGTATGTTAAATAGCAGTTTGTTAAAATGCTAAGAATGATTATTCTTATTTAGGGGTTATAAATTGTATTCAGTGTTCTTGATCCACTAATACTGCAACCCTTTAGTTTCCATCATCAGAGAATAAGTGAAAGGGAAAACTTAAAGAAGGCAGTATTTATTTAGAATCTCCTTTTATTCATATTTCTTTAGCCTTATTTGATCTGACCATAAGTGAGTCTGCTATACTGGAGACAATTCCAGGTTAGTTTTCATTCATCATAGAACAACAAATAAGCTTTTTATTAAATTTCCTAAGTTATTGGAAAACGTAGCAAAGCTGGTCTTTGAATGATTATATTGCAATAGTCTATTCCTTTTATAGATTAATGGTATGGAATAAGGTAATATTCAGGGTTTTTTTTTTTTTTTTAGCATGTAGTTCCATTTCTTCTCACCCCTCCATACACCAAGCCAGGATGTCTGTCATAAATAGAGTAGGTTGAAAAATGAGATATCTGTCTATCACCCAAAAGATTCAAAGGCTTGTCTCTGTTTTCCTGCAGAGCACCTTCCTATTCTTACCACCTCACTCAACTGCAGGCACATTAATTTCCAGCAATGCTAAATGTTTCCCACCTCTTCCATGTGATTTCATGCCTCAGCACTTTTGCACACATCATTAACTTCACTGAGGTAGATTTTCCCACCTCATCACTTGGTAAACTCAGTTTTTATCACCAGCTTAATATGTTAAAACCTTCGCTGAGTCCCCCAAGAAGCCTTATTTGCTTCCTAATTTTTGTTTCCCATACTACTTTATTTGTATCTCCCTTTAGCATTTTTCATATTTCATTGCAGTTTTCTGTGGAAATGTCTGTTTTCCCTATGAGACTGAAGAAAAGGATGATGTCTTATTCACCTCATTATCTTCCCCACTTAGTATAGCATCTGGAATATTGTAGGCACCCAATAAGTATTTAAATGCTGTAAGAATTAATACATCCATGAGGTATAGCATTACCTGTATATATCCCAAACTATGTAATCTGGAAAAGGACATACCTAGAATCATGGGGGTTGGGGGGAGGGAAGGTCTGAACCAATGGTCATGGCCCTTGAATATTTTTAAATCTTTCTCTCACTTGAATCATTATTCTTTAAAGAGGCTGTTCTAAGTAGAAATTTGGAGCTATCTGAAACATTTCCACATTACAGTCCCTCATATGCATAAAAATCAATATCATATCACTGTTCACTCTCCTATCCTTTCTACTAAAGGTCCCCATTTCTTTCAACTAATCAACCAATCCTCATTACATGATTTTCAGTTAACCTTATTTTGCTATCCTCCAAACTAGACTTTTGTTTTATTTACTTAGAGTTTATCTTCAAGCACTCAAGATATAGCCTGACAGTGAAATGTAACACATTTTCCAATCTTGACTTAGAGCTATGGATTACAAACACTTAGAATTCCATGGAAGGGGTTCAGGGGCAGTTTGGGGGTTGGTTCAGGAAGGCAGAGAAGAGGATCACCAACTTGCTTCACTGTAATAAATCTTCCCTTTTACAAATGGTCCCTGACTTATGAAGGTTCAACTTAACTTTTTGACTTTATGATGGTGTGAAAGCGATACACATTCAGTGGAAACTGTTCTTCGAATTTTGATCTTTATCCATGCTAGCGAAATGTGATACAATTCTTCCTTGATGCTGGGCAGCAGCAGCAAGCCATGGCTCCCAGTTATCCAAGCAATCATGAGGGTAAACTACCAGTACACTTACAACCATTCTGTACCCATACAACCATTCTGATATTTATTTTCAGTAAAGTGTCTGATAAATTACATGAGATAGTCAACACTTTCTTATAAAATAGACTTTGTGTTAGATAACTTTGTCCAACTGTAGGCTAATGTAAATGTTCTGGGCATGTTTAAAGTAGTCCAGGCTAAGCTATGATATTCTGTAGGTTTAGGTGTATTAAGTATATTTTTAACTTACAATATTTTCAACTTACAATGGGTTTATGAGGATGTAACCTCATCATAAATCAAGGAAAATATGAATTGTTGTATATATTTTTTTGGCTGTGTTGGGTCTCCTTTGCTGTGCACAGGCTTTCTCTAGTTGCAGCTAGTGGAGGCTACTCTTCGTTGTGGTGCGCGGGCTTCTCATTGCGGTGGCTTCTCTTGTTGCGGAGCACCGGCTCTAGGCTCGTGGGCTCAGTAGTTGTGACTTGCAGGCTCTAGAGCACAGGCTCAGCAGTTGTGGAGCACGCGCTCAGTTGCTCCGTGGCATGTGGAATCGTCCCGGACCAAGGCTCGAACCCATGTCCCCTGCATTGGCAGGCGGCTTCTTAACCACTGCACCACCAGGGAAGCCCCTTTGTATATGTTTTTATTGTTTTATATGCTTTGGATATGTAATAATTTGCTTGAAAAATATTTCTTTGATCAAACTTTGAAAATATATATTCTATTTCTTATATATTCTAAGTTGCATTCTCCATTTAAAATTGTTTTAATTTAAATTAAAAAAATTGTAATCACATCACATTTTTTCTCACTAAGTTTAAAATAACAAATATTAAATTTTATAGTTGTAGTGTTGCTGTCACCTCACCAAAAAATGATTTTTAGAAGCTAAATTTAAAATGTTCATTTATTACTTCAAAATTTCAGCTTGTTAAATTCTACTTAAAATTTCACATCCTAACTTGAATTTATTCACAAATTTGATGTATTCTCTACTCTTTTTTAATTTGAAGAATAGTTGATTTACAATGTTATGTTAGGTTCAGGTGTACAATAGTGCTTCAATAATTTTATAGCTTATACTTTTATTGAAGTCAGTATAAAATAAAATATTGGATATATTAACTGTGCTGTATAATATATTGTAACATTTATTTTATGCATAGTAGTTTGTACCTCTTAATCTCCTCCACCTCTCTTGCCCTTCCCCCCACTTCCCTCTCCCCACTGGTAACCAGTAGTTTGTTTTCTATATAAGTGAGTCTGTTTCTGCATGGTTATATTCATTTGTTCATTTTTTTTTTTTAGATTCCACATATAAGTGATAACAGTATTTGTCCTTTTCTGTCTGACTTACTTCACTAAGCATAATACCCTCCAGGTCAATCCATATTGTTACAAATGGCAAAATTTTATTCTTTTTAATGGTTTAGCAATATTCCACTTAATATACATACTGTATCTCCTTTATTCATTTATCTGTTGGACACATGGGTTCCTTCCATATCTTGGCTATTATAATTAATTCTGCTATGAACATTGAGGTACATGTATCTTTTCAAATTACTGTTTTCATTTTCTTTGAGTAAGTACACAGGTGTGGAATTACTGGATCTAGTGGTAGTTCTAACTTTAGTTTCTGAGGAACCTCCATACTGTTTTGGCTATACCAATATACATTCCCACTAACAGTGTACTAGGGTACCCTTTTCTCCGCATCCTCACTAACATTTCTTATTTATAGTCTTTTTGATGATAGCCATTCTGAAAGGTATGAGGTCATATTTCATTGTGGTTTTGATTTGCATTTTCCAGATGATTAGTGATGTTGAACATCTTTTCCTGTGCCTGTTGGCCAGCTGTATGCCTTCTTTGGAAAAATGACTATTCAGGTCTGTCCATTTTTTAATTATATTGTTTGATTTTTTTGATATTGAGTTGTATGCTCTGTTTATATATTTTAAATATTAACCCCTTATTGGTCATATTTGAAAATATTTTCTCCCATTTGATAGGTTGTCTTTCCATTTTGTTGATGATTTCCTTTTGCTATGCAAAAGCTTTTAAATTTAATTATGCCCCATTTGTTTATTTTTTCTTTTGTTTCCTTTGCCTGAGAAAACAGGTAATGTCAAAGAATGTTCGGCCTATGTTTTCTCCTAGGAGTTTTATGGTTTCTGGTCTTACATTTAGGACTTTAATCCATTATGAGTTTATTATTGTTTATAATGTGAGAAAATACTCTAATTTCATTCTTCTACATGTAGCTTGCCAATTTTCCCAGTACCATTTAATGAAGAGACTGCCTTTTCCCTTTTGTATGTTCTTGCCTCCTTCATTTAAGATTAATTGACCATTACTGCACGGGTGTATTTCTGGCCTCTCTATTCTGTTCCATTGATCTATATGTCTATTTTTGTGCCAGTACCATGCAGTTTTGATTACTATAGCTTTGTAGTACAGTCTGAAGTCAGGGAGTATGACAGTCAGCTTTTCTTTCAAGATTGCTTTGACTATTTGGGGTCTTTTGTGGTTCCTTACAAATTTTAGGATTATTTGTTCTAGTTCTGTGAAAAATGTCATGGGTATATTGTTAGGATTGCATTAAACCTGTAGGTTGCTTGGGGTAGTATGGACATTTTAACAATATTAATTCGTCCAATCCATGAACACAGGATATCTCTCCATTTCTTTGTGTCATCTTCAATTTTCTTCATCAATGTTTCTTAGTTTTCAGAGTATAGGTCTTTCACCTCCTTAGTTAAGTTTATTCCTGGTTATTTTATTCTTTTGAATGTTATTTTAATTGGGATTATTTGTTGCTTTATCTTTCTGTAATTCATTATTAGTGTATAGAAAAGCAACAGATTTCTGCATTTTAATTTTGTATGCTACAACTTTACTGAATATACTTATTAGTTCTATTTGTTTTTTTGGCAGAAATTTTAAGTTTTCTAAGTATCATGTCTTCTGCAAATAGTGACAGTCTTACTTCTTCCTTTTGGATGCCTTTTGTTTCTTTTTCTTGTTGATATCTGCAGCTAGGATTTCCAATATTATGTTAAATGGAAGTAGGAAGAGCAGGTATTCTTGTCTCATTCCTCATTGTTGAGGAAAAGATTTCAGATTTTAACCACTGAGTATGATGTTAGCCAAGAATTTATCATATATGGCTTTTACTATATTGAGATATTTCCCTCTAAAACAACATTGATAAAAGTTTCTGACATGAATGGATGTTGAATTTTGTCAAGTGGTTTTTCTACATCTATTGAGGCAACCATATGATTTTTATCCTTTGTTTAGTTAAGATGATATAGCACATTGATTGATTTCTGGGTATTGAAACATCCTTCCATCCCTGGAATAAATCTTACTTGTTCGAGGTATATGAATATTTTAATACATTGTTGAATTCAGTTTGCTAATATTTTGTTCAGGAATTTTGCATCTATATTCATCAGAGATATTGGCCTGTAATTTTCTTTTTCTGTAGTGTCTTTGTCTGGTTTTGGTATCACAGTAATGTTGTCTTCATACAATGAATTTGGGAGTGTTTCATTCTCTGCAATTATTTGGAATAGTTTGAAAAGAATAGCTATTAAGTCTTATGTTTGGTAGAATTCCCCTGTGAAGCTGTACAGTCCTGGCTTTTGTTTGCTTGGAGGTTTTTTGTTGTTGTTTTGGTTACTAATTCAATTCACTACTAGTGATAGGTCTATTCAGATTATCTATTTCTTCCTGATTCAGTTTGGAAGATTGTATGTTTCTAGGTTTTATCTATTTTTCTACATTGTCTTATTTGTTGCTGTATAACTCTTTTTAATATTTTCTTATGATTTTTTTAAATCTCTGTGTTATCAGTTATAATTTCTTCCCTTTCATTTCTTATTTTGTTTATTTGGGTCTTCTCTCTTGTTTTCTTGACTAGCTTGGCTAAAGGCTTATCAATTTTGTTTATCTTTTCAAAAAACAAGCTCTTGGTTTTATTGACTTTTCTATTGGCATTTCTTTTTGGCCTCTATTTTATTTATTTCCTTTCTGATACTTATTTCCTTCCTTCTCCTGATTTTAGGCTTTGTTTGTTCTTCTTCTTCTAATTCCTTTAGATGTAGGTTAGGCAGTATTTTTGAGACTTTCTTATTTCTTAAGTTAGGCCTGTATCACTGTATACCTCCCACTTAGAACTGTTTTTGTGCATCCTATAGATTTTTGAAATTGTGTTTTTATTTTCATTTGTTTTGAGGTATTTCCTGATTTCCTTTTTGTTTTCTTCATTGACTTTTTTTTTAATTTATTAGCATGTAGTTTTGTTTCCATGGGTTTGTGTTTTTCCCATTTTTATTCATGTAAATGATTTCTAGTTTTATATCATTGTGGTAAAAAAAAGTGCTTGATATAATTTCTGTCCTCTTAAATTTGTTGATGTTTGTTTTGTGGCCTAGCACATGATCTATCCTAGAGAACATTCCTTGGGCACTTGAAAAGAATGTATATTCTGCTGTTTTGGGATGGGATGCCCTGTTGATATCTATTAAGTCCAACTGATCTAATGAGTTATTTAAGGCCACTGTTTCCTTATTGATTTTTGGTCTGGATAATCTATCCTTGATGTAAGTGGAGTGTTAAAGTCCCCTACTATTATTGCATTGTTGTCAATTTCTCCCTTTATCTGTTAATATTTGGTTTATATATTCAGGTGTAGGTGTATATATGTTAATGAATATTGTATCTTCTTGTGTTGATCCCTTAATCATTATACAAATTCTTTCTTCATCTTTCGTTATAGACTTTGTTTTTAAGTCCACCTTGTCTGATATGAGTATTGCTACCTCAGCTTTCTTGTCATGTGCATTTGCATGAAATATTTTTCCATACCCTCACTTTCAGTCTGTGTGTGTCTTTAGCTTTGAAATGAGTCTCTTGTAAGCAGCATATAGATGGGGCTTGTTTTTAATCCAATCAACCACTGTATGACTTTCAATTGTAGAATTTATTCCACTGATATATAAAGTAATCATCAATACGTATGTACTTATTTGCATTTTGTTTTGTTTCCTGGTTTTTTTTTTGAAATTCTTCCCTGTTCTTTTCCTCTTATTTTCGTTTCTTCCCTTGTGGTTTGATGTTTTTCATTAGTGGTGTTCTTGTGTTTCCTTCTCTCTTGTTTTGTAAATCTAATGTAGGTTTTTGATTTGTGGTTATCATGGTGTTCATATATGTTGACTTATAGCTATAACTACTTTTAAAAACTGATAGTCATTTAAGTTCACATATATTCTAAAAGACCTACTATTTTTTAGCCCCCTGCCCCATATTTTGTGTTTTTGATGTCATATTTTACATCTTCATATTTATCTCAACTGTTTATTGAGTTATAGTTGATTTTCACAATGTTTGTATTTTAATCTTTTTACTGGCTTAAGTGGTTGATCCACAGCCTTTACTCTACAGTATATTTACCTTCACTAAGGGGAGTTTTCCTTTCCTATAAATTCTTAATTCTTATTGTAGGCTTTTCTTTTCTACTTAGAGAAGACCCTTTAACATTTCCTTTAGGGTCAGTTTATTATTGATGAAATCTTTTAATTTTTGATTCTTGGAGAACTTCTTTATCTCTCCTTCAGTTCTGAATGATAATCTTGCTAGGTAGAGCTAGGTTGTAGGGTTTTCCCTTTCATCACTTTAAATATATCTGGCCACTCCCTTCTGTCCTGCAAAACTTCTGAAGAAAAATCAGCTGATAGCCTTATAGGAATTCACTGATATAAGGCTCTGTTTTTCTCTAGCTGCCTTTAGAATTCTCTCTTTATATCAATATTTAACTTTTGCCATTTAAATTATGATATGTCTTTGTGTAGGTCTCTTGAGTTCATCTTGTTTGGGAATTTCTGTGCTTCTGAACCTGGATATCCATTTCCATGTTCAGGTTATGGAAGTTTCCAACCATAATTTCATCAGATACAATTTTGACCCCTTTCTTTCTCTCTCTTTTCCTTCTAGGACCCCTATAATATGAATGTTAGTAAGCCTGATATTGTCCCAGATGTCCCTTAAGATGTTTTCATTTCTTAAATTTGTTTTTCTTTTTGCTATTCTGATTGAATTATTTCCATTATTCTATCTTCCAGATCACTTTTATGTTCTCCTTTATCACCTAGTCTGCCATTATTTCCTTCTAGTGTTTTTTTTTAAATTTCAGTTATTGTATTCTTCAGTTCTGACTTTTTATGTATATTCTCTAGTTCCTTCTTTAAAATTTCACTGTGGTCATCTCTTCTTTTCCCTAATTCAGCCAGCATTCTTATTACTAATGCTTTGGACTGTTTACCTGGTAAATTATTTATCTATACTTCATTAATTTTTTCAGGGGGTTTCATTGTTCTTTCATTTTAAACAAATTCCTCTGTCTTCTCATGTTGCTTAACTTTATTTTTCTCTATGAATTTAGGTGAAACTGTTACCTATCCTAGTCTGAAGGGGTGTTCTTGTGTGGAAGTGTCCCTATGCAGTCTACCTGTGCCTGGTGGTTTTGGTGGGAGAGCTGGATCTGAAGTGACCACAGGTCTCATCCTCCTCCAGAGTGTGCTGGCAGCTATCACCTTAGTGAGAGGTGGGGCTGGAGATGAAGGTGATAGAGGCAATGCCAGGTGTGAGCCAGGGCTTCTCTTATGCTCAACCCTCCTATGCTACCACTGTTGTATCAGGGGTGGGGTCAGGTCCCAAGGTGCTGGAGCAGAAACCCTAAGGCTTCTGTTCCCTCCATGTGCATGCTTCCCACCTCCAACAGTGGCATCTTTGTCCCAGATGGGGAGAAGTGCTACAGCAAGAGGGGCCAAAGCAGGTGTCCATTGTGGGCTTGGACATATTTTTGGGCTATCCCAGTCAGAGCTTGAGATAGTTCCCCATCCACTGTTTTCACAAGCTCCACAGTGACTGCCTTTATCTCATTCAGATACAGTGCCAACTTCTAGCAGGCTCTGTCCCCCACAACTGCACAGTAACCTTCACTCTAGTGGGGAGCTGTGTTGGAGCAAAAGGAACAAGAGAGGGTGCATGGCATGGGCCAGAGTATGCATTGGGGTGATCCCAACACACCAGTTAGAGCTCTAGACTGCCTCTGATCTGTCTTCACAAATGCCAGTAATGGTGACCTTGCCCTATTCAGATGTAGTACCCCAGCTGTGTACCCTCCTTGGCAACAGCAGCCTTTTCCCTAGTGGAGCACTACACCAAAGCTAGAGCTGCTGGAGCGGGGACTCATCATGGGCCAGGGCACACACTGGGGCAGTCGTGGGAAACCAGCCAGGTCCTCGGCACTTTCAATCTACATCTTCCACCTTGTTCTTGGGGGTAAGCAAGCATGAGCATGTTTTTCATGAGCAGAGTCTAGATTTCTTACGACTTTCCTGTTAGTCCCACAGACTTCATTTTCCCAGTGTCAGACCCCAGTGCTGGGGTTCCCAATATGAGGTTCGAATCACTCACTCCCCAGGGAGGATCTCTGAGCATGTGTAATCCCCCTCCTCTCTGTGTTCTCTCTGAAGAGCACAAGTCCTGACCTGACCACAACTCTTTCCTTTCTACATGACTCCATGTGGATCTTCTTTACAGATTTGTTTCTACAGGAGTCTTTCTGACAGTCTTAATTCTGTTCTCAGAATGGCTCTACATGTAGATGTAGTTTTGATGTGTTTGTGCAGAGAGGTGAGTTCAGTGTCCTTCTACTCCATCATCTTGATCTCCTGTTAATATTATCTTCTTTTATGTCTAGATAAAATAATATATAAAAGTATTGAAAATAAGCAACATGTATTGACACAGCATCAGAGTTTGATTCAGGCATGGTTATTGGGGGTACTTAAGCATGAATTAAGAAAATTAGATTTATGGACAAGACAGGAAGGTATTTTAAAATTTTGAGTTAAAGGGTGATGTGATTAAAGACGTGCCTTTAGAAATATTTCTTCTTATTAGTGAGGAATTGATATGAGAAAATAAGTTAAGAAATTCTTTGTGTATTTAAGGTGGAATGAGATTAGAACTAGAACCAGAGTGATAATAAAATAAAATGGAAGCTTTGCATGTGATAAGCATTATAAGAGAATTTTTCATATCTGTTGATTCAGTATATGGGATGAAAAGAAAAAGTTAAAGATAATTCAAATGATTTAAGCCTGACTGCTTAATGATAGTATCAACACAAAATGGGAGGATTGAACTATGGAAAAGACTAGAGGGTTTAGATTTACTGAGTTTCACATAGCCAACTTATGTCTAAGCAATGTTTGTTTGTTTGTGTGTGTGTGTGTGTGTGTACACATATATTATATACATATAATTATAATTAATTAAGATTACATTGAAACTCTAGGGGAGATTTTGGAGCTGTAGAAAATAGATGCTATTCACATAGGCAAAGAACTTTGTTAGAACAGTGGCTATTATAGTCTATCCAGCACCCCTTCATTGCTTGCTTTGTCATATTAGACTCCAAGACAAACACACCTATTTCCAAAGATAAGTGAAGTATGTGAACCAGGTTGAGACAAATATAGTATCCTTATCAACTACTCCAAATAAGTAGGGGAATAAGCAGTCTGTAGAGGAAGCTTTTGTTGTCCCATGCAGATCTCTTTAACAATCTGTAAGTAATGGCTTAAAACAGCTCACAGCTGTACCTTAATCCAGTGACTTGCTCTTGGCTGATCTGAGCCACCACACCCAGAGATATCTGAAAGGCGCATAGGACCAGGCTCAAGAGACGGCTTTCATCCCATCACTGAGTGATGAGGTAAACATAAAAGAGTGGACCAGTTAGCTCATGTGGGAAAACTGCATTACCATTCAAATTCTCCTAGGAAAAAGGTTGAGGTGAGGCTCTAACTGAACCTACATCTTTGCTTATCTTCTTCCACTGCTCTATTGTTTTTTAAAAATTTATTAACATATAGTTGATGTACAATATTATATAAGTTACAGGTGTACAATATAGTGGTTCATAATTTTAAAGATCATACTCTATCATAGTTATTATAAAATATTTGCTATATTTCCCATACTGGAATATCCTTGTAGCTTACTTTATACATAATATTTTGTACCACTTAATACCTTACTGTATATTACTCTATCTTTGTAATCTTATCCTTTATAAGTTTCATTGGATGAAGCTCCCTCAATAAATCACTGGCACAAAAATCCTCATTTCAGGTTTCACTTCTAGGGAGATTGACCTAAAATATATTTGAACTACTCCAGGATAATCAGAATCATTCACCAAGATTTGTCAGTGTGGATTGGACAGAAAGACTCCTTTTCTCTCTAATTAGCAACTAAAAGAATATTACCTAAAATTTGCCTTCACTTATTTCTGGTGACAGTAAATAAAACTGAGATAGTGGTGTAAACATGCAGAGAGAGAAGAGGAAGGGGTAAACAGATAAGGAGGCAGATGAGGGAAAAGTGTGAGAGCACTTCTAGCAGCATATGAATCTTGCATAGCCAGACACTGAGGTTCCAGAGTGACCCTGATTCTTAGTTGTCTTTTGTTACTGTGATAAACCTCAATCCCCCAATTATTTCATTTGGATAAATTTTCTTACCCTTGTTTTATTTAAGATGGGTTTCTGTTACGTGAACCTAGAGCCTAACTAATAATAACTAACAAAGTAGCTTTATTATATTTGGAAACTCCTGATAGAGTCACATTTTTGAATCCATCCAGAAAATATAAAGTGTCATAAATCTCATCATAAATGCTTCCAAGTGATAAATGGCTTTGCTGAAAATACTACTATGTAGTTAGCTGGCTTTGCCATAAATTAATAATCTTTGGCAAGTTAGATAAACAAAATTGATTAACCTTTAGCCAAACTCATCAAGAAGAAAAAGGGAGAAGACTCAAATCAATAGAATTAGAAATGAAAAAGTAAAAGTAACCACTGACACTGGAGAAATACAAAAGATCATGAGAGATTACTACAAGCAACTGTATATCAATAAAATGGACAATCTGGAAGAAGTAGACAAATTCTTAGGAAAGCAAAACTTTCCAAGACTGAACCAACAAAAAATAGAAAATATAAACAGACCAATCACAAGCACTGAAATTGAGACTGCGATTAAAAACCTTCCAACAAACAAAAGCCCAGGACCAGAGGGCTTCACAGGAATTCTATCAAACATTTAAAGAAGAGCTAACACCTAACTTTCTGAAACTCTTCAAAAATATAGCAGAGGAAGGAACACTCCCAAACTCATTCCACGAAGCCACCATCACCCCGATACCCAAACCAGACAAAGATGTCACAAAGAAAGAAAACTACAGGCCAATATCACTGATGAACATAGATGCAAAAATCCTCATTAAAATACTAGCACACAGAATCCAACGGCACATTAAAAGGATCATACACCATGATCAAGTGGGGTTTATCCCAGGAATGGGAGGATTCTTCAATATACACAAATAAACCAATGTGATACACCATATTAACAAACTGAAGGAGAAAAACCATATGATCATCTTAATAGATGCAGAAAAAGCTTTTGACAAAATTCAACACCACTTATGATAAAAACCTTCCAGAAAGTAGGTATAGAGGGAACTTACCTCAACATAATAAAAGCCATATATGACAAACCCACAGTCAACATCATTCTCAATGGTGAAAAACTGAAAACATTTCCTCTAAGATCAGGAACAAGACAAGGTTGCCCACTCTCACCACTTTTATTCAACATAGTTTTGGAAGTTTTAGCCATTGCAATCAGAGAAGAAAAAGAAATAAAAGGAATCCAAATCAGAAAAGAAGAATAAATCTGTTACTGTTTGCAGATGACATGATACTATACACAGAGAATCCTAAAGATGATACCAGAAAATTACAAAAACTAAGCAATGAATTTGGTAAATTAGTAGGATACAAAATTAATGCAAAGAAGTGTCTTGCATTCTTATACAGTAATGATGAAAAATCTGCAAGAGAAATTAAGGAAACACTCCCATTTACCACTGCAACAAAAAGAATAAAATACCTAGGAATAAACCTACCTATGGAGACAAAAACCTGTATGCAGAAAACTATAGGACACTGATGAAAGAAATTAAAGATGATACAAACAGATGGAGAGATATACCTTGTTCTTGGATAGGAAGAATCAACTGTGAAAATGACTCTACTACCCAAAGCAATCTACAGATTCAATGCAAACCCTATCAAACTACCAATGGCATTTTTTCAAAGAACTAGAACAAAAAATTTCACAATTTGTATAGAAACACATAAGACCCCAAATAGCCAAAGTAATCTTGAGAAAGAAAAATGGAGCTGGAGGAATCAGGCTCCTGGACCTCAGACTACACTACAGAGATACAGTAATAAAAAGAGTATGGAACTGGTGTAAAAACAGAAATATAGAAAAGTGGAACAGGATAGGAACCCCAGAGATAAACCCATGCACATATGGGCACCTTATTTTTGATAAAAGAAGCAAGCATGTACAATGGAGAAAAGAGAGCCTCTTCAGTAAGTGGTGCTGGGAAAACTGGACAGCTACATGTAAAACAATGAAATTAGAACACTCCCAAACACAATACACAAAAATAAACTCAAAATGGATCAAAGAGCTAAATTTAAGGTCAGACACTACAAATGGTTCTAAAGAACCTAGGGGCAGGACAGGAATAAAGATGCAGCCATAGAGAATGGACTTGAGGACAGAGGGAGTGGGAAGGATAAGCTGAGATGAAGTGAGAGTGTGGCATGGACTTATATACACTACCAAATACAAAATAGATAGCTAGTGGGAGGCAGCCACATATCACAGGGAGATCAGCTTGGTGCTTTGTGACCATCTAGAGGGGTGGGTTAGGGAGGATGGGAGGGAGAAACAAGAGGGAGGGGATATGGAGATATATGTATATGTATAGCTGATTCACTTTGATATAAAACAGAAATGAACACACTATTGTAAAGCAATTATATTCCAATAAAGGTGATAAAAACAAAACTCATAGAGGAAAACAGTGGCAGAACACTCTATGACATAAGTCACAGCAAGATCCTTTTTGACCCACCTCCTATAGAAATGAAAATAAAAACAAAAATAAACAAATGGGACCTAAGGAAACTTAAAAGCTTTTGCACAGCAAAGGAGACCATGAACAAGATGAAAGGACAACCCTCAGAATGGGGGGAAATATTTTCAAACAAAGCAACTTACAAACCATTAATCTCCAAAATTTACAAGCAACACATGCAGCTCAATATCAAAACAAACAAACAAACCAATCCAAAAATGTGTAGAATACCCAAGTAGACATTTCTCCAAATAAGATATACAGATTGCCTGCAAATACATGAAAGGATGCTCAACATCACTAATCATTACAGAAATGCAAATCAAAACTAAAATGAGATATCACCTCACACCAGTCAGAGTGGCCATCATTAAAAAATCTACATTGTAAAACAATTATACTCTAATAAAGATGTTAAAAAAAATCTACAAACAATAAATGCTGGAGAGGGTGTGGAAAAAGGGAACCCTCTTGCACTGTTGGTGGGAATGTAAATTGATACAACCACTATGGAGAACAGTATGAAGGTTCCTTAAATTCTAAAAATAGAACTACTGTATGACTCAGCAATCCCACTAGTGGGCATATACCTTGAAAAAACCATAATGCATAAAGAGTAATGTACGACAATGTTCATTGCCACTCTATTTACAATAGTCAGGAAATGGAAGCATCTGTCCATTGACAGATGAATGGATAAAGAAGAACTGGTACATATATACAATGGAATATTACGCAGCCATAAAAAGGAAAGAAATTGGGTCATTTGTAGAGACATGGATGGACATATAGACTGTCATACAGAGTGAAGGAAGTCAGAAAGAGAAAAACAAATATCGTATATTAATGCATATATGTGGAATCTAGAAAAATGGTATAGGTGAACAGGTTTGCAAGACAGAAACAGAGACACAGATGTAGAGAACAAGCATATGGACCTCAAGGGGGAAAAGAGGGGGCGGGGTGGTGGTGGGTTGAATTGGGAGATTGGGATTGACATATATATACTAATATGTATAAAATACTTAAGTAATAAGAACCTGCTGTACAAAAAAATAAATAAATAAAATAAAATCAGATGTCAAAAAAAGTTAGGGATAAGAGTATGACTATATATGGTTCATTTAAGGATTAAGTAATATAAATAAGGTAAAATAAACATTACACAGTAAATGTGTACTTTATTAAAAATTTTCTTAACTACCTGAATTTTTGAAAGACCCTTCCATTCTTTTTATTCTCTCATATGGGAACTTCAATCAGGCCCATGTTATACTTTCTTTTTCAGTTCATTTTTTTTCTCAAATCTCTTTTTGCTCCTTCAAGGTAATTTTGGTTTTCAAAATTCCAGTATTTTTCATCTCACCATTTATGTTTTCATTTCTGGAAGTTCTAATTTTTAATCTAAACTTACTTCCCGTCTATCTCATTTTTATTATTGTGTTGATTTCTTCTTTTATTTCTTTAGTTAGGCAAGCATATTTTATTTTACCTTTAAAATAATTTTTTTTATTTTTACATTATTCAATGCAAAGTCTATTTATTCTCCCTGTGAGATCCCCTTCATAATTCTTATCCCTTCGTCTGATTTGTATTTATGTTATTGGGAACCCACCTCTAGGAGACATCCCACCATGTGCCTCTCCCTTTCCCTGTCAAATGATTTTGTTCACCTTCAGATGTGGAAATATCCAAATAGACTAATTTTATATTTATCTCTCCCGGGGTCCTAGGAGTCTTGTTGTTCCAGAATTGTTTTTATTTTAATTTCTTATCTGGGAAATCTGACAATGTGTGGTTGGTATTCATTCATATCCCTCACCAGCATGTATCAAAGGCTTCAAATTTCAATTTCTTGAGCGACAAGAAACTAAAAACTAAGTTCAATGGAGAACCCATGGAGACTTTTTACCTTACCACATCACTTAGCTATTGAACCAAGTTTTTCTAACCCCTTTTACTTGAAGGGAACAACACCTGTATGGTACTGATTCATACATAGACCACAGTATCGGCCATGTCTCATACTGGCCAAGACCACTTGTACCTGTGAATTATATAACACAGTCTTTAACCATTTATCCAAGTTCTTGGAGCACATTCATGGTAGATCAAATTCTTAGCACTTTAACTTTCAATTTGGGTTCTAGCTTTGGGGATTACTTTTTTATTTTGAACTCAAATATTTACTTTTTAAACCTTTACTTATTTTGTTATATTTTATGTGGGATTTCTATGTGTTTGGCAGCTGTAGATATGTCACAGTTACCTCAGTTTTCCATGTGTTAGTGGTGAAATCTTCATGGAATATTCAACCTTATCATTTTTAATACATATCTTCAATTATTTTGATTATTTCTTTCTTCTATCCTATTTGTTCAGTTTCTTCATGATTCCCAGTATTCCTACCCTATATACCTCTAAAATGTTAATACTTCATGTAGGTTACATCTTGATACCTGGAACTTTTACTAGTTTATACTCTATAAAATTTTTTCCATACCATGTGCCATTTTATGGGAATAGTTTTTGCTGACCTATGACTTCAGAAAACAACAAAATAATTGCAATCCTTCCAGCAGTTATCCAGCTTTTCATATGCTTCAGACGATATTCTCCTCAAGCAAGGACAGGAAGAAATACAGATGACCCTGTGAAAAAGCCAAGCACAGTAAAGTGTTGAATGTCATCTGAGTAATACAGTTTCAATAAGAAAAATCAAAATTCAGATAATGACTCACCTCTATAGTAACCAGAGTTGGTGACCACATGAGAGAAGCAATAATAAACTCTGCAATATTTAAACTAAAATTCACACCTACTAAATATCACAGAGTTCTAACTGATCTCTACCATAATGCACCACTTAAATCTGGAAATTATGGGTGCCTTTATCTTTTGTCTTGAAAACTTTCCTGTCCTCATTACAATCTTATTCTTTCATTGAGGGGAAAATACTTCCATATTATTCTGTACTCCAAGTTCACAAAAACTTTACCATTATAAATGTTTATTATGTAAGTAAAAGTTAAGGTCAATTGAGGTAGAGACAAACTTCTAATGGAATGATTCTATAACAGAGTTTGCAATCCTCCTTTTATCTCCAGGGTAAGTTAGCTTTATTAAAGAAGGAATATTAAAGTTGATGAAGGTGTAACTCAGGCAACAAGAGGTGATAAATTAAGTTCAAGTACTATGAGGTACTATAAGAACATGTAGAAAAAAAATTATCTTGAAGGCAGCTGGAAATGAAGAGCTTTGTAAGAAACTTCAGAAGAGACGATTAAACGGGGCATTCTAGTTAAAGAGTGATTAATATACAGGTGACAACTGAGGTCATGGATAAGACTAACTTATTTACTCTAAAGTATTTTTAATTCATATATATTTATTTAATGAGTAAATTTCTTTAAGCTAGATATATTTTTTCATCCTTTAAATTTTTTCTTGATTTCTGAGAGATTTACTTTTTAATTTTTTATATAATTTTAAAGGTTACAATCTATTTACAGCTATTAAAAATACTGTCTGTGTTTAATGACAACATGGATATCCATATAAAAATATATCTAATGTGTACAAATTGGACATAAAATAAACAAACAAAAACAGTTGTGAGTCTATTCATTAGGTATCAGAAAGAGAAATAAAGAAAACAATCCAATTTACAATTGCATTACAAAAAAATACCTAAAAATAAATTTAACCAAGAAGGTGAGAGACCCATATATGGAAAACTAGAAGACATTAATGAAAGAAATTGAAGAAGACACAACTAAATGGAAAGATAGTCCATGGTCATAGACTGGGAGAATCAGTATAGTTAAACTTTACATAGTACTCAAAGTAATCTATAGATTTAATGCAATTTCTATTATAATTCCAATGGCATTTTTCAAGAAACAGAGAAAATAATTATAAAATTTGTATTGAACCACAGAAACCTTGAACAGTCAAAGCATCCATGAGAAAGAACAAAGATGGAGGCAACACACTTCCTGATTTCAAACTATGTCACAAAGCTATAGTAATTAAAACATAAAACAGACACATGAATGAGTGGACCAGAATAGAAAGCCCAGAAATAAACTCATGCATATATGGAGAATTAATTTACAACAAAGGAGGCAAGTATATACAATGAGGAAAGCACAGTCTATTCAATAAAGTGTTGGGAAACCTAGAGAGCCACATGTAAAAGAATGAATCTCAACCCACTACCTTACACCATACCAAAAAAAAAAAAAAAACTAGTTCAAACTGGATTAAAGAATTGAACATAAGACCTGAAACCATAAAATTCCTAGAAAAAAAACATTCCAAAACATAAGTCTTGGAAATGAGTTTTTAAATCTGAAAGCAAAGCAAAAATAAATAAGTGAGGTTACATATGAAAAAGTTTATACCCAGCAAGGGAGACTATCAACAAAATGAAAAGAAAACCTACTGAATGGGAGAGGATGTTTGCAAATCATATACCTGATAAGAATATAATATTTAAATATATAAATAAACCATAAGACTCAATAGCACACAAAAATCTGATTAAAAAATTAGAACACTCCCTAACACCATACACAAAAATAAATTCAAAATGGATTAAAGACCTAAATGTAAGGCCAGAAACTATCAAACTCTTAGAGGAAAACATAGGCGGAACATTCTATGACATAAATCACAGCAAGATCCTTTTGACCCACCTCCTAGAGAAATGGAAATAAAAAGAAAAATAAACAAATGGGACCTAATGAAACTTAAAATCTTTTGCATAGCAAAGGAAACCATAAATAAGACCAAAAGACAACCCTCAGACTGGGAGAAAATATTTGCAAATGAAGCAACTGACAAAGGATTATTCTCCAAAATTTACAAGCAGCTCATGCAGCTCAATATAGAAAAAATAAACAACCCAATCCAAAAATGGGCAGAAGACCTAAATAGATATTTCTACAAAGAATATATATGGATTGACAACAAACACATGAAAGGATGGTCAACATAACTAATCATTTGAGAAATGTAAAGAAAAACTACAGTGAGGTATCACATTACACCAGTCAGAATGGTCATCATAAAAAAATATACAAACAATAAATTTTGGAGATGGTGTGGAGAAAAGGGAACCCTCTTGCACTGTTGGTGGGAATGTAAATTGATACAGCCAGTATGGAGAACAGTACGGATGTTCCTTAAAAAACTAAAAATAGAACTACCATACGACCCAGCAATCCCACTACTGGGCATATACCCTGAGAAAACCATAATTCAAAAAGAGTCATGTACCAAAATGTTCATTGCAGCTCTATTTACAATAGCCAGGACATGGAAACAACCTAAGTGTCCATTGACAGATGAATGGATAAAGAAGATGTGGCACATATATACAATGGAATATTACTCAGCCACAAAAAGAAATAAAATTGAGTTATTTGTAGTGAGATGGATGGACCTAGAGGCTGTCATACATAGTGAAGTAAGTCAGAAAGAGAAAAAGAGATACCATATGCTAACATATATATATATGGAATCTAAAAAAAAAAAAAAAAAGGTTATGAAGAACCAAGGGGCAGGACAGGAATAAAGATGCAGATGTAGAGAATGGACTTGAGGACATGGGGAGGGGGAAGTGTAAGCTGGGACGAAGTGAGAGAGTGGCATGGACTTATATATACTACCAAATGTAAAATAGATAGCTAGTGGGAAGCAGCTGCATAACACAGGGAGATCAGCTCAGTGCTTTGTGACCACCTAGAGGGGTGGGATAGGGAAGGTGGGAGTGAGACACAAGAGGGAGGAGATATGGGGATATATGTATATGTATAGCTGATTCACTTTGTGATAAAGCAGAAACTAACAACAATAAAAAATGAATCAGGGCTTCCCTGGTGGTGCAGTGGTTGGGAGTCTGCCTGCTGATGCAGGGGATGCAGGTTCGTGCCCCGGTCTGGGAAGATCCCACATGCCGCAGAGCAGCTGGACCTGTGAGCCATGGCCACTGAGCCTGTGCGTCCAGAGCCTGTGATCTGCAGTGGGAGAGGCCACAACAGTGAGAGGCCTGCATGCTGCAAGAAAAAAAAAAAAAAGAATCCGTCTCCCAAGGCAAAAGAAGTAAAAGCAAAAATAAACAAATGGGACCTAATCAAACCTAAAGCTTTTGCACGCAAAGGAAACCATCAAAAAAATAATAATAATGAAAAGACAATGGGAGAAAATATTTGCAAATAGTGTGACTGAGAAGGGGTTAATATTCAAAACATACAAACAGTTCATACAACTCAGTATTGAAGAAACAGAAAACCCAATCAATCAAATTGCAGATCTAAATAAACTTTTTTTCCAAAGAAGACATACAGATGGCCAACAGACACATGAAAAGATGTTCAACATTGCTAATTATTAGAGAAATGCAAATCGAAACCACAATGAGATATCACTTCACACCAGTCAGAATGACTATTATTAAAAAGTCTACAAATAGTAAGTGCTGGAAAGGGTTTGGAGAAATGGGAACCTTAATACACTGCTGGTGGAAATGTAAATTGGTGAAGATACTACGGAAAACAGTATGGAGTTTCCTTAAAAAACAGAAATAGAGCTACCATATGATCCAGTGATGCCACTCTTGGTATATATCCAGAAAAGATGAAAACTCTAATTTAAAAAGATACATGCAGGGAGAGGGGGATGATGGCAGGAGAGTAAGAGGCGGAGATCACCTTCCTCCCCACAGACACATCAGAAATACATCTACATGTGTAACAACTCCTACAGAACACCCACTGAACGCAGGCAGAAGACCTCAGACCTCCCAAAAGTCAAGAAACTCCCCACGTACTTGGGTAGGGCAAAAGAAAAAAGAATAAACAGATGCAAAAGAATAGGGACGGGACCTGCACCAGTGGGAGGGAGCTGTGAAGGAGGAAAGGTTTCCACACACTAGGAAGCCCCTTCACGGGAGGAGACTATGGATGACGGAGGGGTAACCTTCGGAGCCGCGGAGGAGAGCACAGCAACAGGGGTGTGGAGAACAAAGTGGAGAGATTCCCGCACAGAGGAGCGGTACGGACCGGCACTCACCAGCCAAAGAGGCTTGACTGCTCACCTGTCAGGGCGGGCGGGGGCTGGGAACTGAGGCTTGGGCTTCGGTCAGATCGCAGGGAGAGAACTGGTGGTGTGAACACAGCCTGAAGGGGTTAGTGCACCATGGTAGCCAGGAGGGAGTCTGGGGAAAAGTCTGGACCTGCCGAAGAGGCAAGAGACTTTTTCTTCCCTCTTTGTTTCCTGGTACGCAGAGAGGGGATTAAGAGCACTGCTTACAGGAGCTCCAGAGATGGGCGTGAGCCGCGGCTATCAGCGCGGACCTCAGAGACGATCATGAGGTGCTCAGGCCACTGTTGCCGCCACCAAGAAGCCTGTGTTCAAGCACAGGTCACTATGCACACCTCTCCTCATGGGAGCCTGTGCAGCCCACCACTGCCAGGGTTCCGTGATCCAGGGACAACTTCCCCTAGAGAATGCACAGCGCACCACAGGCTGGTGCAATGTCACACCGGCCTGTGCCGCCGCAGGCTCGCCCCACACTCCATGCCCCTCCCTCCCCCTGGCCTGAGTGAGCCAGAGCCCCCGAATCAGCTGTTCCTTTAACCCCGTCCTGTCTGAGTGAAGAAAAAATGCCCTCCGGCGACCTACATGAAGAGGCGGGGCCAAATCCAAAGCTGAACCGTGGGAGCTGTGCAAATAAAGAAGAGAAAGGAAATCACTCCAAGCAGCCTCAGGAGCAGCGGATTAAATCTCCACAATCAGCTTGATGTACCCTGCATCGGTGGAATACCTGAATAGACAACAAATCATCCCAAATTGAGGAGGTGCACTTTGAGAGCAAGATATAATATTTTTTCCCCTTTTCCTCTTTTTGTGAGTGTGTATGTGAATGCTTCTGTGTAAGATTTTGTCTGTATAGCTTTGCTACCACCATCTGTCCTAGGGTTCTGTCCGTCTGGTTTTTTTTTGTTGTTTTTTACATAAAAATTTTTTTTTCTTAATAAATTTTTATTTTAATAACTTTATTTTATCTTACTTTATTTTATTTTACCCTCTTTCTTTCTTACTTTCTACTTTTTCTCCCTTTTATTCTGAGCCGTGTGGGTGAAAGGCTCTTGGTGCTCCAGCCAGGAGTCAGTGCTGTACATCTGAGATGGGAGAGCCAACTTCAACACTGGTCCACAAGGGACCTCCCAGCTCCACGTAATATCAAATGGCAAAAATCTCCGAGAGATCTCCATCTCAACACCAACACCCAGCTTCACTCAATGACCAGCAAGCTACAGTGCTGGACACCCTATGCCAAACAACTAGCAAGACAGGAACACAACCACACTCATTAGCAGAGAGGCTGCCTAAAATCATAATAAGGCCACAGACACCCCAAAACACACCACCAGACGTGGACCTGCCTACCGGAAAGATCCAGCCTCATCCAGCAGAACACAGGCACTAGTCCTCTCCACCAGGAAGCTTACAGAACCCATTGAACCAACTTTAGCCACTGAGGACAGACACCAAAAACAGCGGGAACTACAAACCTGCAGTCTGCAAAAAGGAGACCCAAAACACAGTAAGATAAGCAAAATGAGAAGACAGAAAAACACACAGCAGATGAAAGAGCAAGATAAAAACCCACCAGACCTAACAAATGAAGAGGAAATAGGCAGTCTACCTGAGAAAGAATTCAGAATAATGATAGTAAAGATGATCCAAAATCTTGGAAATAGAATAGAGAAAATGCAAGAAACATTTAACAAGGACCTAGAAGAAATAAAGAGCAAACAAGCAATGATGAACAACACAATAAATGAAATGAAAAAGACTCTAGAAGGGATCAATAGCAGAATAACTGAGGCAGAAGAATGGATAAGTGACCTGGAAGATAAAATAGTGGAAATAACTGCTGCAGAGCAGAATAAAGAAAAAAGAATGAAAAGAAGTGAGGACAGTCTCAGAGACATCTCGGACAACATTAAATGCACCAACATTCGAATTATAGGGGTCCCAGAAGAAGAAGAGAAAAAGAAAGGGACTGAGAAAATATTTGAAGAGATTATAGTTGTAAACTTCTCTAATATGGGAAAGGAAATAGTTAATCAAATACAGGAAGCACAGAGAGTCCCATACAGGATAAATCCAAGGATAAACATGCCAAGATACATATTAATCAAACTCTCAAAAATTAAATACAAAGAAAACATATTAAAAACAACAAGGGAAAAACAACAAATAACACACAAAGGAATCTGCATAAGCTTAACAGCTGATCTTTCAGCAGAAGCTCTGCAAGCCAGAAGGGAGTGTCAGGACATATTTACAGTGATGAAGGAGAAAAACCTACATTGAAGATTACTTACCCAGCAAGGATCTCATTCAGATTTGATGGAGAAATTAAAACCTATACAGACAAGTAAAAGCTGAGAGAGTTCAGCACCACCAAACCAGCTTTACAACAAATGCTAAAGGAACTTTTCTAGGCAAGAAACACAAGAGAAGGAAAAGACCTACAATAGCAAACCCAAAACAATTAAGAAAATGAGAATATGAACATACATATTGATAATTACCTTAACTTTAAACAGACTAAGTGGTCCCACCAAAAGACAAAAACTGGCTAAGTGGATACAAAAACAAGACCAATATATAAGCTGTCTACAAGAAACCCACTTCAGACCTAGGGACACATACAGACTTAAAGTAAGGGGATGGAAAAAGATATTCCATGCAAATAGAAATCAAAAGAAAGCTGGAGTAGCAATTCTCATAGCAGGCATAATAGACTTTAAAATACAGACTATTACAAGAGACAAAGAAGCACCCTACATAATGATCAAGGGATCGATCCAAGAAGAAGATATAACAATTATAAATATTTATGCACCCAACATAGGAGCACCTCAATAGATAAGGCAAATACTATCAGCCATAAAAGGGGAAATCAACAGTAACACATTCATTGAAGGCAGCTTTAACACCCCACTTTCACCAATGGACAGATCATCCAAAATGAAAATAAATAAGGAAACACAAGCTTTAAATGATACATTAAACAAGATGAACTTAATTGATATTTATAGGACATTCCATCCAAAAACAACAGAATACACATTTTTCTCAAGTGCTCATGGAACATTCTCCAGGATAGATCATATCTTGGGTCACAAATCAAGCCTTGATAAATTTAAGAAATTTGAAATTTTATCAAGTATCTTTTCAGACCACAATGCTATGAGACTAGATATCAAATACAGGAAAAGATCTGTAAATACAAACAAATGGAGGCTAAACAATACACTACTTAATAATGAAGTCATCACTGAAGAAACCAAAGAGGATATCAAAAAATACCTAGAAACAAATGACAATGAAGACACGATGACCTGAAACCTATGGGATGCAGGAAAAGCAGTTCTAAGAGGGAAGTTTATAGGAATACAATCCTACCTTAAGAAACAGGAAACATCTCGAATAAACAACCTAACCTTGCACCTAAATCAATTAGAGCAAGAAGAACAAAAAAACCCCAAAGTTAGCAGAAGGAAAGAAATCATAAAGATCAGATTAGAAATAAATGAAAAAGAAATGAAGGAAATGATAGGAAAGATCAATAAAATAAAAGCTGGTTCTTTGAGAAGATAAAAAGAAATTGATTAACCATTAGCCAGACTCATCAAGAAAAAAAGGGAGAAGAGTCAAATCAAGAGAAATAGAAATGAAAAAGGAGAAGTAACAACTGACACTGCAGAAACACAAAAGATCATGAGAAATTACTGCAAGCAACTCTATGTCAATAAAATGGACAACCTGGAAGAAATGGACAAATTCTTAGAAATGCACAACCTGCCAAGACTGAACCAGGAAGAAATAGTAAATATGAACAGACCAATCACAAACACTGAAATAGAGACTGTGATTAAAAATCTTCCAACAAACAAAAGCCCAGGACCAGATGGCTTCACAGGAAAATTCTATCAAACATTTAGAGAAGAGCTAACAGATATCCTTCTCAAACTCTTCCAAAATATAGCAGAGGGAGGAACATTCTCAAACTCATTCTACAAAGCCACCATCACCCTGATACCAAAACCAGACCAAAATATCACCAAGAAAGAAAACTACAGTCCAATATCACTGATGAATATAGATGCAAAAATCCTCAACAAAATACCAGCAAACAGAATCCAACATCACATTAAAAGGATCATACATCATAATCAAGTGGGGTTTATCCCAGGAATGCTAGGATTCTTCAATATATGCAAATCAATCAATGTGACACACCATATTAACAAATTGAAGGAGAAAAATCATATGATCACCTCCATAGATGCAGAAAAAGCTTTCGACAAAATTCAACACACTTATGATAAAAACCCTGCAGAAAGTAGGCATAGAGGGAACTTTCCTCAACATAATAAAGGCCATATAAGACAAAGCCACAGCCAACATCATCCTCAATGGTGAAAAACTGAAAAACTGAAAAACTCCTTTGTTCTGAAATCTACTTTGTCTGATTTTAATATAAACATGATAGTTTTCTCTGGGATAGTGTTAGATGGAATGCCTATCTCCATCAATTCTCTGTTAATCTAGTTGTGTCTTTGTATTCAAAATATGTGTTTTTATTTTTAACATCTTTATTGAAGTATAATTGCTTTACAATGGTGTGTTAGTTTCTTCTTTATAACAAAATGAATCAGTTATACATATACATATGTTCCCATATCTCTCCCCTCTTGCATCTCCTTCCCTCTCACCCTCCCTATCCCACCCCTCTAGGTGGTCACAAAACACCAAGCTGATCTCCTTGTGCTATGTGGCTGCTTCCCACTAGCAATCTATTTTACATTTGGTAGTGTATATATGTCCATGACACTTTGTCACAGCTTACCCTTCACCCTCCCCATATACTCAAGTCCATTCTCTAGTAGGTCTGTGTCTTTATTCCCGTCTTACCCCTAGGTTCTTCATGACATTTTTTTTCTTACATTCCATATATATGTGTTAGTATATGGTATTTGTTTTTCTCTTTCTGACTTCACTCTGTATGACAGACTCTAGGTCCATCCACCTCACTACAAATATCTCAGTTTCATTTCATTTTACGGCTGAGTGATATTCCATTGTATATATGTGCCACATCTTCTTTATCCATTGATCCGATGATGGACACTTAGGTGGCTTCCATGTCCTGACTATTGTAAAGAGAGCTGCAATGAACATTTTGGTTCATGACTCTTTTTTTTTTTTTTAACATCTTTATTGGGGTATAATTACTTTACAATGGTGTGTTAGTTTCTGCTTTATAACAAAGTGAATCAGTTATACATATACATGTGTTCCCATATCTCTTCCCTCTTGCGTCTCCCTCCCTCCCACCCTCCCTACCCCACCCCTCCAGGCTGTCACAAAGCACCGAGCCAATATCCCTGTGCCATGCTGCTGCTTCCCACTAGCTATCTACCTTACTACGTTTGTTAGTGTGTATATGTCCATGACTCTCTCTCGCCCCGTCACAGCTCACCTTTCCTCCTCCCCATAACCTCAAGTCCGTTCTCTAGGAGGTCTGCGTCTTTATTCCTGCCTTACCCCTAGGCTCTTCTTGACATTTTTTTTTCTTAAATTCCATATATATGTGTTAGCATATGGTATTTGTCTTTCTCTTTCTGACTTACTTCACTCTGTATGACAGACTCTAGGTCTATCCACCTCATTACAAATAGCTCAATTTCGTTTCTTTTCATGGCTGAGTAATATTCCATTGTATATATGTGCCACATCTTCTTTATCCATTCATCCAATGATGGACACTTAGGTTGTTTCCATCTCTGGGCTATTGTAAATAGAGCTGCGATGAACATTTTGGTACATGACTCTTTTTGAATTTCGGTTTTCTCAGGGTATATGCCCCGTAGTGGGATTGCTGGGTCATATGGTAGTTCTATTTGTAGTTTTTTAAGGAACCTCCATACTGTTCTCCATAGTGGCTGAACCAATTCACATTCCCACCAGCAGTGCAAGAGTGTTCCCTTTTCTCCACACCCTCTCCAGCATTTATTGTTTCTAGATTTTTTGATGATGGCCATTCTGACTGGTGTGAGATGATATCTCATTGTAGTTTTGATTTGCATTTCTCTAATGATTAATGATGTTGAGCATTCTTTCATGTGTTTGTTGGCAGTCTGTATATCTTCTTCGGAGAAATGTCTATTTAGGTCTTCTGCCCATTTTTGGATTGGGTTGTTTGTTTTTTTGTTATTGAGCTGCATGAGCTGCTTGTAAATTTTGGAGATTAATCCTTTGTCGGTTGCTTCATTTGCAAATATTTTCTCCCATTCTGAGGGTTGTCTTTTGGTCTTGTTTATGGTTTCTTTTGCTGTGCAAAAGCTTTGAAGTTTCATTAGGTCCCATTTGTTTATTTTTGTTTTTATTTCCATTACTCTAGGGGGTGGGTCAGAAAGAATCTTGCTGTGATTTATGTCATAGAGTGTTCTGCCTATGTTTTCCTCTAAGAGTTTGATAGTTTCTGGCCTTACATTTAGATCTTTCATCCATTTTGAGCTTATTTTTGTGTATGGTGTTAGGGAGTGATCTAATCTCATACTTTTACATGTACCTGTCCAGTTTTCGCAGCATCATTTATTGAAGAGGCTGTCCTTTCTCCACTGTATATTGCTGCCACCTTTAACAAAGATAAGGTGTCCATATGTGCACGGGTTTATCTATGGGCCTTCTATTCTGTTCCATTGATCTATCTTTCTGTTTTTGTGCCAGTACCATACTGTCTTGATTACTGTAGCTTTGTAGTATAGTCAGAAGTCAGAGAGCCTGATTCCTCCAGCTCCGTTTTTTGTTCTCAAGATTGCTTTTGCTATTCGGGGTCTTTTGTGTTTCCATACAAATTGTGAAATTTTTTGTTCTAGTTCTGTGAAAAATGCCAGTCGTAGTTTGATAGGGATTGCATTGAATCTGTAGATTGCTTTGGGTAATAAAGTCATTTTCACAATGTTGATTCTTCCAATCCAAGAACATGCTGTATCTCTCTATCAATTTGTATCATCTTTAAGTTACTTCAACAGTGTCTTATAATTTTCTGCATGCAGGTCTTTGGTCTCCTTTGGTATGTTTATTCCTAGATATTTTATTCTCATTTTTGCAATGATAAGTGGGAGTGTTTTCTTAATTTCACTTTCAGATTTTTCATCATTAGTATATAGGAATGCCAGAGATTTCTGTGCATTAATTTTGCATCCTGCTACTTTACCAAATTCATTGATTAGCTCTAGTAGTTTTCTGGTAGCATCTTTCAGATTCTCTATGAGATTATCATGACATCTGCAAACAGTGACAGTTTTACTTCTTTTCTGATTTGGATTCCTTTTATTTCTTTTTTTTCTCTGATTCCTGTGGCTAAAGCTTCCAAAACTATGTGGAATAAGAATGGTGAGAGTGGGAAACTTTATCTTTTTCCTGATCTTATTGGAAATGGTTTCAGTTTTTCACCATTGAGGACAATGTTGGCTGTGGGTTTGTCATATATGGCCTTTATTATGTAAAGGAAAGTTCCCTCTATGCCTACTTACTGCAGGGTTTTTATCATAAATGGGTGTTTAATTTTGTCAAAAGTTTTCTCTGCATCTATTGAGATGATCATATGGTTTTCTCCTTCAATTTGTTAATATGGTGTATCACGTTGATTGATTTGCGTATATTCAAGAATAGTTGCATTCCTGGAGTAAACCCCACTTGATCATGGTATATGATCCTTTTACTGTGCTGTTGGGTTCTGTTTGCTAGTTTGTTGTTGAAGATTCTTGCATCTATATTCATCAGTGATATTGGCCTGTAGTTCTCTTTCTTTGTGACATCTTTTTCTGGTTTGGTATTAGGGTTATTGTGGCCTCATAGGATGAGTTTGGGAGTGTTCCTCCCTCTGCTATATTTTGGAAGAGTTTCAGAAGGATACGTGTTTGCTCTTCTCTAAATGTTTGATAGCATTCACCTGTGAAGCCATCTGGTCCTGCGCTTTTGTTTGTTGGAAAATTTTTAATCACAATTTCAATTTTAGTGCTTGTGATTGGTCTGTTCATATATTCTTTCTTTTTTTTTTTTTTTTTTTTTTTAGTTGCAGTATTTCTTTTTTTTTTAACATCTTTACTGGGGTATAATTGCTTTACATTGGTGTGTTAGTTTCTGCTTTATAACAAAGTGAATCAATTATACATATACATATGTTCCCATAGCTCTTCACATTCCCTCCCTCCCACCATCCATATCCCTCCCCTCCAGGCAGTCCTAAAGCACCCGAGCTGATCTACCTGTGCTATGCGGCTGCTTCCCACTAGCTATCTACCTTACGTTTGGTAGTGTATATATGTCTATGCCTCTCTCACTTTGTTACATCTCATCCTTCCCCCTCCCCATATCCTCAAGTCCATTCTCTAGTAGGTCTGTGTCTTTATTCCTGTCTTATCCCTAGGTTCTTCATAACATTATTTTTTTCTTAAATACCGTATATATGTGTGAGCATACGGTATTTGTCTTTCTCTTTCTGACTTACTTCACTCTGTATGACAGACTCTAGGTCTATCCACCTCATTACAAATAGCTCAATTTCGTTTCTTTTATGGCTGAGTAATATTCCATTGTATATATGTGCCACATCTTCTTTATCCATTCATCCAATGATGGGCACTTAGGTGGTTTCCATATCCAGGCTATTGTAAGTAGAGCTGCAATGAACATTTTGGTACATGACTCTTTTTGAACTATGGTTTTCGCAGGGTATATACCCAGTAGTGGGATTGCTGGGTCATATGGTAGTTCTATTTGTAGTTTTCTAAGGAACCTCCACAGTGTTCTCCAAAGTGGCTGTACCAATTCACATTCCCACCAGCAGTGCAAGAGGGTTCCCTTTTCTCCACACCCTCTCCAGCATTTATTGTTTCTAGATTTTTTGTTTGTTTGTTTTTTGGAGTACACAGGACTCTCACCGCTGTGGCCTCTCCTGCTGCGGAGCACAGCTCCAGATGCACAGGCCCAGTGGCCATGGATCACGGGTCCAGCTGCTGCACGGCATGCATGATCCTCCTGGACCAGGCCATGAACCCGTGTCCCCCGCATGGGCAGGTGAACTCTCAACCACTTCGCCACCAGGGAAGTCCTTCTAGATTTTTTGATGATGGCCATTCTGACTGGTGTGAGATGATATCTAATTGTAGTTTTGATTTGCATTTCTCTAATGATTAATGATGTTGAGCAATCCTTCATGTGTTTGTTGGCAGTCTGTATATCTTCTTTGGAAAAATGTCTATTTAGGTCTTCTGCCCATTTATGGATTGGGTTTTTTGTTTTTTTGTTATTGAGCTGCATGAGCTGCTTGTAAATTTTGGAAATTAAACCTTTGTCAGTTGCTTCATTTGCAAATATTTTTTCCTACTCTGAGGGTTGTCTTTTGGTCTTGTTTATGGTTTCCTTTGCTGTGCAAAAGCTTTGAAGTTTCATTAGGTCCCATTTGTTTATTTTTGTTTTTATTTCCATTTCTCTAGGAGGTGGATCAAAAAGGATCTTGCTGTGATCTATGTCATAGAGTATTCTGCCTATGTTTTCCTCTAAGTGTTTGATAGTTTCTGGCCTTACATTTAGGTCTTTAATCCATTTTGAGTTTATATTTCTTTATGGTGTTAGGGAGTGATCTAATCTCATAATTTTACATGTACCTGTCCAGTTTTCACAGCACCACTTATTGAAGAGGCTGTCCTTTCTCCACTGTACCTTCCTGCCTCCTTTATCAAAGATAAGGTGACCACATGTGCATGGGTTTATCTCTTGGCTTTCTATCCTGTTACATTGGCCTATCTTTCTGTTTTTGTGCCAGTACCATAACTGTCTTGATATCTGTAACTTTGTAGTATAGTCTGAAGTAGGGAGCCTGATTCCTCCAACTCCATTTTTCGTTCTCAAGGTTGCTTTGGTTATTCGGGGTCTTTTGTGTTTCCATACAAATTGTGAACTTTTATGTTCTAGTTCTGTGAAAAATGCCATTGGTAGTTTGATAGGGATTGCATTGAATCTGAAGATTGCTTTGTGTAGTAGAGTCATTTTCCCAATGTTCATTCTTCCAATCCAAGAACATGGTATATCTCTCCATCTATTTGTATCATCTTTAATTTCTTTCATCAGTGTCTTATAATTTTCTGCATACAGGTCTTTTGTCTCCTGAGGTAGGTTTATTCCTAGATATTTTATTCTTTTTGTTGTAATGGTAAGTGGGAGTGATTTCTTGATTTCACTTTCAGATTTTTCATCATTAGTGTATAGGAATGCCAAAGATTTCTGTGCATTAATTTTGTATACTGCAACTTTACTGAATTCATTGATTAGCTCTAGTAGTTTTCTGGTAGCATCTTTAGGATTCTCTATGTATAGTATCATGCCATCTGCAAACAGTGAGAGCTTTACTTCTTCTTTTCTGATTTGGATTCCTTTTATTTCCTTTTCTTCTCTGATTGCCGTGGCTAAAACTTCCAAATCTATGTTGAATAAGAGTGGTGAGTGTGGGCAACCTTGTCTTTTTTCCAGATCTTAGTGGAAATGCTTTCAGTTTTTCACCATTGAGGATGATGTTGGCTGTGGCTTTGTCATATATGGCCTTTATTATGTCGAGGAATGTTCCCTCTATGCCTACTTACTGCAGGGTTTTTATCATAAATGGGTGTTGAATTTTGTCAAAAGGTTTCTTTGCATCTATTGAGATGATCATATGGTTTTTTCTTCAATTTGTTAATATGGTTTATCACATTGATAGATTTGCGTATATTGAAGAATCCTTGCATTCCTGGAATAAACCCCACTTGATCATGGTGTATGATCCTTTTAATGTTCTGTTGGATTCTGTTTGCTAGTATGTTGTTGAGAATTTTTGCATCTATGTTCATCAGTGATATTGGCCTGTAGTTTTCTTTCTTTGTGACATCCTTGTCTGGTTTTGGTATCAAGGTGATGGTGGCCACGTAGAATGAATTTGGGTGTGTTCCTCCCTCTGCTATATTTTTGAAAAGTTTGAGATGGACAGGTGTTAGCTCTTCTCTAAATGTTTGATAGAATTCACCTGTGAAGCCATCTGGTCCTGGGCTTTTGTTTGTTGGAAGATTTTTAATCACAGGTTCAATTTCAGTCCTTGTGATTGGTCTGTTCGTATTTTCTATTTCTTCCTGATTCAGTCTTGGCAGGTTGTGCATTTCTAACAATTTGTCCGTTTCTTCCAGGTTGTCCATTTTATTCGCATATAATTGCTTGTAGTAATCTCTCATGATCGTTTGTGTTTCTGCAGTGTCAGTTGTTACTTCTCCTTTTTCATTTCTATTTCTATTGATTTGAGTCTTCTCCCTTTTTTTCTTGATGAGTCTGGCTAATGGTTTATCAATTTTTTTTTTCCTCAAAGAACCAGGTTTTAGTTTTATTGATCTTTGCTATCATTTCCTTCATATCTTTTTCATTTCTTTCTGATCTGATCTTTTGATTTTATTCCTTCTGCTAACTTTGGGGTTATTTTGTTCTTCTTTCTATAATTGCTTTATGTGCAAGGTCAGGTTTTTTTTGAGATGTTTCCTGTTTCTTAAGCTAAGATTGTATTGCTATAAACTTCCCTCTTAGAACTGCTTTTGCTGCATCCCGTAGGTTTTGGGTCACTATGTTTTCACTGTCATTTTTTTCTAGGTAGTTTTTGATTTCCTCTTTGATTTCTTCAGTGATCACTTCGTTATTATGTAGTGTATTGTTTAGCCTCCATGTGTTTGTATTTTTTACAGATATTTTCCTGTAATTGGTATCTCATCTCATAATATTATGGTCGGAAAAGATACTTGATATGATTTCAGTTTTCTTAAATTTATCAAGGCTTGATATGTGACGCAAGATATGATCTATCCTGGAGAATGTTCCATGAGCACTTGTGAAAAATGTGTATTCTGTTGCTTTTGGATGGAATGTCCTATAAATATCAGTTAAGGCCATCTTGTTTAGTGTATCAGTTAAAGCTTGTGTTTTCTTATTTATTTTCATTGTGGATGATCTGTGCATTGGTGAAAGTGGGGTGTTAAAATCCCCTGCTATGGGGCCTCCCTTGTGGCACAGTGGTTGAGAGTCTGCCTGATGATGTAGGGGACACGGATTCGTTCCGCAATCTGGGAAGATCCCTCATGCCCCAGAACCATGGCCACTGAGGCTGCGGTTCCGGAGCCTGTGCCCTGCAATGGGAGAAGCCACAACAGTGAGAGTCTTGTGTATTGCAAAAAAAAAAAGAAAGAAAAAATAGTCCCCTAATTTGATCGTGTTACTGTTGATTTTCCCTTTTATGGTTGTTAGTATTTGCCTTATTTATTGAGGTGCTCCTATTGGGTGTATAAATATTTACAAGTGTTATATCTTCTTCGATCGATCCCTTGATCACTGTGTAGTGTCCTTCTTTGTCTCTTGTAATATTCTTTATCTTAAAGTCTATTTTGTCTGATATGAGAATTGCTACTCCAGCTTTCTTTTGATTTCCATGTAATATCTTTTTCCAAATCCTCACTTTCAGTCTGTATGTGTCTGTAGGTCTGAGGTGCATCTCTTGTAGACAGCATATATATGGGTCTTGTTTTTGTATCCATTTATCCAGTCTGTGTCTTTTGGTGGGAGCATTTAATCTATTTACATTTAAGGTAATTATCGATATGTATGTTCGTATTCCCATTTTCTTAATTGTTTTGTGTTTGTTATTGGAGGTCTTTTCCTTCTATTTTATTTCCTGCGTAGAGAAGTTTTAGCATTTGTTGTAAAGCTGGTTTGGTGGTGCTGAACTCTCTCAGCTTTTGCTTGTCTGTAAAGGTTTTAATTTCTCCATCAAATCTGAATGAGATCTTTGCTGGGTAGAGTAATCTTGGTTGCAGGTTTTTCTCCTTCATCACTTTCAATATGTCCTGGCACTACCTTCTGGTTTGCTAAGTTTCTGCTGATAGATCAGCTGTTAACCTTATGGGGATTCCTTTGTGTGTTATTTGTTGTTTTTCCCTTGCTGCTTTTAATATGTTTTCTTTGTATTTAATTTTTATAGTTTGATTAATATGTGTCTTGGCATGTTTCTCCATGGATTTATCATGTACGAGACTCTCTGTGCTTCCTGGACTTGACTAACTATTTCCTTTCCCATATTAGGGAAGTTTTCAACTATAATCTCTTCAAATATTTTCTCAGTTCCTTTCTTTTTCTCTTATTCTTCTGGGACCCCTATAATTCGAATGTTGGTGCATTTAATGTTGTCCCAGAAGTCTCTGAGACTGTCATCAGTTCTTTTCATTCTTTTTTCTTTATTCTGCTCTACAGTAGTTATTTCCACTATTTTATCTTCCAGGTCACTTATCCGTTCTTCTGCCTCAGTTATTCTGCTATTGATCCCTTCTAGAGTATTTTAATTTCATTTATTGTGTTGTTCATCATTGCTTGTTTGCCCTTTAGTTCTTCTAGGTCCTTGTTAAATGTTTCTTGCATTTTCTCTATTCTATTTCCAAGATTTTGGATCATCTTTACTATCATTATTCTGAATTCTTTTTCAGGTAGACTGCCTATTTCCTCTTCATTTGTTAGGTCTGTTGGGTTTTTACCTTGCTCCTTCATCTGCTGTGTGTTTTTCAGTCTTTTCATTTTCCTTATCTTACTGTGTTTGGGGTGTCCTTTTTGCAGGCTGCTGGCTCATATTTCCCATTAATTTTGGTGTCTGTCCCCAGTGGCTAAGGTTGGTTCAGTAGGTTATAGGCTTCCTGGTGGAGGGGACTAGTGCTTGTGTTCTGGCACTAGAATGAGGCTGGATCTTGTCTTTCTGGTTGGCAGCTCCACGTCTGGTGGCATGTTTTGGTATGTTTGTGGACTTATTATGATTTTAGGCAGCCTCTCTGCTAATGGGTGTGGTTGTGTTCCTGTCTTGCTAGTTGTTTGGCATAGGATGTCTAGCACTGTAGCTTGCTGGTCATTGAGTGAAGCTGGGTCTTGGTGTTGAGATGGAGATCTCTGAGAGATTTTCACCATTTGATATTACGTGGAGCTGGGAGGTCTCTTGTGGACCAGTGTCCTGAAGTTGGCTCTCCCACCTCAGAGGCACAGCACTGACTCCTGGCTGGAACACCAAGAGCCTTTCATCCACACAGCTCTGAATAAAAGGGAGAAAAAATAGAAAGAAAGAAAGAGGATAAAACAAAATAAAGTAAGATAAAATAAAATAAAGTTATTAAAATAAAAATAAATATTAAGAAAAAAAATTTTTAAAGTGAAAAAACAAACACCGATGGAGAGAACTCTAGGACAAATGGTAAAAGCAAAGCTTTACAGACATAATCTCACACAGAAGCATATACATACACATTCACAAAAAGAGAAAAAGTTGGAAAGATAATATATGTTGCTCGCAAAGTCCATCTCTTCAATTTGGGTTGATTCGTTGTCTGTTCGGGTATTCCACAGATGCAACGTACATTATGTTGATTGTGGAGATTTATTCCACTGCTCCTGAGGCTGATGGGAGGGATTTCCCTTTCACTTCTTTGTTTGCACATCTCCTGGGGTTCAGCTTTGGATATGACCCTGCCTCTGCATGTAGGTCACCTGAGGGCATCTGTTCTTCACTCACACAGGTCGGGGTTAAAGGAGCAGCTGATTCGAGGGCTCTGGCTCATTCAGTCCTTGGGGAGGGAAGGGTACGGATGCAGGGAGAGCCTGCAGCAGCAGAGGCCAGTGTGACCTTGCAGCAGCCTGAGGCGTGCCGTGCGTTATCCCAGGGAATTTGTCCCTGGATCATGGGACCCTGGCTGTGGCGGGTTGCACAGGCTCAAGGGAGAGGTAGTGTGGATAGTGACCTGTGCTTGCACACAGGCTTCTTAGTGGCGGCAGCAGCAGCCTTAGTATCTCATGCCCGTCTCTGGGTTCTGCACTGATAGCCGTGGCTCGTTCCCATCTCTGGAGCTCCTTTAAGCAGCGCTCTTAATCCCCTCTCCTCACGCACCAGGAAATGAAGAAGGAAGAAAAAGTCTCTTGCCTCTTCGGCAGATCCTGACTTTTCCCGGACTGCCTCCCGGCTAGCCGTGGTGCACCAACCCCTTCAGGCTATGTTCATGCCACCAACCCCAGTCCTCTTCCTGCGCTCCTACTAAAGCCCCAGCCTCAGCTCCCACCCCCCGCCTGCCCCAGAGGGTGAGCTGACCAGCCTCTCCGGCTGGTGAGTGCTGGTCAGCACCGCTCTTCTGTGCGGGAATCTCTCTGCTTTGCCCTCTGCACTCCTGTTGCTGTGCTCTCCTCCATTGCTCCAAAGCTTCCCTGCTCCGCCACCGTCTCTGCCCGCAAAGGAGCTTCCTAGTGTGTGGAAACCTTTCCTCCTTCACAGCTTCCTCCCACTGGTACAGGTCCCTTCCCTGTTCTTTTGTCTCTGTTTTTTCTTTTTTCTTTTGCCCTACCCAGGTACGTGGGGAGTTTCTTGCATTTTGGGAGGTCTGAGGTCTTCTGCCAGTGTTTAGTGGGTGTTCTATAGGAGCAGTTCCATGTGTAGATGTATTTCTGATGTATCTGTTCGGAGGAAGGTGATCTCCGCATCTTACTCTTCTGCCATCTTCCTCAACTCCCAAAATACGTGTCTTGTGGACAGCATATGGTTGGGTCTTGCTATTTTTTTTTTTTTTTTTGTGGTACGTGGGCCTCTCACTGTTGTGGCCTCTCCCGTTGTGGAGCACAGGCTCCGAACGCGCAGGCTCAGCGGCCATGGCTCACGGGCCCAGCCGCTCTGCGGCATGTGGGATCTTGCCAGACTGAGGCATGAACCCGTGTCCCCTGCATCGGCAGGCGGACTCTCAACCACTGGGCCACCAGGGAAGCCGGGTCTTGCTTTTTTATTCAATATATGTCTCTTTATTTTAATGTGATTATTGATGTGGTTAGATTTAAAATGACCATCTTTCTGTTCATTTTCTATTTGTTCCATCTGTATTTTATTTACTTTGAGCAATCCAATTATGATATGATTTGGTGTAGCTTTATTCTTGATTTTATGCCTTCTCTTTTTGTTTCTTAACTTCTTTAATCTGTGAGGTTATAGTTTTCATCAAATTTGGGGAAAATAGTCATTATTTCTTCAAAATTTTTCTTTTCCTTCTTCTCCCCTTCTGGGCTTCAGTTATGTGAATGTTTAGATTGTTGAAATTGTTCTACATTTCACTGATCCTCTGCCCATTCTGTCTTCAAGTTCACTCATATTTTATATGCAATATGTATTCTGCCAACAATCCCACATAATATATTTTTCATCTTGGACACTGTAGTTTTAATTTCTAGAGGTTTGATTTAGGATCTTAAAAATATTTTCCACATTTCTACTTATTTTCTCAAATATATAAAATAGTTATGATAAGTATTCAAATGTACTTCTCTATTACTATATCATCTGTCTCATTTCTCTATTGATTTTCACACTTTTTTTTTTTTTGCAGTACGCGGGCCTCTCACTGCTGTGGCCTCTCCTGTTGCAGAGCACAGGCTCCAGATCCGCAGGCTCAGTGGCCATGGCTCATGGGCCCAGCCGCTCCGTGGCATGTGGGATCTTCCCGGACCAGGGCACGAACCCGTGTCCCCTGCATCAGCAGGCGGACTCTTAACCACTGCGCCACCAGGGAAGCCCTCTCTGTTGGTTTTAATGTGATATTTTTTCTCTTGACTATGGGTTGCTTTTTTCTTTTGTTTTTTTTTTTGCTTATTTGTATGACTTGTAATTTTTTATTGAATGCCAGGCATTGTGATTGTTAGGCACTGGATTTTTTTTTGTAATATATATATTCTTGAATTTTGTGCTGGGATGTGAAGAAGTTACTTGGAAACACTTTATCCATTTAAGGCTGGATTTAAAGATTTTGCTGGGCAGTACCAGAACATCATTAAGTCTTTAGCTAATTTTCCTCCATTACTGAGACAAAATTCTTCTGATTACTCTAATCAATACCTCATGACTTATAAAAGTCTCCCCTCTTACCAATGGGAACAGAAAATATTCCCAGCCCTATGTGAGATTCAGAGATTATTCACAGTAATACTTTTAAATGGTTCTTACCTCAGTTTCCTCAAATGTATCCTTTGAAACAGATTAATATACAAGGAGGACCTTCTGCAAATCTCTGGAGTTCTCCTACTGTGTAGTTCTCTACTCTCTCTACTCTGAGAATTTCTTCCCTGATTCTCAGCTCTATCTTCTAAATTCAAAAGACCAATGGGCTTTGCCTGGGTTTCCTCTCCCTGTTATATTGTCCAAGAAAATCTCTCCAGGCAGTAAACTGAAGCAACTGTAAGGCTCACGTCACTTGTTTTCTGTCTCCCAGAGATCATATTTTTTTATTGTTTCATGTCCAGTGTCTTGGAAATCATTGTTTCATTTTTCTTGTCAAGTTTTCTAGTTGTTTGAAGTGAGAGAATAAATCCAATCTCTTTGCTTTAATTTCATCATAAACAGAAATTCAGGGCATGCTATTTTTAATAAACAGAATTTATGAGATTTAAATATGTATGTTACATATAAGAAATAAAAAATAACTTCTTTTGTCTAAAATAACTGTCAAAATATGAGTAAACCATGAAATTAGATTTTAACAAAAAATAATAAATGATACTGATTTGAAATGCCTTCACCAACTGAAATCATGAACCAAAAAAGGACATTTTATTATTCTTCTATTGTTAATTTCATGAAAATATTTTTTCTCTTTTTTCAATATTTTATTAGCAATAAACACATGAATTGGATTGTAATGACTCATTTCATTTTCTGGAAAATTTTATGTGTGATTTTGAAAATATTATTATATAAATTAAATACTTTCTCTAGGTGTGAACTTCTTATGGTCCCCAAGATAACATGTGGGTTTAGGTGCTTTCCTGGTGTGTACTTCATTGCTTGGTTTAAGCATTTGAGGAGCTAACTGCTGAAAATTACCACAAAAACTGCTAGATTCTTATTGCCTGGTAGCAGGTACTAACAGGGCAGAAAGAATAGGTTCTGTCTTTTCAGATATCCCACTCAGAGCGAAGAAGCTCACTTTGCAAGAGAAAAGCTTTATACAATATTGCTAGGGGAACAGAACATAATTATGTATTTCAGTGTAGTGCCTTTTCATGCAAAAATTTCAGAAATTTTGAGTAAATGTTTTTTCTGTGTCTGTTAGGCACCATTCTAGACATTAGAAAAAGAAAAAGTAATTAAAGATACCTTGTCCTTGAGGAACTTATAATCTAACATAAAGCTTAATATTGTAATAGTGTTCTTGTGAAAATGCTTCCATTTTGTTTTTAATTATGGATGACATTTAAAATGGGTTCTTTATTTTTTCTGTAGATTTTTGTTTTTGTTAAAAAATGAAGTATTTGCAGATTCCCCCACCTTCAAAACTAAATTACTAGATGTACATCAGCCAGAATAAAAGAGCACTGAAAAAAACCGGAGATTCAATTTATTAGAATACTGAGGCTAAATCTTTCCAAATTTTGACTTCAAAGCATTTATTCTTTATTAATTTATCTCCATTCTTCACTTGATTTTCTACAGAAATACTGTAGAAATATATATATATATACACACACACACACACACACACACACACACACACACACACACATATATATATATATATATATATATATATATATATGAAAAAAACAAATTCCCTGAAGGTTTTCAGCAAAGCCCTTTTCAAGAAAAGATGAGGGAGGGACACATTTGCAACAACTTACCATGCCCCTCCCTCACCTTTGCAAGGCATGAACCACCTGTCTCTTTCCATGGCTCTGTAATAAAACTTTTTTGTTCCTAATTCCAATGTTTCATTATTGTTTGGGCTTCACTATGAGTTGGGCACATGCACGTGTGTTCAGTAACAATTTTGTTGAGCCAGCCAGGAGTCTGTATCTGTGGTAAGTTGACCCCAGCCAGGACACCTCCTTCTCCAAGTGTTTAGTAGCTGTCAGAGCTCATTTTGTTCTTACAGCTGTCCACATAGATCAGGTCACAGTCAGATCATGATATTCCAACCACAGCATCTTTAACTGGTCTTTTATGCCAATGGAGAATCTACTAAATTCACAGTCAGGCAGAATATCACCATCTCCATCAGTCTTCTGGTTTACCTTTCAGTGCACCTGCTCAGCCACCCAAAAACACACCAGATGTGCCCAAAACTAGAAGCTACAATGTGTGCATGCACCTAACACTGCCATAGCCTTCCTTTTCAGTAACCTCCTCAGCACACTGCCAGGCCTTGCTCAATGACTGCTCTGGTGAAGGGGGCAAGCACACAAATGGGGGCCAGGTCTTGGGGACTACAACCCAGGGAGACTGCCACTGCAGGGAACACTGTGACACTGGCCATTGGTGGAGCGGGACTGCTAACAACTGCACACTAACAGCTCTGCCATTATTACAGTGTTATGTGTTTTTTTTTTCACTGCAGGTTGTACTTTTTCTTTACTGTACTTCTAATAGTTTTGGATTTTACAATTATTTGTATTAATATTTATGTTCTCTTATTTCCCAAATGAGCATGTAGAGCTCCATGGGAAAGGAGATTATGCAGCCAGTGGGAATGAAAGACAATGCAGCAGCAACTTACATGGATTGATGAATGAGGACTGGAGGGTTAAAGGAACATCACTGGATGCCTAAATAGACATAGACTTTAAAAAACAGATGGTCCACCACCAGCACTCAATGGCTTGGTACTACTGAGGCTGCTCCCCAAACTTAGAGGCAGTCCTGGGGAATTGGCAAGAAAGTCTTAAATTAACTGAGATTAAGTTTCTGTACCTAGTGAAATAGGACTTCTGAAGAGAAATTTAGTTGATTTATGGAAAAGTTTGAGAAAAGGAGATTTCTTGAAAACCTTAATTTATAAAGTCTGATATTTATATCTATTGTTCCTTCATTATAAGCAATAAGAAAAACAGCAACAGCAATGAAACTTTTGACCATTCAAAATACAGGGGAAATATAAAGTAAGGTACAAATACTAACTCTAATCAAGATGGAGACATAAGAAGATCCTGAACTCACCTCCTCTCATGGACACACCAAATATAAACCTACATATAAAGCAACTCCTCCTGAAGAATTGAGGGCTTGTTGAATAGCTCCTGCACAACAAACAATAGAGAAACCACATAGAGATGGGTAGGAGAGACAGAGATGTGGTATCAGTGGGTGCCCCACCCCTGATGTAGTGAACTGTATTAGGAAGGGATATCACTGAGGGGCCTGTGTGCAGACTTGCTCACCCTGGGGCCCAGGAAAAATAAATGGTTTATAGGGAACCTAGATTATACATGAAGAAAATCACTTTATTAACCCTAAAGCATCTGCCAAAAGGGCAGGGGACCCCTGGAACTCTTTTCAGGTTTGGAGGCACTGGAAAGCACCATTTTTTTTCCCATTTTCCTTCCACCTGATAGTGCACGTGGGAACACAGTCCAGGTGCTGCACAGGCCACCCAAGAATGCTTCAGGCCCCAGCCTACACCAGCTATAGCTATCCCACTGAGGCAGCCCTGCTGTGGCATGCTCCTGAGAACACCTGCCCAAGCCCATACTAACTCTAGCCATCTTACCAAGATGGCTGTAGTGGAAATCAGAACAGCAAAAAGAAAAAAGAATTTTAAAAAATGAGGATGGTTTAAGGGGCCTCTGGGATAATATTAAGCATACTAACATTTACATTACAGGGGTCCCAGTAGTAAATGAGTTAGAGAGGCAGAAAACTTATTTGAAGAAATAATGGTTGAAAACTTCCCTAACCCAGAGAAGGAAACAGATATCCAGGTCCAGGATCACAAAGAGTCCCAAAAAGGATGATCCCAAAGAGATCCACACCAAGATATATCATAACTGAAATTGCTAAAATTAAAGATGAAGAACTTTAAAGGCAGAGAAAAACAACAGATCAAACATAAGGAAACCCCTATAAGGCTATCAGCTGATTTTTCAGCAGAATCTTTGAAGGACTGAAGGAAGTGGCGAAATATATCTAAAGTGTTTAAAGAGAAAGAAAATTCTAACTGGCAAGGATATTATTAAGAATTAGAGGAGAGATGAAGTGTTTTCCAGACAAGCAAAATCTAAAAGAGTTCATCACTAAACCACCCTTACAGGAAATAAAAGAAAGGTCTTCTTTAAGTAGAAAAGACCATAACTAAAAAAAAGAAAATGTGTGAAAGAAAAAAATCTGACTGGTAAAGGCAAATGTATAGTGAAGACAGTGGATCAGCCACTTAAAAAGTTAAGATGGGGGCTTCCCTGGTGGCGCAGTGGTTGAGAGTCCGCCTGCCGATGCAGGGGACACGGGTTCGGGCCCCGGTCCGGGAAGATCCCACATGCCACAGAGCGGCTGTGCCCGCGAGCCATGGCCGCTGAGCCTGCGCATCCGGAGCCTGTGCTCCGCAACGGGAGAGGCCACAGCAGTGAGAGGCCCGTGTACCGCAAAAAAAAAAAAAGTTAAGATGAAGTTTAAAACAAAGACTGTAACACCAGACAAAGGAGGGCATTACGTAAATATAAAGGGGTCAATCAAAGAACAGAATATAGCATTCATGAATATTGATGCACCCAACATAGGAACACCTAAATTTTAAAGCAAATATTAACAAACACAAAGAGAGAAATAGACAGTAATACAAAAATAGTAGGGAACTTTATACCTCACTTACATCAATGAATAGACCTTCCAGACTGAAATTCAGACACTGGCCTTAAACAACACAGTAGATCAGGTGAACTTTATATACATATTATTTCAGCCAAAGACTGAAGAATACACATTCTTTATAAGTGTACATGGAACATTCTCCAGGATAGATCAAATGTTAGGTCACAAAATAAATCTCAATAAATATAAGAAGACTGAAATAATATCAAGCATTTTTTCTGACCACAATGGTATGAAACTAGAAATTAATTACAGGAAGAAACTGGAAAAAATATAAACATGTGGACACTAAACAAGATGGAACTAAACAATCAATGCATCGTTGAAGAAATCAAAGAGGAAATCAAAAAATACCTTGAAATAAACAAAAATGGAAGCACACCTTTCTGAAGTCTATGGATGCAGCAAAAGTGATTCTGAGAGGGAAATTCATGGCAATAAAGGACTAACTCCAGGAACAAGAAAAATCTCAAATAAACAATTTAACTTTACACCTAAAGAAATTAGAAACAGAAGATCAAACAAAGACCAAAGTTAGTATAAGGATGGAAATAATATACATCAGAGTAGAAGTAAGAATCATTAGAGACTACTACAAACACTTATGGACCAACAAGTTGAACAATTTAGCAGAAATGGATAAATTTGTAGAAATATACAATTTCCAAGATTGAATCAGGAATAAATAGAAAATATGAATAGACTGATTACTAGTAATGGTATTGAATTTATAATTTTTAAAAATTCCCAACAAAAATGTCCAGGACCATATGGCTTCTACCAAATGTTAGAGAAGGGTTAATACCTCTCCTTTGCAAACTATTCCCAAAAGACTGAAGAGAAAGGAACGCTTCCAAACTCGTTCTATGAGGCCAGCATTATCCTGATACCAAAGCCAGAAAAAAACTTTATAGAAAGAGAAAATTATAGGCTAATATCCCTGATGATTATATTATAGAAGCAAAAATCCTCAACAAAATATTAGCAACTGAATTTGACAATACATTAAAAGGATCATACACCATGGTCAAGTAGAATTTATTACAGGAATGCAAGGATGGTTCGGGACTCACAAATCAATCAACATGATAAAACATCACATTAACAAAACAGAGGATAAAAATCGTATGATCATCTCAATAGATGGAGAAAAAGCATCTGAAAAAATTCAATATACATTTATGAAAAAAAACTCTTAACAAAGTGGGTACAGGGGGAACATACAGCAACCTAATAAAGATCTATATGATAAACCCACAGCTAACATCATGCTTATTTGTGAAAAGCTGAAAGCTTTTCCTCTAAGATCAGGAACAAGACAAGGATTTCCACTATCACTACTTTTATTCAACATAGTTTTAGAAGTCCTAGTCATGGCTATCAGACAAGAAAAATAAATGAAAATCATTTAAATTGGAAAGGAAGAAGTAAAATCAAACTGTCAATATTTTCAGATGACATGATACTACATATAGGAAACCCTAAAGATTCTGGAAAAAAAACCTATTAGTATTAATAAATGACTTCAGCAAAGTTGCAGGATACAAAAATAATATACAAAAATCTGTTGCATATCTATACACTGATGACAAGATATCAGAAAGAGAATTAGAGGAAACAATCCCATTTACAATTGAATCATAAGGAATAAAATACCTAGGAATAAATTTAAGCAGGGAGGTAAAAGTCCTATACAAGGAAAACTATGAGAAATTGATGAAATACATTGAGAACACAAATAAATGGAAAGATATTCTGTGTTTATGCAATGGAAGAATTAATATTGTTAAAATGTCCATACAACCCAAAGAAATCTACATACAACTCAAGTCAATACAATCCTTTTCTAAATTCCAATGTTATTTTTCACAGAAATAGAGAATACAGTCCTAAAATTTGTGTTGAACTAGAAAAGACTCCAAATAGTCAAAGCAATCTATGGTACTGGCACAAAACAGACACATAGATCAATGGAACAGAATAGAGAACCCAGAAATAAACCCACATTTATATGGTCAATTACTCTACAACAAAGAATATCAACAGAGATATTCAATAAATGGTGCCAGGAAAACTGGACAGTTACATGCAAAAGAATGAAATTAGACAACTTTCTTACACCATGTACAAAAACAAACTCAAAATGGATCAAAGACTTAAATGTAAGGCCTGAACCCATAATACTCATAGCAGAAAACAGGCAGTATGCTTTTTGACATCTGTCTAGCAATATGTTTTTGGGTATGTCCCCTAAGGCAAGGAAAACAAAAGCAAAAAATCAAATGAGACTACATCAAACTAAAAAGCTTTTGCACAGAAAAGGAAGCCATCAACTACATGAAAAGGCCACATCCTGCATGGGAAAAGATATTTGCAGGTGAAATGTCCAATAAAGGGTTAATATTCAAAATATATACAGAACTCATACACTTAATATCAAAAAACAAACAAACAAAAATGGACAGAGAACCTGAATAGAAATTTTTCCAAAGAAGACATACAGATGGTCAACAGGCAAATGAAAAGATGCTCAACATCACTAATCATCAGGGAAATGCAAATCCAAACCACAATGAGATAATATTTACCTATTCTATTCTAACAGGTGTGAGTATTCTAACTTCATACCTGTTAGAATAGATAGTATCAAAAAAACCAAAAAAGTGTTGGTTAGGGTATGGAAAAAAGGAAACCCTGGCACACTTTTGGTGAGAATGTAATTTGATACAACCACTATGGAAAACAGTAATCAAAAATTTAAAAAGATAACTGCCATAGGACCCGGCAATTCCACTTTTGGGTATTTATCCTAAGAAAAAGAAAATCCTAGTTCAAAAAGATATATACACTCCTATGTTTGTTGCAGCATTATTTGCAATAGCCAAGATCTGGAAGCAACTTAATTGTCTATTGATAGATGAATGGATAAAGAAGACGGGGTATATATACATACAGTAGAATATTACTCAGCCATAAAAAATGAAACATCACCTTTTGTGACAACATGGATGCTATGCTAAGTGAAATAGAGAAAGAAAAATACCACATGATTTCACTTATAGGTGGAATCTAAAAAAAAAAGAACAAACATAAAAAACAGAAACAGACTCATAGATATAGAGAACAAACTGATGGTTGCCAGAAGGGAGGTGGGTATGAGGGTAGACAAAATAGGTGAAGGAGATTAAGAGGTACAAACTTCCAGTTATAAAATAAATAAATCTTTAGTCTGTAATGTATGGTGTAGGCAATAAAGTCAATAATGTTGTAGTAACTTGGTATGGTCACAAGTGGTAACTAGACTATCACAGTGATCATTTAGTAATGTATAAAACTAGCTAATCACTACGTTGTACACCTGAAACTAATATGGAAATAGCAAACTCAGATATTCAGATTTCATTCCTTCATTATGCCATTTAATGAGGTCCCTGCTGTATTTAGTTGTGTAAATACTGTTATTGCAAAGTCTGAAGATTGTGGCTGTGTTTTTATACATGCAAACACAATATCTTTATTCCAACAAATGTCCTCAGGGTATTGCAGTTTGTTCCTTGCTGGTGTTTCCATTATTTACATAGAACAGAATTAAAGGGAGTGGTAGAAAAAGGAATCTTTTAAAATATCAAGTTCACAGTAATTTTAGCACTTAGGGGGCAAAGAGAAACCATATAAATAAATTTAGAATTGCTTCCAGATACAGACCTATTAGATAAGATTCACTGAGGTCATTTATTCCTCCTGTGACACTTTAGAGAAGGACACTTACTGCTCTAAATTTTCCCCAACTACCATTATATTTTGTCTATTAAAATTATAGGGAGACTTGTAGCTGCCTTATTTAGATCATTTTTGATGACTAATATTTCAGGGATGGCTACCCATAGCATTCACTAGTTTAACAAATATTTATAGAACACCTATACTATATCAGGCATTGGGCTACATTCTGAGGATACAATAGTAAGAATGAAGCTCAGAGTAGAAAAGGAAGTGTTATATAAAGGGAAAGTCATGTCTTGCTTATCTGTGCTACTTACTGAGATTTTTCTCCCCTACAGAGTAGATGTGAATTTGACATTGTAAGGAACTGTTTTGCTCTTATGTCTGCAATATGAACTGATTAAAACTATATACTCAAGCCAAGTGATCACTAGGGAACAGCTGAAAACTGTGGAAGAAATGGTATACAGAGATGACAAGGAGCTTTAAAAGTTACTGATGATTTCAGAGCTATTAGTAGACTGGTATGAGACTGATTTTAAAAGGGTAATACATAATACACTTCATCCCCCCAAGCAGAATGCCATGGCCTTATCAGAGATTGAAGACTAGATTTAAATTCTGATTCCCAGGAGAACAGTTGAAAAAGGAACATGGAAAATCTCTGTCTTAGACTTTAAATTAAAAAAAAAATTGACCTTACACTTAAAAGGGTAAAATAATTTTAGTAGTTGTTGTGTTAGTTCTAGTCACCAAGGCAGAGGAAAACCTTGATAATCACAATTGGACCAACTCTTATCTACCCAAAATGTAGTGGCACTTTTAAGCTTGGATGAAGAGGCTATTTTCTAAAGTGAAACAGGCAAGAGCCCTGCCAACCCTGGAACAATAATGTTTTAATTTAACTTTTCAGAGTACAAGGGTGCAAAATGGCCTTACCATGAAATGATGAAGTTGAAGATTACATGTTAGACTGTATCTGCAAAGAAAATTTACAGCTAGTAAATGCTGAAGTTAAGAGGCTTGTGATGTTTTTGGCAGTCAGAAGGGGGCCTAAGAATAGAACCATGATAGTCATAAAACCCTAAAAGTAAAGGTCCTATTTGCATCCATTTCTCTCTTTGCTAGAAGTTACAAGGACTACATGATAATTTTGCATAGAGAGAAGTCATGGCATGAGTTGGCAGCGGGAAAATCCATCATCATTTGCTTCCTTTAAGCAAAGATAATACAACTATTAATACTCAGAGTCTATCAGAAGTTTATCTTAGGACAAACTGAATGCCCTCTGATCTTGAGGTCCAGGAGAAGAGATGAAGGGAAAGGTATGAATGAAGTCTTTTAGTGGGAAAAGAAAACTTACTTATTATCTACATTTACTTGGCAAACTACAGGCTGTCACCAAATCTTTTTCCCCATTCTTCATGGATATTTAGCAGACCAGGTTACGTTTCCAGCCAGTCTTTCAACTATTTCTAGTCATGTGAACTAGAAGTTTTTCACAGTAGCATGAGTTGAATGGCATGTGTAAAACTTCTTCACTAGCTTATTAGGAAATTGTTGCCTGTAATTCCTTTCTAATTCCTTTACTTCTTTTTTTTTTTATAATAACACATGTGTTTTGTTAGTTTTACTTTTTAGTTTCTAATTTTTTTAAATATCTTTATTGGAGTATAATTGCTTTATACTAGTGTTAGTATAAAGTGTGTTAGTGTGTTAGTTTCTAGTGTGTTAGTTTCTGCTTTATAGTAAAGTGAATCAGTTATAAATATACATATGTTTCCATATCTCTTCCCTCCATCCCACCCTCCCTATCCCACCCCTCTAGGTGGTCACAAACCACCAGTTGATCTCCCTGTGCTATGTGGCTACTTCCCACTAGCTATCTATTTTACATTTGGTAGTGTATATATGTCCATGCCACTCTCTCACTTTGTCACAGCTTACTCTTCCCCCTCCCCATATCCTCAAGTCCATGGTCTAGTAGGTCTGTGTCTTTATTCCTGTCTTACCCCTAGGTTCTTGATACTAATTCCTTTACTTCTGAGCTAGAACCCACAACCCAACTTTAATCAGGAAAGCAAGAGAGTACAAAGAATTGTGCATGATAAAGAGAAAGGCGTCTGAATCCATGAATGACCATTTGGAGCAGAGCAAACTCTTGAAAGGCTGACATTTTCAACCTGAATCTAGTACATGAGAGAAGAATGAACTTCCATCATTTTTAAACTACTGTATTCTGTACGGGTATTTGTTTTAGCTGTTTATTTGTTGCCTTAATTCATTTATGTATCTGGCCTTTGGCAGCCTAGGAAATAAACTGTTTACTTAGCCATGTTCTTCTTCTTGTCATAAATATTATAATTTTGTACAGAGATCTAGGACATTCTTGCAGTTGAAGGGGAGGGCACAGATGACAATTATGGTTTTATTGTTGGTGGTTGTTGTTGCTGCCGGTGTTTTTGAGGGCAAAAGATATAGTAGTTACTAAGTTATTGTTTCTCCACTCCAAACCCACTCTTTTATCCTCTACTTTGTTCTCGCTGGATCTCCTTTGCCAGCTGGCTTCATGTTAGGCCCCTGCAAAAGAGTCTCTAGAAGACTGGAAAGCCAGAGGAGGGACCGGATGTTGATTTTTCCTCTTTCTGTTTGTCTTTCTGTTATCATCACAGTGTCTTAGCAATGCTTCTTTTTCATTTGGCAGTATCTGTTTTTTCCATTGGTGCCATATTTAGTACACAGTTTTTCCCAACAATTGTAACCAAATTTATCTGTTCCCAGTCAGAGACATTAGCACCAGAAAGCTGGCACCCTCCCTCTCCTCTTCAGAGCTCTGGTCCCAACCCCATTGTAACCCTCCTCTGAGCTCAGAGACAGCAACACCAACTGAGGGGCACCTCTTCTTCAGAGGTCTGGGTTTCAGAGATTTTCTTCTATGTTTCTAAGTATTAATAATTCCAACCTCTTCTCTTCCCCTACCCCAGTATATGCACAATTAACTACTTCCTGCAGCTGCTAAGTTCATAATATTCTAGTCCCCACTCTTAGCGCCTTTACAATTCTCTAATACTTGATTAACAATTATTTATATAAAATTCTTTATGTTAAAATAACTGGTGTGAATCTGTCTCCTGATTATAGCTTAATTGGCACAAGAGAATAATGACATTATAACATTATTGTCATCTTATGCCATGACAAATAGGCATGCATACATATTATAAAGAATGCTTTATGAATAATAGTTAATCTTCTAGTCAAAACTAAACACAGGAGTAAAATGGGGGTCACAAACTCAAGTGCCCATGCAGTTCAGGTGGTTAAGGTAAATGATTGAAGCAGACCAGATATAAGGGAAAAAACAGCAGAAGAATGACAATGATGGCAACTGACACACATCCTCAGCATCAGAGAGCCAATAAAAAAATGGAAGCCACTATAAATAACTGGACAAGGTGAACCCATCAAAAGACAGCAGCAACTGCTTGTGTCTGTACAGTTATTACCACATGGGGACAAAGATCTATTGGTCCCAAAACTTTGGGTATTGGAAAAGAAGAAAACTTTGAATTTTCATCTGTAATCTTCTGATTTATAAATGTTTTCACTCATTCAACTTTTGGGAAAACACTCTGAGGGCCAGAATAAACATGACTTTAGGCCTAATCTGATCTATACGTATCAGTTTGTGACTAATGGAGAAAGCATTTTGTATTACTCTGAACTGGAGATCTTATCAAGTCCTAAGCGTAGAGGAACAACAGAAATTCTTGGAAAACTTTTGAACTTGGAGAGCAGAGAGTCTTATTTCTTACTTGCTGAGTAGATTAAAAGGAAGCTTTAGGACTCCTGAGTAGAAATGTCTGGGTAGTATGTTTAGGTAGAAGAAATTTAGGAAGGGTCAGAGAGCTTCCTACAGGAAAGTAGAGTGGCTTCTATGCTCCCTGTAAATTAGTAAATTAAATTACTAACTTAAGTAACAAATGACAAAGGACTTGAGAGATTTCCACAGAGTTGTCTGAGCCTCATTGTGGCAAGAAATGCAGAAACATCTGAAAAGTTTAACTTAAGAATTTGAGGGAAACTCAGAAAATTGAATAGACCTTGATATCATGAATGATGAATAATTCAACAGTAAACAACATGACAAAATACTAAAAACAGGACATGAAGATATACTATTGGATACCAGCATGGATAACTGGTAATATCAAGATCTGAAAGCCTTCTACCCATGAAAACTTGGTTACATAAGACCCCAGGAAATCAGATGCTACTCATTGGAAGACAGGGTCTCTGAAATGACTGAGAATAAGTTTCTGCCACCTTACAAAATACTACTTGTTAAAAATTCAATGAAGTTTGAAAACTAAAGGTAATTATGGTATTGCATAATTGAGTTTGCTTTCTGAGATTCATATATGCTATAAATTGAAAGTAAAAACTTGGTTTTCTAAATTTGCACTGAAAAGAAATGAGATATATCTTTAGAAGATTTTTATGTGGCTGACTTTCAAATTTATATCTCTAGCCCTGACCTCTCCTTTCAGCTCTAGGTTCTTACCTCTAATTACCTTATTTGACATCTTGCCTTATTTGTAAAACAGTTTAATCCCTACATGACCAACACCAAACTTTTCATCCTGCAACATCTCCCAAACCTATTTCTCCTTTAATACTTTCTCTTTCAGGAGTGTAACAACCACTGAGTAGTTGCTCGAGTCCAAAACATAGGAGACATTATTTTTTCCTTTTTTTCCCCACATAACCCTCTCTAATTCAGTCCAATAGTAATGATGTGGACTGTACCTCCAAGTATATCCTGTATCTGTCTACTTCCCTCTGCCTCTTCTATGACCACACTAATTCAATCCCCATTGTTTCTCTCTTTTTTTTTTTTTTTTTTTTGCGGTACGTGGGCCTGTCACTGCTGTGGCCTCTCCCGCTGCGGAGCACAGGCTCCGGACGCGCAGGCCCAGCAGCCATGGCCCACGGGCGCAGCCGCTCCGCAGCACGTGGGACCCTCCCGGACCGGCGCACGAACCCGTGTCCCCTGCATCGACATGTGGACTCTCAACCACTGCGCCACCAGGGAAGCCCCCCATTGTCTCTTGATTGAACCTACTGCGTTAGCCTCCCAACAAGAGCCAGGGCATACGAACTCATGAATGCCAGTTAAATTTTCAGAAATTTTGATAGCCAATATGTGTCATGTTGTTAGCTTAAAAACAGGCATGATTTGGAAGTATTTACACCATGAAAATCAGCAAACAAATGAGGGCTTTTCCTTCCTTCCAGGAAGCAAGTATTAAACATTAAACATCACTATTCCTGTTTCCACATTTGCACCCCTATAATCCATTTACCTCACCACAGACTTTGTAATCTTTTAAACAAATGAAAAAGGTCTTATATCTTCTTTGGTTAGCATTCTCTAATAGTTTCCCATTAAGCCTTCAAAAATCCAAAATTCTTAACAAGGCCCAAGAAACTCTATTTGATCTATTCTCTCCCTACTCCTCTGACTCCAACTCCTACTACCCCTGCCTCATTTCCTATACTTCAGATATGCTGGCCTTCCTTCTGTCTCTCTGGAATATCAAACTATTTCTGACTTGGGGTAGGTACACTTGCTGTTTTCCCTTCCTGGAATAGTTTTCACTTATATCTTCATGTGGTTTATCCCTTCTTGTCACAAAGGTCTTAGTTAAAATGTCATTTTTTTAGCAAGGACTCTGAACTGCCCAACCTACCTTCACTAAACCATGCTTTATCACAGATTTCTGTTTTTTCTTCACAGACTTTACCACTACTTAGAATTATCTTATTTATGTATTTGTTTACTATTTGTCTCTCTCATTAGAATATAAGTTCTATGAAAGCAGATGACTGTTCTAGGCTCTCTCTTCAGTACCTAACAAATGATGGGTAGTCAACAATATTTTTTAACATAAAAATATTCTATTCTTACCCTGAATTCCACTATGATCAAAAGTTGTTTTTGTTGTTTTGCTTTTGTTGTTTGTGTGTTTGTAAACCCATAGAGCTTTAACTTGGGGAAATAAAGGTATGCTGAGTAATTAACAGTTTTTCCTCCACAAGTATAAAAATCACTAAAGAGTACTCTTTCAGTAAAATTCCAAGTCCTAGAAAATCACAGCACTGCCATACTAATTTCCTCCACAATCCAGCATAGTTAAAAGGCTGATAGAAGCCTTGAAACATGAATTTAGCATTTGCCACTTTGGACTATAACATCTGTTTATTTTCTCTTATTGCATTAGACCCAACTTCCTTCAGGGCAGGGGTCATACTTTTAAGCATTTTATATTCCCAATACTGGTCCAATGCCTTCACACTGTAGGGCTTCACATATGTTTGTGGAATTAAATTGTATTTGTGATATTTATGGGATTTATTGGAGGTAGAAATAATAGAACACTTTGTCATATTTTGGAAATGAATCTACAAATGAGAAGCAGAACAAAGTATAAATTTAAACACATGGAAGAGGAATGATTTGAACTGTTAAGAAATATCTATATTATACAAACTGAATGGGTATTTATTACAAATGAGGTGGAAAATTAAACTTATAAAAATATGTTTTAGAGGTTATGCTGGTTTTTTCCTGGAACTAGAGGACTAAAATCATAATCAGTAATAAAACTTCACCACAAAAATATCTTCCAAGATGGTAGGATCAAGGGAAGACCTTCTTGTTTGCAGGGTATTGTTATGCTATTTGAGGCTAGGGGCTGGGGCTGAGCTGAAGCATATAGGAGGTAGTCAGGGTTAGGGTTTGTAAAAGGAGGAAGAAAAGGAAAGAAAGATACTGGACACAGGGAGACTGAGAAGGGACTGGTGAAAGATCCAAGGAGTATTTCTTGTTGTTTGCTATATAATATGAGATGAAGATCCTGCCCTTCATCAATCCTCTAAAATTTTCAACACATTAATGATTCTGAGATAGTAGATTCTTTAGGGAGGTTAATATCTAGGTTTTATTCCTCTGTATGAATTCAGTAACTAGAAATAGTTTTCTTTACCTAAAGCCTAGGCAGTAACTGGTAATCTCTTAACCCAATCCCACTCCTCTATCCTCTTCAATTATATCACTGACATAGCTCTGTGAACAAGAGCAATAACCTCATGTAACCAGATCCATAGATATTTTTTTGGGCTCTTTCATTTGATTCTGTTGATTGTCCTTTTGTTTTACACTCTTTTCTCTTGATTTCTCAACCATACTCATACACACAGGTGTGTATGTCCTTCTACAACCCTAAGTCTCTATTTTTCAGTTTCCTTTCCAGAAAGCTGCCTGTTTAAAGAGCATACATTGTTTCACATTGGTCTTAGAATAAAGATCAAAATTCTAAATAAACCCTATTAAGCCCTCACTGATCTGGCCCATGGCAATCTCTGAAGGCTGATCTTCCCCTATTTTCTACCTTGCTCTCTGCCCTTTTGCCATACTGGCCTTTTAAATTTTTTAAATATCCATGTTAGTGTAAGTTCATGTGCCTGATGCACAGTGAGGCCAAACAAACTGAAACGTCGTAGTTTGGAGCAGAGAAAGGCTTATTACAGGGCCATGCAAGGAGACAGGTGGCTCAAGCCCCAGAAAACCTGGAGCTCTCTGAAGGTTTCAGAAAAGCATTTTTAAAGGCTGGGGAGGGAGGAGGGTCTCAGGGTACCCAATCAACTCATACATAATTCTCTGATTGGTTGAATATGATGTAACAGGGTGGTGTCACAGGGGTTAACATTATCAGTCCTTAGGCACCAGGAGGCCAGAGGCTATGTGCTTACGGTCATCAAGTAGTTAACATCTTCCATTTGGTGGGGGGGTTTACATCTGTAAAGTAACTCAGGAAATGTGCATAAAATACTGTTATCTAGGTTCTTCAAAGAGGAGCTAAAGCAGAGGATATGGTGGAAGGCCTGTTCAGGGAAGGCCCTATAGGGTCCTGCTTGGTTATATCCACATGTTACTTCTTGTCACAAGAGTCTTTTCCTACACAATTTCTTCTTTCTGGAATGCTCTTTCCTCCACTCTTCACATATTTGCCCTCTTTTCATCCCCTCTTGAAATCTCAGCTCAAGAATTGATTCAGCAGGGAAGCTTTCCCTGACCCTACAGTCTAGAGCAACTTCCTTTGTTAAAAGACTACGATTATCTCTTTCAGAGCATGTGTCTCAGTTTATATTTGTATATTTATTAGTATGATAATTTGTTGAAGGTCTGACTATTCAACTAGGTTGTAAACTTCTTGAGAGAGACCTGTCAATTTGGAATTCTATCTAATCACTGAGTTAAGTGACTGGCACAGAGTAGGTGCTCAATAACATAAAATGCTTAATTCTTCTCCTAGCTCCCTGACCTCTCATTCTTTATCTCTTTAGCCAAGTTAATCCTCCCCCTGATCATTAAATGAATTAGCTCCTCAAGGTTTCATCTTTGGTCCTCTTCCATTTTCATTTCTTACTCTTCCTAAGATGATTTCATTCAATTTAATGGATTCAGTTATCACTTATACAAAGATCATACTAAAATATATCTGTTTCATCTAATCAAACCTTTTCTGTGAGTTCCAAATCCATTTACTCAATGACTGGCTTCACCTTCCGGGCTGAATATAATAATAAATCAAACTTAACATGTCTAAGACTAACCTCATGATTCTTCTACTGTAAACCTGTTATTTCTCCAGAATTTCATCTAATTGTGCTAGTTAAAAACATGGTAGCTCTGCTTAGGGAAATAACTGCAAATATCTTTAGTTCTGTCTAGATTGAAGTTATAGTTGATAAAAAAGGTCAGACAATGGAATGGAAACTATTGACACAATTGCTTTTGAGTGTGTAAAGCACTGGCTAGCCATCATCATCAACTTAGCTGGATAATGAAGGTCAGTAAATATTTATTTTTCAGTTGCCATTCTTATTGATATGTAGGTGGTTTTTAATAAATATTTTGATACTAATCATTTGTCAGCTGTGTATATTTTTTAAATTAATTAATTAATTATTTTATTTTTGGCTGCGTTTGGTTTTCATTGCTGTGTGCAGGCTTTCTCCAGTTGCAGCGAGCAGGGGCTACTCTTTGTTGTGGTGCCCGGGCTTCTCATTGCAGTGGCTTCTCTTGTTGCAGAGCATGGGCTCTAGGCACATGGGTTTCAGTAGTGTGGCACACAGGCTCAGTAGTTGTGGCTTACAGGCTCTAGAGCACAGGCTCAGTAGTTGTGGCACACGGGCTTAGTGGCTCCACAGCATGTGGGATCTTCCTGGACCATGGCTCAAACCCATGTCCCCTGCTTTGGCAGGCAGATTCTTAACCACTGCACCACCAGGGAAGTCCCAGTTATGTATATTTTTAAAAGACTTGAGATTTGTCAGATTCATTGAACAATAGCGCCTCAGTTTATGAGACAGCTCATGAGAGTTCCATATAAATATTAAATAAGGGTTAATTACAATCAGGAGGTGTTTACATATATTCCGCAGGTAGTTTAAAGGTCAGTTAGGACAAGCACAGTTACCCTCAATTTCTCTGGTTAAAAAAGCAATAGATTACTAAAAATGTCACTTACCCAAAATGAATATTTATGATAGATGAATTACATAGTTTTATTTAGTTTACAACTTGGGCTCCTCTTAGAAGAAAGTCGGTGGGAAATATCCCTCCATGAGAGAATGAGATCATTGTACTTGATCAGACTGCTCAAAGACAGCAAGGGAAATGAGAAGAAGGAAAAGATTACAGCTGAGAGACATGTGGACCTCTTGGCCACATTTCACCTCATTCTTTACTGCAAAGTGAATAAAAAAGGCTTATGTACATATCAAGGTATATTTCCTGTCCTTTTCAATAAATTGAGAGGAATAAATCCACTCAGTCACAAATTCATGAGCTCTTAGACTTTCATCTGTTTAGATTGTTGTACCTTGAGAAAAGAGGTGTTTTCTGTCCTTTACCAGGTCCATGTAAATGCCACGGAGTTCTTGCTAATTATCATTACAAAGTTTGCTCTGTCTGGTGGGAAGAAAACATATTGAATTTTAAAACCTCAAAAGTGTTAAAAATAAATTGTAAATGTGATCTTGGTTGTTTCAAATTTTCCATACTTTTCCAAGGCTTTAGTATAAAAGCACCCTAAGGCCATCAGATTAAAATTAACCAAAGCCTTTGCAAAATTTAGTGTTCTATGGACACAAGGAGGAGTAGGTTCCAGCATTAATCCACAGGTTTCTAGGAGTCTGATGGGAGGGAATGGAGGCCAATATAGCTAGGTCTGCCTCCTGACATTATTCTGTGGCAGAGGGGAGCAAGTGTTCTCTGTGTAGGTCTTTTACAGGGAAGGCCCATTAGTGATAGTAAAAGTGAATATGCCTGGTACAAGGTAGCACATAAAAACCAGAAACTACAAAAATTTTCACTGTTTTAAATGGGATCCATTTAAAAGGGATCCCTTATGGGAATGCTCATTTTATCTTAATGATAAATTATACCATTTAATCAGTATTATCAATCACTTGGTTTGCCTCCTACTTCATCCAGTGTTCTTTATTCATTTCCTTTGCTATTTCACCCTCTTCTCCATGACTTATAATGTTGGAATAGGCCAAAGTGCTTTCTTTGAATTTTTTTTTTTTCTCTTCTCTAGCTGTGCTTACTCTGTGGGTGACCTCATTCCATCCTGTGGATTTAAATGCCATCTATGTCGAATCTGCAGTCCAGAACTCTGTTTAATACTTAAGATTTGTTTACTAAACTGCCCAGGGGCATCTCCACTTGGATGTCTAAATATATCTCAAACTCAGCAAAATCAAAACTGAACTCCTGATGCTCCCCTCGACCACTCCCCGGTCCCAACCTGGCCTCTTACAGGCTCTTTGATCACTATTGATGGCCACTCCATCCATAATTACTATTACTACCCTGCTCTGATCCACTGTCATTTATTATTTGGATGATTGCAATAGGTCTCCTAACAGAACTTCTTGCTAACATGTTCAATCCCCTAAGTCAAGGCAGAGCACAGCAGACAGAGGGTCCTTTTACTATGTAGGTCAGTTTACAGCACTCAGATCATGTCTCTCTTTTGCTTAAAACCTTCCAGTGGCTCCCCATACACCGGCCTACTAAGACTTACATCATCTGCTTCCACTTCGCCTCTCTGACATCATCTCTTCCTTGCTTTACTTCTCTGACCAATTTCTCCTCATTTATCCTACTCCAGCCACAGCAACCTCTTTGCTTTTTCTCAAATATTCAAGTAAACACATACCGTACAGACTTCACGTTGTTATTTTCCTCTGCCTGGAACAGTCTTCCCTCAGATATCCACACACGTAATTCCACATCTCTTTCTCAAATGTCACTTTGTCAATGAGATGTATATGATTATGTTGAAAAGAGTAGCCCACTTCCACTAGCCTACCACTCCTGTTCATTCCCAAGCCCTTTCACCCTGCTTTAGCTATTTTTCCCCCATAGCATTTACCAACTTCTAGTATACAGTAAAATATATACATATATAAAATATATATATATATACAGTAAAATATATTTTATTTTATTCTCTATCCCCATTCCCATAGTAGAATATAAGCTCCATGAAGGAAAAGGTCTTTATCTTTTTTAATTGATATATTTCAAGCACATAAAATAAAGTTTGCCTCAGTTCAGGGGCTCAATAAACATTTGCTGAATGCTGACTTGAAATCTTATTTATATAAATTATTTAGATTCAGTTGTACCACTTAATATCTAATTCTCTCCTAAACTGTATACTCAATAAACGCTAGTATTATGCCTGTCTTGTTCACTGTTAAACAGGTTAGTTTTAAACCCCTAATACTAATTCTGATAACCTTTTTATTTTATTTTGTTATTCATTTCATGTCTCTCTTTCTTTTACTTATATGTTCATGCATTTGTTACATTTCTCTCTGACCAGTTCACAAGCTGCTTGAGATCAGGACCTACTACATATTTCTTTGGATCTTAATTATATAATATTTCTGTTCCTTGGGTTAGGATTGCATGGTCAAGTTCAGCAGTAACTTAGATGTCTAAAAATCTTATCCCATGCTGATCCCAGTTATCCTGGAAAAAAATTATGTCATTACAGGAGCTATCAAATATTCCAATTACCTTAGAAGGACCCTAAAATATATAGATAAAATTGTTCTACATCACTACTACCAGAGTTATGAAACAGCCCAAGAGCAGGAAAAGCCTCTGAAGGAACTCAGTATAGAGTGATAGCCTTGGATAAGTCTAGAAGGAGACAAGGGTACAGGTATATAGGCCAAAGCAAATGAAAGTCTGACAAAACAACCTGTAGTTTCAGCAAAACACAGCAATTAGGCAAAAACAAGGGGGTCCCACAGCAAGCCTTATCTATCCTAGTCTGACAACTCCCTTGAAAAACTGAGTTTAAAATAGTAGAACTCTAAGGATGTTCTGTTTTAAATTCAAATCTCCAAGAATGCCTGCCAGTAAAACTCATATTCATTAAGGAGAAGGTGATATGTTGATGTTTGTAAAATTCCACCATAATCATCATTCATTCTCATTACTTTCTTCCTGGAGGAACTAGGAAGAAACACTAGCTTTGACAGAAAACTGAAGACTTGAAGGAAAATTGGATAGAAGACTCATTTTATAAAGACTTGAATTGCCTGCAGGTTACTGCTGACCTAATTTGAAGTAATAATTTAAGGACAGAAAACTATCTCATTATCTACAACTTTACATCAAATTATTCTTGAAGATGCTAAATTATTTTCTATTATGAATTTTGTAAATTAATGTTTAAGTAGCATCAAGAAAAAGGTGATATTTCAAAGAGAAATTTTATTGGATTTGTTCGTCTTCAGTTAATGAACCTGTGTGAAAGAAATGTTAATAGAATATTCTCTTCTTACAACTCTGGAGCAAGATTAAAGAGCCGTTTAATAACTCCTTTCAGAGAGCTGTCCTTTTCTGTGCCCTTGCTCAGTTTGAGTCAGGTTTCTCTCTTGTTCCAGCAGAGAACAATTCTTCTACAGTCTAAGTACAGAAAAGAGGACTAGAAAAACTTCAGGGTAAGCTTGCTATACAATTCTAAAATGCTCCATAACATTTAAGAATGGCAACACCTGCCCCTCCCTTCTCCTAGGTCATTATTTAGGCTTTAAAGTAATATAATATCAAATAGCTCTCTATTGGAAGGGTTATTTAGTTGGAGAGGTATTCATTCTGTTTGTCACAGGTAAGGGGGGAGGGAATTACATTGCCATTTTAGAAAATGTTTTATTACAGAGAAGCAAATGGTGTCTCACACAGGTCTAGGCATTTTTATTACAATTAAAACTCTTACCCCTTTCCTATTTCAATGTGACATTCATGCCTACCTCCCAAGTACAGACTTGATTCTTCATCACACATAGCCCCTTATATATTATGTTTCTTGCCAACACAAGAAAACCATGTTGATTGATTGAATCATAAAAAAAATCTGTTGTTATAATAAGGAATTCTTCATTCCTTTATAAAAAAAAACAAAAACAACTGTACATTTAAGTTAGTGTTCCATTTTGAAGCAGTGGGTAAAACAGGTGACAACTTAGGCAGACATAATTTCAATCATCCTCACAAGATAAGTAGTCCTTCATTTACCTGTGTCACATTTACCCACAATTATAAACCAGACACAAGTATATTACTAGCTTAAGCTGGCAGGGCTTGCAATGTCCACAAAAGTCACTTACTAAAAGCAATTCTGGAAAAAGGGTAATAAAAAATTATTACTAACACATTTTCATAAAGTGTATCAAATCAACTAATGTGTCACTTTACAATACGTTGTGAGAATGGGAAAATGAACAGATGAGTGAGTTTTTTATGAGAGAGTCAGGCCAAAATATGCCAAAAAGTTAGTCCACAATCAAGAAGACAAAGTCAGTTGTGACAGCACTAGAGTGGGGCCTTGCTCAGTCAGGAAGTAACATGAAGGAACTTGGATACATGGTGCTTCAAGGAGAAGACACCGAAACAAGAGAATATTCCCAAACAAGTGATGGAACCATATCTAAGATTTCACTTAGTTTTATTCAGCATTAGTGTAATAACTTGGAATTTATAATGTGCTGTTACATACAATGTATCATATTACATCCATAGCCACATTGTAAGAAATGTAGGCAATATCATCACCCCAAAGAGCAGAGGTCATCATTCCAAATTATTAACGAAGAAATTAAAGTTCAAAGAGGTATTTTTCTTGTCTATAACTTATTAGTTTATTAAAAAGTCATTTTTTGAGCATATGGAACTGTCATGGGCTTTGAAAGTAGAGTACTGAGCCATAGATATAATCCCTTCTCCCATGGAAATGATGTGTTAGTGGAAGATTCAGATAATAAGTAGACAAATAAATATTTTTATTCTTAATTGTAATTAATGATATACAGAAAACAAACAGTATGTGATGGAAAGTAACTTCAGATATCCTTGTGAGGAAAAACATCTTTAAAGGGATGATATACCACTGAGACCTGAAGGATGACAAATTATTAACCAGTCAAACTGTAGAAGAAGTTTCTTCCAGGAAGATAAAAAAGCATATGCAAAGGCCCTGTGATGAGAAAGAGATTAAGATGTTCAGGAGATAGAATCTGTGAAGTCATGGAGGTCAACCCAGGCCCTTTTAAATGTTACCCATAAATAACTCTGAAGCAAATAAAATATAATCCAAAATCCCCCAAAGGAAAGGTTATAAAATGGGCCTTATGTATAGTTGGAGACTATAAGTCTCCAGTGGTTACCATGGGTTGTGATCAGTTTCCGGCCTAACTAGCCATTAGTGTCTCAACTAATTTTACTGAAAATACCTCACCAGATTTTATAGTCAAAATGCTTCAGTTAATGGAATTTTCTGGAATCTAGAAAAGTAAGATAGCATAGTGATCAAGAGCACAGTCCTTGAAGGAAGAGACCAAGATTTGAATACAAGTTCTGTTACTCACTGGCTATATAACCTGATGAAAGTTACATGGTCTCACTGAGCCTTAGTTGTATTTGCATAAATTCAGAATTGAAGTAGGGATTAAATGAGAGAAGGCAAGTAATGCACCTTAATATAGAATTTTGTCAGAGAAAAGTCTCTGTCTGATCTAACATGAATTCTTTCTATTTCATTAAATGAGTCTGAGCTTCTAAATTTCCCAGATCATTCTTGCCCCAATATGGCTGCTTCTGAAAAATCATTTTCTTCTAACATGAATCTTATTCTCAGTCTTTGGCTATGCACTTGTTCAGCTTAATTTTTCATTTGTTCTGCACAGAACCACATAGGAGAATGGGCTGGTCAGGTAGCTACCTGCAGAATCAATTTTAATTACTATTTTATCCTAGGGAATACATGTCTTCACCAATTTTGCTTAACTATCATATGAAAATTCATGTTTTGAAAGTATTTTTAGTAAGATTTTTGAAGAAGAATGTTCTCATTGAGAATTCATTAAAAACAAAGTAAAATAACAAGTAAAATTGCTATCTTTTTTTTTTTTTTTTTTTTTTTTTTTTGCGGTACGTGGGCCTCTCACTGTTGTGGCCTCTCCCGTTGCGGAGCACAGGTTCCGGACGCGCAGGCTCAGCGGCCATGGCTCACGGGCCTGGTCGCTCCGCGGCACGTGAGATCTTCCCGGACCGGGGCACAAACCCGTGTCCCCTGCATCGGCAGGCAGACTCTCAACCACTGCGCCACCAGGGAAGCCTGATATCATTCTTAATGTCTGTATATATAATGTAAATTATATATTATTTTCAATTATTAAAGGTAATTTTAATAAATTTAATAACAAAGAAGGAATTCTAAATTTGAGTGATGAGAGAAAGAATGAGAAATTGCAAAACACAAAGAATAAGATTCTACATTACGCTGTGTGTGGTATACAAGTAGGCATTGACGACTTCTGTAGAGTATGATTTTATTTTACGGAACCATAGTATTTCTCAAATCTGATAATATTTAACATTCTAAATAAGATTTTAGGTATCACTAATTAAGTTCAAGATTGTATGAAAAACACTGAAAATTTTGTATAATACTTAAAGCCATTATGCTGAAATTTTGAGTAGCTCTTGGCAACTGAATTATGATATCATTTATATAAGCCAAATTTATAAGTCTGAGAAAGAGGGTGTGTAGCCGCAATCCATAATTCACATATACTTTCAAACATGTTAAATCAAGTATATCAGTGCTCATACCATGTTTAAAGTTGTTTCTCCACTGATGCAATGAAGAGTTTAGCACTATTCATAAAGCTTAATACATTTTATTATATAGGGAAATTTATAAATTATGTTAAGTTTGAACTTCAGTTACTTAAGATGCAACAGGTCACCTAGTATCTGGTTTGTTTTCCACATTGGTAAACTAATTTAATAATATGAAACTCCCTTCACTTTGCAATGTGTAGAGACTTTCGGTGGCACATGGCCTGAAGTACTTAAATAATAATACCTTTGATCTACTTTGGGAGAAGGGAAAGGTTTTTCAAATGATGTTACATAGGAAATGTTTTGGTGTCCATATTTCTGCTTAATCAGAAAAGAATATTAGTGCTAAAAGTATCATAAAACATTTCTTCTATGACCACACAGTTATAGAAATCAGCATACCAACATAGGACTCAGAGTAATCAGATTAAAACAGTTGGGCACAATTCTTCTGAGAATATAACTAAAGCAGAAAATAAGCATTTTACAGAGTATTACAAAAAGTTTTCTTAGCTGGACGGAGACTTGTAATTGTCCTGCATTTGGTCCTCCTTTAATCATTTGGTTCTCCTTTAAGCCCACACGATTTACTTACACATATTTCACGTATTAGGTAGATGCAGGGAAATATTAATAAAAAGTTTGTACTTAATGTTCAAAATAAGGACTGATATGAATGTTATACAATATTTTATCTTGTTTAAATTTTTCTCAAGATTTTAGAGTTACATACTGTATTACAAATGAATAGTTTTCATCTCAAAATCCATCACTCAACTTTTCCTTATCTCCATTCCTATGGCCCTTACTCACTACTCATGGGTTGGACAAATGTCACCCCTGTGGTGGCATGGATAAATGGGATAGGTTGGAATGACTTCCTTCAGAAAGTCTGTCTAAAAACCAGAACTAGAATCAATTATTCAAACTGAATTAGGAATCTTAAGGTCTACCAACTGGCCAGGAGGCCACATTGGAGACACAGTCAAACTCCACCCCTACTGATGTAGTTCCCACCTGGGGGGGTCCCCAGCAATTACAGACAAAACTTTCTTTCCAGAGGCACCATGTGCATCCTTGGGACTTTACTTTTTGTGTGGAAGACAGGTGTTAATTTGTTTTACTCTCAAAAACACCATGAATTGTACCTTAGGAGTGGTCATATGAGACATTTAAGTGTTTAAGGAAACACCGCTAGTAGATTACATAGCTCTCAGATGACTGTGGGGGCCTCTGAAAAATGAGTTACCATTAGTTAATTGGAGAAGCTACCTGAAGGGATAATAGACTTTGTTATTTATACAAACTATGTGGACAATTATCCCTACAGTGTGGTCACCTAATTAGAGAAGTTGGTATGAAATTCATTCCTGACTTTAGCAAAGGTGGTCAATAATACAACCTCAGTCATGGAAACTATCAGGTCAGCTCAATTCACTGTTATGGATAGACATTTTCAGACCAAGGCAGAATCTGTGCAATTGCTATACTCTTCTATACTTGGATTAATATCTCAGACCAATTAGATAGGTCAGTACAGAAACTGAAAGAGAAAGATACCTGACATTCTAAGATAGACTCTAATGGTTTACGAGTTTTGTTCTGCGGCTGGATCTGGGACCTTGGGAGGCAGGGTTGAGCTCAACACAGAAAGCCAACATCTCTTGCTTGAATTGGTAGTAGCCTTAATTAAATGCTTTAGGAGACTAATTAAACAGATTTAATCCTAGCCTCTGTCAGATTAATCAGAGTTATGAACAGAGTGGCATACTTGTTGGAAAATTTGCTGGAAGCCAAGACAATATAGAAAAGAAGGGTGTATATTATTAAGAAACAATACCCCTGTTTGTCTCTCACATTTCCACATAACTTGCTAGTGATGTACTGCCTCTCCTTTTTTCTGGACTATCTCTTCAAGGGTGTTTGTATCATGAACAGCCTCAGAAGATAGTGTCACCCTCCAGCAAGCTTACAGACTTGGAAGATAAAGATGGTTTCTCTACCCAGAGCAAAAATTATACTAGGGACATGCTTACTCTGTAGTGTAGTAAAGATAATTTTTCCCTCTGGGGTAAAATGACAGGTCTTCTTACTGCCCATTATAAAAGATCTTGTTTCCCTGATCTTGGAGTTCTTGTCCTATAACATAACCCATTGTTTGCCCGGCATCCATCTGGACCCATGTGTATTGGCCTTCTGATATTTGGGGACATGGGGAACTGATGAAAATATGCTAACACTTAAGCTGCCCATTGTGTCATAGTAATAAACTTCTTTCCCTCTGACCTGGGAATCTTGTATCTTTAGTCAACATCCATGAATGTATGACAGGCTAATATGTTAGAGTGGATGTAGGGTAATATATAAGACACTTCACAGTTTTCGATATCTAATAGAGACAATACTCAAAAAAAACCACAAAAAACAAAAAAAACACCCAAAACCCAGGGTCTTAATATCCTATAGAACATAATCTAGTTTTATATCTAATTTAGAAATGTTATTTTGGCATTTTTTCCATTAGTTTTGTAACCCCAGTTTGTAAAATTCATTTCAACCATCTCCTATTCTGCTGATTATTGCCTTAATGATTACAATAAAAGAGTGACATGTACTCACTACGCATGCGAGAACTATGTTTTTAACAATTTGAGGATTTTGCTTTTACAATAGTATAAGCTCACTAAAGATAGGCTCGATGACTTCTACTTCTTTTCTATCTCTTCCAGAGTACTTTGCAAAAGCTTGTATGAAATTCTGATATTTTATAATTGAATTTTAGATTAATGAACATCATACTTTATATTTTAAAAGAATTTTTTAATGTCTTAAGTCCTTCTAAAGAAATCTGACAAGTTGTTAAGCAAACAATAAATGTATATAGACATAAAACATCAAGGACATGGAAAGGAAAAGAAAAAGAATACCATGTAGCTTACAGAGATATTACTATTATTCTCTAAATGGGTAAATGAATGAATGACTAATGTATGAGTGAATGATTTAATTCTGTGACATCAGTAGCTGGAATTAGAGATTTAACCACCAGCTATTAACCATTCTTATATAATTCCAGTTTTTCTGGGAGCTGATATCATGTTCCTTTTTTTATATATCCAGTGGGTTTTTCTTTTTTTTACAGTAAAGCTAACCACACTCCAAAATATTAGCTTGTATAATAAAATACGATTATTTAAATGTAATTAATGTTTTCTAAAAGATCATAGATTATAACTGAATGCATTGCATCAGAGCATATCAGAGAATGATATGTTCTTCTAAACATAGGAAAGTATATATATACACACACATATATATACTTTTTATATGATTTTATTCTTCTTTTATCTATTCTTTTATCACCCATAGTCATTTTGTTTGTATATCACAGGATTTCAGCAACCCAGTAGAATTCTCAACTCATCTGAGAACTGTGTTAATGAAGATTTGATTAATTAGGTTTAGAAGAACATAAATGTTTGCTTCTCTGCATACTGAATTTTAGTTTTTTGAAGATAAGTCTGGCAAGAATTTTTGAAAGTTTTGAAAAATGATATTTTTTTATTCATTAAATAAAAATGAAGACATTTGCTAATAATCATGAAGGAAAGGGCACCTGAGGAAAATGTTGACAGTTTGTCAAAGACATGAATTGGAAGGACGTTTAGAAAAAATGAAAGAAAGAACTTCTATATTAAGATATATACTAGAGGTTTTTCCTTTTTCAAAAAGTAAACATAACTTCAAATAATTTTACTATCAAAGCAGGAAAAACAAGATTACATAAAAATTTTAAATTAAATTAAAAATTAGTCTGGGCTTCCCCGGTGGCGCAGTGGTTGAGAGTCTGCCTGCCGATCCAGGGGACACGGGTTCGTGCCCCGGTTCGGGAAGATCCCACATGCCGCGGAGCGGCTGGGCCTGTGCGCCATGGTCGCTGAGTCTGCGCGTCCGGAGCCTGTGCTCCGCAACGGGAGAGGCCAAAACAGTGAGAGGCCCGCGTACCGCAAAAAAAAAAAAAAAAAAAAAAAAAAAAAAAAAATTAGTCTGGCCATAGAAATCTTAATCATCAGAACACAATGAAGGTATATGTCTAGATCTTTGAGGAGAAAAATTTATAATCCAAGATACACCAAGTCATGTTTTTAAATCATGAGAAAGCAAAATAAATAAATAGCCATTTATTTAAAGTCTCAGTGTACTCTTCTTTAAAGTTAAAGCTCAAAAATGTAATACCACCTGCTGATAATTAAAGGGAATGTTTGTTAAAGATCAAAAACAGGGAAATTATAGAAAAGAGCTGATAGTAATTTATAAGAGCAGAACTGATTAGAGAGGGAATTCAGAGGAAAACTGAATTATATTAGAGGAGAGGCAAGAAATAAAGTAAAGAGGAGAGAAAATATGTGAAGTTTTAAATTCAGGAGAAATTTGAAGATACACAAGTCTCTGAGAAGTTTTGGACAAACAGAAAATACAGATGAAGAACTTCAGAGGATTTACATTCTTGAAGCCACAAATGTGCGATGAAACAAAGACAACTTTCAAGCTTTATCGAATTAAAGAGAGCAGCAGGAGGACATCTGGCTTGTGGGCATGGAAAAAGCAAGAAAGTCAGTGTGGCTAAAACTAAAAGAGCAATGGGGTACTCTTAGGAAGTGAAGTCAAAGACAAAATAGGGGGCCAGATCCTGAGTTCTGTTCATCTTTGTTAGGATTTTGATCTTGCTCTGAGACTGGTTTTAGCGGAGAAATTACATCATCTAAATTAAATTGGCTGCCTCATGGATACAAGAACATAGATGTGCAAGGGTAGGAGGAAAGACATGAAGAAAAATGTTATTGTAATAAAATAGTTGAGAACTAATGGTTGCTTGGACCAGAGTGATAGCAGTAGAGATGGTGAAAATTAGTTTGATTCTGTGTATATGTTTAAAACTACAATCACCTTCTTTTATTCCTGAAATTTCTGACAAACACTGTGTGTATCTACTACCCAGGGATTTTCAAACAATATATATAATCATTTCAAAACTAATCTTGTCATATCCATCATAATTTTCCTAATAAATGGTGAGTTTTGAGAGTTCATATTCTGTAAACCAGTTACCCAAAGGGAGCATAAACATTGTCTCAAATCAATCTGTTCTTTAGACTTCCAGCTTCCGCTTATGACAGCATAGATTTCAGACCAACATTCCCAACAATAGCAGTTATAAAGCGGTCAAAACATGCAGACACACACACACATACACACACACATTTATCACTGTTTAAAATTCTGTTTAAAGATACTGGAGAACACCCAATAGAAGGCAAGAACTAGAAGGAATATGATTATTGAAAAAGAACCAAACTGTGTAAGATCCATAGTATTCTACCTTTTCCCCTGAGGGCACACCAAGATTGCAGTTAATGTATAATAGAGCTCCAACAAAAAGTGCCATATTTACTGAGCTGATGATATGATATTTACTGCCAAAGAGGCTGGAAATTGAAGGGAAATTGCAGAAAAGGGAACAATATGGGTACAAACTCTCTTTAATTCCTTGGCTGACTCTTGAACTACACATGTAATGCATAAGACTTATAGGACTCCAGCAGAAAGAAATAGTGAGAAGACTAAAAAGAATTGAACAGATATTTCAGCAGCAACCAAAGTTTGTAGTTCAGTTCCTTCTAAGGTACAGGGGATTGGCTAACAACTCAGATTTCCATTGAAATCTGGAAGGGCCACACTCATGTCCAAGTACCAGAAGTAGTGACTATACAATAGGGATATATATAGATATAGATAGATATAGATATATGCTAGAAGAGTCAAGATCCAAGTCTTCATATGATCAAGGTCATCTGCTAGTAACTTAATAACTTGCTAAATATGTTTTACAATATCCATATATAACTTAAAAAATTGCTAAGGATGCAGAGAAACAGGAAAAATGTGACCCATTGTTAAAGAGAAAGTATTGTCAATAGTAACAGACTCAAAAATGATCAAGATATTGTTATTGTATGAGGAGGGCTTTAAACCAGCTATGATAAATACACAGTTAACCCTTGAATGACATGGGTTTGAACTGCACGAATCCACTTATATGCAAAGTTTATTCAATAAACACATCCTATAGTACTACATAATATGTCGTTGGTTGAATCCACAGATCCATCCGGATTCGGGGGAACTATGTATACAAAAAGCCAACTATACGTGGAATTTTTGACTGTGCAGAATGGAAGCCTGTAAACTGCCTCCCCACCTCCTCCCTGCCACATGGTTCAAGGGTCAACTGTATTAAAGAGTCTATAAGAGAAGATGGATATAATGCATTAAGATATGTCAAATTTAAAGAAAGAAGTGGAAACTTTTAAAAATAGAATTAATTCTTTTACAGCAGTTTTAAGTTCACAACAAAATTAAATGTAAAGAACAGAGTTCCATGTATCCCTTGCCCACACATATGCATAGCCTTACCCACTACCAGAATTCTTCACCAAAGCAGTACATTTGCTAAAATGAACCTACATTGACAGGTCATAATCACCCAAATTTCATAGTTCACGTTAGGGTCATTATTGATGTTGTACATTCTGTGGGTTTGGACAAATGTAATACCTACCATTACAGTATCAGACAAAGTAGTTTCACTGCTCCAAAGATCCTCTGTCCACCTATTTACCCCTTTCTCCTTTCAAAGGCTTGGCAACCACTGATCTTTTTACTGTCTCCATAGTTTTCCCTTTTCCAGAATGTAATGTAGCTGAAATTGCACAATATGTAGCCTTTTCAAATTGGCTTCTTTCATTTAGTAATATGCAATTAAGTTTCCTCCGTATCTTTTCATGGTATTTTATTTATTTATTTATTTATTTATTTATTTATTTATTTAATTTATTTTATTTTTGGCTGTGTTAGGTCTTCCTTGCTACAAGCAGGCTTTCTCTAGTTGTGGCGAGCAGGAGCTACTCTTTGTTGCGGCGCATGGGCTTCTCATTGCAGTGGCTTCTTTTGTTGCCGAGCACGGGCTCTAGGTGCACGAGCTCAGAAGTGGTGGCACACAGGCTTAGTTGCTCCATGGCATGTGTGATCTTCCTGGACCAGGGCTCGAACCTATGTCCCCTGCATTGGCCAGCAGATTCTTAACCACTGCCTCACCAGGGAAGTCCAGTTCACTTCTTTTTAGTGCTAAATAATATTCCATTGTCTGAATGAACCACAGCTTATTTACCCATTTTCCTACTGAAGGATACCTTGGTTGCCTCCAAGGTTTAGCCATTATGAATAAAACTGCTATAAACATCCATGTGCAGGCTTTTATGTGGACATACGGGTAAATACTGTCAGCTACAAATTGGCATTTTCCACTGGCACTTACGATCTACCTCTACAAGGATTAAATCATGTGCTGCTACAGCTGCTGACTTTCAATACCCCTTGAAAAGAGTTCAGGTGGAGAGCAGAAATGAAGCACTCTGTGCTCTGGGAAAAACTGGCAGAACAGGTCTTCAGATAGTTAGATATTTTCAAGAGCCAATTTTATGAGCCCAATTCTTGTATCTCCTCATATTTAGAAAAGCACTAAAATCCTTCATGATGACCACTGCCCCTTGTGACTAGCAGTAACTTTCATGAGACTAGCAGAAACTTTCTGCAAAAAATATGTGCTTGAGTGTATGTACTCCCCCTTCACCAAAATCACATATATACTGACCTTTCCCCTTGCCTCCTAGGAGTACTTTCTCAGAGTTATCTGGGAGGCTGTCTCCCGGGCTGCAGTCCTCATTTTGCCCCAAATAAAACTTAACTCTCAACTCTCACGTTGTGCATTTTTTTTGATACTTATGGTGACCATGAATAAGGGACCCAGAGTGGACTTCTCTCCTTTACCTGAACTCTATGAAGAACCAGAGCCTTGGTACCAGCAGAGGCCCCTTGTGCCCATCCGCCTCTTCAGAGAGTCCAGACGAATTTGGGTAAGTCTCTCCTGGTTCTCGATCTCCCATATCGGTTGATGATCCTGAGCTTTATTTGGTGGTGTAGCAGGTACCTGCCTCCTCCCAGTTGAAAGATACTGGGGGAGGGGGCCTAGTTGAAAGATACCAGGGAAATACCCACCCAGTGGAAAGATACTGGGTGGGGCTTGGTTGAAAGATACCGGGGGTGGGGAGGCCCTGGTTGAAATACCAGGGTTTGCTCAGTTGTAGGAGACTGAGTGGTCTGTGCTGAGCGATTAGGTAAGAGGCTGATCTGATGCTTTTCCTCAATTCGGCTGCCTTAATAGAATTTGTCAGGATAAAAGTGAAGATATACCATGAAAACTTTGCTCTGAAGAAAAGGGACAAGACTCCTCCTGGCCGATTATGGCTTTCTCAGGTGACTGAGAAATTTACAGGAGTGTGGAGGCAGAGTCCTCATACTGTGCAGTGGTCCCATAGGGAAAACCACTCATTAATTAAAAACGCTTGCTCGTCCAGGGGTCCTGGATAAGAATTGGCCATTCAGCGATCAGAGCACCTATGGTGGTCTTAGACGACCAAAGGGAGAAACTGAGACAGATAAGAGGGCTGAAACGACTCTGGGGCGATGCCTAGAGGAGCTAAACTCACAAGCAGCACACTGGCCCGCAACACAATTTCACTAGTAAATTTTATCCCTGACAAATTCAACCTTAAAATGGGAAATAGAGCCTCTCAAGCACAGCAACAAGCGACTTCAGAAAGCCAGTCTCTGACTAACACCTCAGCCAGGATTATGTACATACAAAAACTCATACTTGCAAGTACCTACTTAATTGGGGAAATTATACTAAAGGAGATCACAACCTAAAATGACCAAATTGAGGTTCTTTTGATATTCCAAATTAATATTTTTGCATGCACAGTTAGAGAAAAACAGCCTGCTGTAAGGTCAGACTGAATGGAATGCATACTTTGATTGGTATCTAGAAGCTTCTAAAAGAGGAAATGATAGAGTAACTTCTTTGCGGGAAATCAATAATTAATTTCTTGAAACTATATCAGACCAACTTTTCAAAACCATTAAAAAGAAAGAAAAGGGGGTATCTACAAAAATTATGAAGCTTCAATTATGCCAATTAAATACACAATGTCAGTCGAAGGTTAACCGACACCATTTAATTGCCAACCAGTAGAGAAAGATAGCTTGAAGGAAAAAAAAAAAATTCTCTTCAGAATTCTGACCCTAAGGGAATAAGTCCTACTAGGAGAACCTGATTTTCTCTCCCTGTGCCTTGAGACCAGAGCTCTCAGGGATACTTATCTTATCTAGACCATCTCTAATTCCTGAGATTGAGAAAAAGAAAAAAAAAAGAACTGGAAGAAGCCTTTAAAATTGTTTCTTATTCCAACTGTTATTTATAAACTAATGAGTTTATATTATGATATCTGATTCATGACTAAGTTTAGAAAATGCAGCTAGATTTCTTATAGTGTCTGTCTGGATACATGTATGTCTCAGCATGTGTCTTTTTCTTTGGATAATATTGCTGTAGTTAATTTGTAAATGAGCTTTATTTAATTGGCTTAAAGAAAAGTAAGCACTTACAAATTAAACAATTCTAAATACAAGAGAAATTAAGCTAAATAAATTTCAGGTTCACGTGAACCTGAAATATTCAGTATTAAATTAATATCTGGTATTAATGTTTGTTGATCTAATTAATATAGACATGATTTTAGAGTCATCAACATTAAGTATAATACTTTTATTGTGACTAGGTGTAATATAAGCTAAATAAAATCTTGTTATATCTGTTACAAATTTGTCAGCAAGGAAAGTAACTTGATGTGAAGAAACTTTTAAGGAAAGAAAATATAAATGAGATAAGAGCTTTTAGATAAACTCTATTAAGAATAATTATGCTTTAGGAATGTCTATCCAAAATAGTCTCTCCAGATTCTGGTAACTTGAAATTCTAGAGTTGTGCTAAATTAAGTGGTGGAAGCTTATTGAATAGCTAGGTCATTACCAAATAAAATAAGATACTGAACCATTAATTACTGAACACTGGCTTCCTCTTAGAAACCAAAGATAGTTTGGACTATTAATGAGTATGTTTGGTGCCATGCTCTCTAAAGTAAGCACATGTTTTTAGAAATTATCACTGGTATTTATGTTCACCAATCTACAGAATGCTAATATAAAGGACAGTTGCTTAAGGAAAGTAGGATGTGTGTTTTCAGTAGAGATGGCATGAGTAATAGAGTTGAATTTTATTAAGGGAAAAGGAAGTAGGTCTGACTTACAGGTGGCTGTGATGGATACAGAAAGTGACAAAAGTGTTTGTCGAAAGTAGACTCCAAGAAAAGAGTTTTGTGCATGGTCAGGATTAACTAAGTTTAAAATAAATTTAATTGAGTAAATGAACTTTAAAAGTAAGCAAGTGTAAAACTTGAATTTGGCTTCTCTCTCTCTTAAGAGGACAAGATTTCTTAAAATGTTGAACTGCCTTTGATAACAGATTTCAAGTTTCTTTACCTTTTAAGTGATCTGTTCTGTATTTGCTTTTGAAATCTTTTATTGTTACTTTGGTTAAGTGAATAACTGTTTTTTCACAGTAACCTGTGATCCTATCTGACTGAGTGTTCTAAACCCTTTTTGATATGTTTTGACAAAACTTCCTAATTCTAATGAAGTCCTTTTTACCTCTAGTTAACTTTGGAATGCTTCAAAGGACCCCTGAAACATCCCAAAGAGAGATATATACTAGGTTAATTTTGTACATTAAGTTACATGGGAAGTATTGTCAAATGAGTAATAAATCTTCTTAGGTTTTAGTGCATGGTAAATGTTATTAATATAGATATTCTAGAAATTATATGGAGTTCCTAAAATTCTGATATGTTCTGGTAAAATGTTATCAGTCATAATTCTAGTTATTATCTTAAAGGGTTGTATGTTACAGCAGTAACCAAGTTTCTTTGTCAGTTGCATTGTAATTACATTCTGAATGTGCCTTCTTAAGTCTTTTGTCAGTAGAGACACTTAACAGTTTCATTCTAATGCTTTTGCAAAAATGCTTCCTCTTCAAGAAGATTTATAAAAAGGACTCTTGGATAAATGTAAGTTTCTGACTTTCAGACCATAATACTGAACTGGGTAAGAAATTAAGAATCCTAATGAGAAACCTGATGGCTTCATGAACTCTTAACAAAAAGAGTTAGTTACACAAGACTGAGTGAACTGGTGAACATGGTTATACATTTTTATGGTTTCTATTTGAAAAATAACTGATTTAAATCTGTGTTTTCCAGGTGTAAGGAAAACCTTCCTCTCAAACTAATTATGACTTACAGTAATTTGGTAAATTATACTTTGTAAGCAGGATTGAAACACTTATTTTTATCTCTATCTGCTCCCTCCAGAGGTTGGAACCTCTTAGGTTCCCAGCAGCTTTATCAGATAAATTAGGAATGTTACCTCATTAACAGGTATAGAAAACTTAAGGCATTTTGGGGACCTTGAAAAGGGAGGAATTCACCTAAATTTGTTAGGTGAAATCTGTGATAAGCCCTTGGCATGACTTTCCTAGCCCTGAGAAGTCTTTTAAAAGTCCAGTCTGAGACTCCTTATAAAGTTTCAGTCAGCAAAAGCCTACATGATCAATTATAGTTATATAAATAATTAACAAGTTTATTGAGACCAGATTTATTTTGCAAACAAATTAGTCTTAATTTGGTTATATTTGGTAGCAATGAGGGTAATTTTAGAGAGAAAATGTTTCAATGAATGTTGAATCCCAGTTTTGTTAATGGAGGTCTATATTTACTAACTTCCCGGACAGTCCCTTGCTGTTACATTATATTAATGTAAAGTTAAATTGAATTATTAAAAGGACACTCTAAGTTTGTTCCTAAAGCGTATCTCAGCAATCTGTCTTAGTATGAAGATCAGATGTCCCATGACCTGCAGCCAGGGAACTATGTATATTGGAAAAGACATAATTTAAAGGATTCACTACAACCCAGATGGAAAGGCCCTCACCAGGTACTGTTAACTAGCTCATGTGTAGCAAAACTAAAGGGAATTCACTCTTGGATTCATATTTCCCACTTAAAAAGGGTCCCTGCACTGGACTGGTGTATAGAGAGGACTGCTGACCTCAAACTCACCTTTAAATGATGCTCAAACTGAGGAAACTACACTTACACCGGGATGAGAAGACGACATCAGAAGTAGACAGCTTACCCAAGATGCTGGACCTGACTCATATGATCATTTATAATGTTTTCTTGACTTCTTGGATCTTTACATATAAATCAAATGTTTTTTATATCATGGACACAATCCTATGCTAGTTTTAAAAATTAATCCAGTTGTTGGGTTTGTGGCCAATTACCTGTGTCTAATACTTCTGGACTACCCTGGTGGATTTCCCTACTCCAAGGCTTTAATTGGATGGCCCTTAGAAATTTATTTTAGAAGAAAGAAATTATAGTCCTGTTCAGGGGATCCCCTCACCTAGACAATTAATAATACCTGCTCTGACACTGGCCATAAAAAAAAAAAGAATTTTCCTCTAAAGTTACTCAAGCTCAATCAGAGCAACAAGCAAAATTTCAGCCAAGGAATAAAACCTCCCACAATTATGGGATGGATTTATGTGGTTAACAACAGTCTATGGTCATTTACATTTTAACGCCTCCCTTTATCTTGGAAACAATTAAGTTGTACTAGGATAACCAGCCTAGTAACACTAGGAAATTGGGCTGGGAGCCTTATGGACAGTCTCAAAGTATAATTTACCTGAAAGGTAAAGATTGGTACAGAACAGACTAAGTCAGACGACTTGAGGATATACTGGGCTGCACTTAATGGAAGTTCCTGGCTTAATTTTCACTTATGACTTTGGTAATACTGCTAGTTATGTTACTTGTAGTTTGCCTGTTTTGCAAGATTGTTGTTTCTTGCATTACCAAATGTGTGACTGAGCCTCCAAAAAAACACATAGTTTTATATAAGATCAATGATTGTAATAATGTAACTCTAGATATGGGAAGATGCATCAAGACAGAATTTTTTCCTGGACCATAACAGACTAGGAATACAGGTGGTCCAGAGACCTTTGTTGATAAGACCCAGCCCAGTAATAACACACTGAGTGGCCTATCAGTGAAATCTTTGCCACACCTAGGAATGAGCCTTCCTAGCACCATGGGATGAAATGGTCATGAAATGCCTCCCAAAGCATGGTTGAATTTATGACCATGAGGGGGCCCTGTCAACTACAAATTGGCATTTTCCATTGGCACTTGCGATCTACCTCTACAAGGATTAAGTCATGTGCTGCTGCAGCTGCTGACTTTTAACAGCCCTGAAAGGAGTTCAGATGGAGAGCAGAAATGAGGCACTCTGTGCTCTGGGAAAAACTGGCAGAACAGGTCTTCAGATAGTTAGATATTTTCAGGAGCCAATTTTATGAGCCCAATTCTTGTATCTCCTCATATTTAGAAAAGCACCAAGATCCTTCATGATGACCACTGCCCCTTGTGACTAGCAGTAACCTTCACAAGACTAGCAGAAACCTTCTGCAAAACATATGTGCCTGATTGCAAGTATTCCCCCTTCACTAAAATCTCATATATACTGACATTCCCCCCTGCCTCCTCGGAGCAGTTTCTCAGAGCTATCTGGGATGCTGTCTCCCGGGCTGCAGTCCTCATTTTGCCCCCAATAAAACTTAACTCGCAACTCTAACTTTGTGCATTTTTTTAACTTGATAATACCAACGAGTATAATTGCTAGATCACATAGTAAAAAATATGTTTAGTTTTGTAAAAAACTGCCAAACTCTATTCCAAAGTGGAATTACCATTTTTCATTCCCAGTAGCAATGAACAAGAATTTATTTTCCTACATCCTTGTCAGTATTTAATTTTGTTAATGTTTTGGATTTTAGACATTTTTTAACAGGTGTGTAGTGAGAAAACTTTTTTTAAAAGGGGACAAAATGAACAAATGGAAATACTAGAAATAGAAAAAAACCGATATCTGAAATAAGAAAATTAGACCAACTAAGGTAATGGTGGAGTAGTTTGATTGGAATTATCCTCCCACAGAATAGAATTATAAAATATGGGCAAAATATACAAAACTAAACCACTATTTGAAGGCAATGAAAAATGAACAAAATCAGGCAAAATCTGTAAAAACATTGTGATGATTAATTTTATGTGTCAGCTTGGGATTCCCAGATAGCTGGTAAAACATTATTTCTGGGGGTGTCTGTAAAGGTGTTTCTTGAAGAGATTAGCATTTGTTGGTTTTTTTTTTTAATTTTTTTTGGAGTAAATTGATTTACAATGTTGTGTTAGTTTCAGATGTACAGAAAAGTGAATCAGTTATACATATACATATATCCACTCTTTTTTAGGTTCTTTTCCCATATAGGTTATTACAGAGTATTGAGTAGAGTTCCCTGTGCTATAGAGGAGGTCCTTATTAGTTATCTATTTTACGTACAGTCGTGTGTATATGTCAATCCTAATCTCCCAATTTATGAGATTAGTATCTGAATTTGTAGATGAGTAAAGAAGATCACCCTCACCAATGAAGGGTGGACAACATTCAGTATGCTAAAAGCATTAAGGAACAAAAAGGTGAAGAAAGGACTAATTTGTTCTTGTTGCTTGACCTGGGACATCAACTTCTTCTGCACTAGGACATGGATGCTCCTACTTCTTAGATTCAGATTCAGACAGGTTTTCAGGCATCAGACTAGGACTGAATTACACCACCAACATTCCTGGTTCTCCAATTTGCAGATGGCAGATTGTGGGACTCCTCAGCCTCCATAATTGTGTAAGTCAATTCATATATCTATTTATACCTTTATCTATATCTATATCTTTGTCCTTCTGGTTGTTTCTCTGGAGAACCCTAATACATGCATCTATCTTTGAAAGTCAGGAATTGTGCTTGGGGAGATTTAAGAGTGTGCAGCTTTTTACTTTAGGTCACTCATCAATTTACTCACACTAAGAGGTGGCAGAAAAGTCATAGCTTTACTTACTTGTGGTTCATTAGGAAAGAGCTCAGGGCTGGCAGAGAAGTCAAGAATTAAGGTGAAGGAGTCCCATTGCACGTGAAAATGTCTACAAGATAGACTATTTACTGGACCATAAAACAAGTCTCAACAAATTTCCCAAGATTGAAACCGTACAAGAATGCTCTCTGAAATAAAGAAATTAAATTAAAAACCAATAAGATAGATAGGCAAACCACAAATATTGGGAATACACTTTTAAATAAAGCATGTATCAAGGAATAAGTCACAAGTGAAACCAGAAAATGTTTCAAACAAAATGATAAGGAGAATACAAAATATTAAAATTTATAAAATTCAGTTAAAGCATTATTTAGAGGAAAACTTATAGCTTTAAATGTTTACATTAGAAATGAAGACAAGCTTAGATTTAATGATCTAAGTTTCTATTTTAAAAGCTACCAAAAAAGGAGCAAATTAAACACTTAGAAGTAATAAAAAGCAGAAATCAATGAAATGTCCACAAATGAAGAATTCTTTTTTAAGAATTTAAAAAAAACTTTAAAGTTTTTAAAATAATTATAATAATAAAATTAATTGCTCTGAAATAAAAGAAGCAGATTCCTAATATCATGAAAAAGAGTAAGTATCCACCCCACAGCTATCAAAATAATAATAAGAATATATTACAAATGCCAAAAAATACAGCAACTTAGATGAACTGGATAAATTCCTTTCAAAACACTGCTTAGCAAAACTGATAAATATATGTTACCCTAGAGTTTTCAAGGAAATTGTATTTATTTTCAAACCCTCCACACAAAGAAACTATGAGGCATATACAGCCTTATTAGTAAATTCTATCAAATATTTTAAAAGGAAATAATAAAAAATTTATACACACAATCAGAAAATAGAGAAATAATACACATTCTCAATTCATTATGTGATGCCAGTGAGGTTCTGACACCAATCCCTGGCAAAGACATTACATGAAAAGAAAATTATGGACTTAGCAATGTTAGCAACGTGTAAAATCGATAGTACAGCATGACCATGTAGGGCCAAATCTCAAAGGAGGGGGGGATTTTTACATGAGTATAGAAACGTATTGATTGGAACTGGCAATTAAGAACTAAGTAACATGAAGATATCTTAGTATGTAGAAACTTAATATAAATATCTAAGACCATAAAATACAAGGTTCTTAGCATTTTCTTCACTTGCTAAACACTTAGCATAGTTCTGAACATATAGAAGGGGCTCAGTAAATGTCTATGCTTCAGTGAACTGGTTAAAAGTTTATTTCTTGTCAGTTATAAAGACTTTCATGTTTCAAATGCCAACCATCTGACATCAATGATCAGTAAAGTCACCTATGGTCCCCTTTGAATTTACCAATGGTAGAAATATTACTGTAGGAAAGAAAAATTGATTATTATATCTTTAAAAAATCAAATATAGGGGCTTCCCTGGTGGTGCAGTGGTTGAGAGTCCGCCTGCCGATGCAGGGGACACAGGTTCATGCCCCGGTCCAGGAAAATCCCACATGCCACGGACTGGCTGGGCCCGTGAGCCATGGCCACTGAGCCTGTGCAGCCGGAGCCTGTGCTCTGCAACGGGAGAGGCCACAACAGTGAGAGGCCCGCGTACTGCAAAAAAATATAAATTTTTGATAAGATGAATTTAATACATATGTACTTTAACTGTAATATCAAACGAATCCTTTTAATAGAGAAAAGAGAGTTTGTGTTAAAAAAATTTTTAAGAGGGTTATTTTAAATTTTTCCATTACTAAAATAGTTAAAGTACATTTAAAAATTTTAATATTTGAGAAAACTTTAGTTTTGTCACCATTCTAACAAAACCATAGATGGTTGATGCACTTCCTTCCAGAGATTTAAAATTAATAATTATTTACATAATGGTTACTAACTGTACATAGAAGTGTTTCATATGTTAAAAACATTTATTGTAAATGCAAAAAAAATTATTTAAAAGCCTTTACAATAAAATGTTTAATTTAGAGAAGTATATGCATTTAGAAAGAGATCTACTAACTTGCTCATTGGTGCATTTGAACATAGTGCACTTTGAAATAGAACATTTATATAAGAGCATGCTATAAGTAAATAACCAAATACTTAAACTATTTTAAAATATAATAGGTGTTTTAGATTGATCAAAGTTTTAATCCAGCCAGAGAGCATCTTTTTTTTTCTATCTTTAATTTCAGTTAACATCATAGACTGATTTTGTTACCTGCTGAGCTACCAAATTAGTATTTGAACAGCCTTCAGATATCATTAAATTTAGTTTAAAATATTTAATACTTCACTATAAAAAAAGAGTCTGTACACGTTTACTTTTGACAATCAAGAGGTCCATCTGCTCTCTAGAATTTGAAAACTTGAATGATCGCTACTAGAAAAATGACTTCAAATATAGGCCTTGTGGTACACAGAATTCCAAGATGGCTTTCAAATTTCCCCACCCCTGGTGTACACACTCTTTCTCCCAGTAATTGAATCAAACAGTAGTATAAGTACTGGTGTGAAGTCATTTTGCAGATATAATTAAGGTCTGAAATCAGTTGACCTTAAGATACAGAGATTATCTGTGTGGACTGATCCAATTAAATGAGCAGTGTTTTCTCCAGCTGGTCACAGAAGGAGAAATCAGAGAGGCATGCTCAGACTGGCTTGGAAGAAAGCAAAGATTCATGCAGTGGACTGCTTATTAGCCCATATGTGGACTACATATGAGACTTGCTATGGGCAAAGAATTATGGGCAGCCTCCATCAGTTGAGAGAGGTTCCAGGCTGACAATCAGCAAGAACACAGAGACCTCAAACAGATGACCACAGGTAACTGAATTCTGCCTACAGCCAGTTACTTGGAAGAGGATCACAAGCATTTAATGAGAATATAGTACACCCAACACTGATGTCAGCTTTGTGAGACTTTGAACAGAGAACTGAATTAACCATAACCAGATTTCTGCCCTGGGTGAGCTAATAAATAGGTGGTTTGATAAAAATGATAAGTCTTATATAAAAAATTATAGCTTTTCTTGAACTTACCAAATTTTATTTAAATTTTGTTTCAATTATTTTATGAGATACACTTATCATGCTTCTTTCCTTCCCTTCATTCAATATCCATACATGTAAAGGCCCAGGCAAAGTGTTTAACACCCTTCAAGTGACCAGGAAATAACTGTTATAACAAAGTTTGCCTGGTGCTATGTTAGGCTTTCCAAGACAAATCTGACTAAAATTCAGTCTTCTCTTTACCTGTCACCACACAAGTACCAAATGTTTTGAACATCTATTTTATTTTTTATCTTTTATTTTTTTAAATTAAAGTATAGTTGCTGTACAATATCATATAAGTTAGAGGTATACAATATAGTGATTCACACTTTTAAAGGTTATACTACTTTTACTATTATTATAAAATATTGACTATATTCCCCGTGTTGTACAATGTATCCTTGTATCATATTTTATACCTAATAGTTTGTACCTCTTACTCCCCTGCCCTATATTGCTCTTCCCCTTTTCCCTCTCCCCATTGCTAACCACCAGTTTATTCTCTATATCTGTGAATCTTCTTCTTTTTTGATTTATTCACTGGTTTGCTGTATTTTTAGATTCCACATATAAGTGATATCGTACAGTATTTGTCTTTGACTTATTTCACTTAGCATAATGCCCTCCAAGTCCATTCATGTTGCTGCAAATGGCAAAATTTAGTTCTTTTTCATGACTGAGTAATATTCCTCTGTGTGTGTGTAATATATAATGTATATATATTATATAATACATACATCTTCTTCATCCATTTATCCATTGATGGACACTTAGGTTGCTTCCATATCTTGGCAACTGTAAATAATGGTGCTACAAACATCAGGGTGTATGTATCTTTTTGAATTAGTGCTTTTGTTTTTATCAGATATATACCCAAGAGTGGAATTGCTGAACATTTTTAATAGATGTACTACTGCCATTTCTATATGTGGCTCTCCTCAGATTCCTAAATAAAATTCTAGAATGCCATGTATCATCCATTTCATTTTATTTTTGAAGAAATCTTGTTACTTCTTCCTAGCTTTAAAGTTATATAAGACTAGCAAAGATAATTTTAATGTCACTTCTAATTCTAGAGTCTGAGTGAAAATATGTTTTTAAAAAATGATTTTATTTAAAAATTCAGTTGGTGACCATATAATTGGAATGTTGTGAGTAAGTTGTACAATGGACTGATTTTTCTTTGAAAAATTCCCAGATGATTGCATAACTTTCTTTTAAATTTTTTCTTCCCTATATGATTGGCAGAGTAAAGAGAATTCAACATAACTGTTCATGTTGTTATGAAGTATAGAAGTTAGTTGCGAGTTAAGGATCTAGTTAGAAAGACCTGCATTAAATTCCCTGCTTCATATTTTCCTACCTGGTTACTTTTGACAAGTTACTTATCTTCACAAAACCTGTTTCTTTGTCTGTAAAATGGGCATAATACAAGTACCTATCTCCTCACATGGTGAAAAAAGCTCCTGAGGCTTGGATAAGTATAGTGATTGACAATGTTAAATAACTAATATGTAGAAGAACTGGTACTAATACTCTGCTCTTACTTAAACTTACAGCACAGTGAAATGAGTGAGGGGGAGGTCAAGATGGCAGAATAGGAGGACCCAGAGTTCACCTCTCCCCACAAGTACATCAAGAATACATCTACAAATGGAACAATTTGCACAGAGTACCTGCTGAACACTAGAAGAGGACCTGGGACAACTAAAAGGACAAGAAAAGATCCCAGCATAACCAGGTAGGTTGAAACAGAGAAAAGATAGAAAAAGGAAAGAGGAAACAGGATGGAACCCGCACCCCTGTGGGGAGCTGAAGGAGAGGAGATGTTCCTGCACCCACGGAAGCCCTCTCACTGGTGGGGAGATCAGTGAAGATAGAAGGGGAGCTTTGGAGACTATCGAAGGAAAGTGCAGCAGCTGGTCTATGGCAGGCCAGACAGAGCCGACTTACACGGATGGCCCGTGCCACACACCTACGAGTCCCAGCCTGAGATGGGGATGCCCTACAGTGCTGACAGGGGCTGAGTACTGTAATGTGGGGTTTATAGAGCAGACCTGGGGAGAGGGCTGCTATTGGCTGCACAGAGACAGCCTGAGGGGATGGGAGTGATGAGCTCCACAACCAGGAATGCTCCTGGAAAAAGCCCGGACTGCCATAGAAGCGAGTCACCATGGTTGAGTGAGGTGCGAAAGGTAGGGCTGCCATCACAGCCTCTCTCCTCACACACCAGTCCCTACCTCCACAGGCATTAGGAGGGGTTCCCACCAAAGAGAGTGCACACGCCCCAGTCAGTGCTGCCTTACCCGCCTCCTGCCTGAGCAAGCATGCATGCCCCAGTCGGTCACCACCACTTACCAGCTCCTGCCTCTGCAGTTACTAGAAGGGGCTCCCACCAAATACAAAAATAAACTCAAAATGGATTAAAGACCTAAACATAAGGCCAGATACTATAAAACTCTTAAAGGAAAACATAAGCAGAACACTCTGACATAAATCAGAGCAAGATCTTTTTCAATCCACCTCCTAGAGTAATGAAAATAATAACAAAAATAAACAAATGGGATCTGACTAAACTTAAAAGCTTTTGCACAGCAAAGGAAACCATAAACAAAACGAAAAGGCCACCCTCAGAATGGGAGAAAATATTTGCCAATGAGTCAAATGACAAGAGGTTAACCTCCAAAATAAATAAACAGCTCAATATCAAAAAAATAAATAACCCAACCAAAAATTGGGTCTAATATCTAGGAATAAACCTACCTAAGGAGACAAAAGACCTGTACGCAGAAAATTATAAGACACTAATGAAAGAAATTAAAGATGATGCAAATAGATGGAGAGATATACCATGTTCTGGGATTGGAAGAATCAACATTGTGAAAATGACTCTACTACCCAAAGCAATCTACAGATTCAATGCAATCCCTATCCAACTATCACTGGCATTTTTCACAGAACTAGAACAAAAAATTTCACAATTTGTATGGAAACACAAAAGACCCCGAATAGCAAAAGCAATCTTGAGAATGAAAAATGGAGCTGGAAGAATCAGGCTCCCTGACTTCAGACTATACTACAAAGCTACAGTAATCAAGACAGTATGGTACTGGCACAAAAACAGAAAGATAGATCAATGGAACAGGATAGAAAGCCCAGATATAAACCCACACACATATGGTCACCTTATCTTTGATAAAGGAGGCAGGAATGTACAGTGGAGAAAGGACAGCCTCTTCAATAAGTGGTGCTGGGAAAACTGGACAGGTACATGTAAAAGTATGAGATTAATCACTCCCTAACACCATACACAAAAATAAGCTCAAAATGGATGAAAGACCTAAATGTAAGGCCAGAAACTATCAAACTCTTAGAGGAAAACATAGGCAGAACACTCTATGACATAAATCACAGCAAGATCCTTTCTGACCCACCTCCTAGAGAAATGGAAATAAAAACAAAAATAAACAAATGGGACCTAATGAAACTTCAAAGCTTTTGCACAGCAAAGGAAACCATAAACAGGACCAAAAGACAACCCTCAGAATTGGAGAAAATATTTTCAAATGGAGCAACTGACAAAGGATTACTCTCCGAAATTTATAAGCAGCTCATGCAGCTCAATAACAAAAAAACAAAAAACCCAATCCAAAAATGGGCAGAAGACCTAAATAGACATTTCTCCAAAGAAGATATACAGACTGCCAACAAACACATGAAAGAATGCTCAACATCATTAATCATTAGAGAAATGCAAATCAAAACTACAGTGAGATATCATCTCACACGAGTCAGAATGGCCATTATCAAAAAATGTAGAAACAATAAATGCTGGTGAGGGTGTGGAGAAAAGGGAACACTCTTGCACTGCTGGTGGGAATGTGAATTGGTTCAGCCACTATGGAGAACAGTATGGAGGTTCCTTAAAAAACTACAAATGGAACTACCATATGACCCAGCAATCCCACTACTGGGCATATACCCTGAGAAAACCATAATTCAAAAAGAATCATGTACCAAAATGTTCATTGCAGCTCTATTTACAATAACCCGGAGATGGAAACAACCTAAGTGTCCATCATCAGAAGAATGGATAAAGAAGATATGGTACATATATACAATGGAATATTACTCAGCCATAAAAAGAAACGAAATTGAGCTATTTGTAATGAGGTGGATAGACCTAGAGTCTGTCATACAGAGTGAAGTAAGTCAGAAAGAGAAAGACAAATACCATATGCTAACACATATATATGGTATTTAAGAAAAAAATGTCATGAAGAACCTAGGGGTAAGACAGGAATAAAGACACAGACCTACTAGAGAATGGACTTGAGGATATGAGGAGGGGGAAGTGTAAGCTGTGACAAAGCAAGAGAGAGACATGGACATGTATACACTACCAAATGTAAGGTAGATAGCTAGTGGGAAGGAGCTGCATAGCACAGGGAGATCTGCTCAGTGCTTAGTGACCATCTGGAGGGGTGAGATAGGGAGAGTGGGAGGGAGGAAGATGCAAGAGGGAAGAGATATGGGAACATATGTATATGTATAACTGATTCACTTTGTTATAAAGCAGAGACTAACACACCATTGTAAAGCAATTATACTCCAATAAAGATGTAAAACAATAAATAAATAAAATTGGGTCTATTAGAAGATCTAAATAGGCATTTCTCCAGAGAAGACATACAGGTGGCCAAGAGGCACATGAAAATATGCTCAACATCACTAATCATTACAGAAATGCAAATCAAAGCTGCAATGAGGTATCACCTTCCAGTGATCAGAATGGCTATCATCAAAAATGTCTACAAACAATTAATACTGTGGCAGAAGGGACAAAAAGGAACCCTCCTACACTGTTGGTATGAATGTAAACTAGTACAGCCACTATGGAGAACAGTATGGAGGTTCTTTAAAAGAAACTAAAAATAGAACTACCATATGATCTAGCACTCCTACTCCTGGACATATATCTGGAGAAAACCATAATTTGAAAGATACACGCACCTCAGTGTTCATTGCAGCACTATTTACAATAACCAGGACATGGAAGCAACCTAAATGTCCATCAACAGAGGAATGGATAAAGAAGATGTGCTACATATATACAATGGAATATTACTCAGCCTTAAAAAGAATGAAATAATGCCATTTGCAACAGCATGGATGGACCTAGAGATTGTCATACTGAGTGAGGTAAGTCAGACAGATATCATATAATATCACTTATATGTGGAATCTAAAACAAAGGGTACAAATGAACTTATCTACAAAACAAAAATAGAGATACAGATGTAGAAAATAAACATATGGTTACCAGGGGGTAAGTGGGAGCATAAGTTGGAAGATTGGGATTGACATATGCACAGGATATATAAAATAGATAACTAATAAGGACCTCCTCTATAGCACAGGGAACTCTACTCAATACTCTGTAATAGCCTATATGGAAAAGAATCTAAAAAAGAGTGGATATATGTTTATGTATAACAGATTGACTTTGCTGTACACCTGAAACAAATACAACATTGTAAATCAACTATACTCCAATAAAAATTTTAAACAAATAAAAATAATAAAATAATAATAAAACAAATGAGCATCTAAAACATTTAAAGCACAGTGTCTTTTTTCCTTTTATAATAAATAATCCATTTTACTTTCATATTCATAGTAAATAATAATTGTTAATTAAAATAATTTTATTAATGCCTATTTATGTCATACAAACTCTAGGGTCATGATTGAAGTGTGTTAGGAGCTTTTATTATTCCTTCTACGGATACGCAGTCATCTGACCACTTAAGAAAGCTATAGTAAAGTAGAGATGACTTTGCTTCTTGGTCCTAGAGTCAAGTGTATAGGTAAAGACAATGACAAAGAAATTACCTCTATGTCTCTATTAGTGAAGAGATGTGGAGCTTTAAGCACTGTAGTGTTTCAGAAATGCAGCCCTCTCAGATAACTTCAATAATTGGGTTTTCAAAATGATGATACTACCCAAAGCAATCTACATATTTAATGCAATCCTTATCAAAATACCCATGACATTTTTTACAGAACCAGAACAATCCTAAAATTCATGTGGAACCACAAAAGACCCCAAATTGCCATAGCAAACTTGAGAAAAAGAACAAATCTGGAAGTATCACCCTCCCAGATTTCAGACTATAATACAAAGCTATAGTAGTCAAAACAGCACAGTACTGACACAAGAACAGACACAGAGATCAATGGAACAGAATAGAGAACCCAGAAATAAACCCATACATCTATGGTTGATTAATCTGTAACAAAGGAGGAAGAATATGCAATAGAGAGAAGACAGTGTCTTTAACAAGTGGTGCTGGGAAAACTGGACAGCTACATAAAGAACAATGAGATTAGAGCATCACCTCACACCAGATACAAAAATAAACTCAAAATGAATTAAGGATGTAAGTGTAAGACCTGAAACCATAAAATTCCTAAAAGAGAACATAGGCAGAACTCTCTTTGACATGAATAGTAGCAATATTTTTTTTGGGTCTATCTCCTAAAGCAAAAGAAATAAAAGCAAAAATAAACAATTAAATTAAACTTAAAAGCTTTTGCATAACAAAGGGAACTACCTAGCAAACAAAAAGACAACCTATGGAATGGAAATAAATATTTGCAAATAATATGACCAACAAAGGGTTAATAGCCAAAATATATAAACAGTTCAATATCAAAAGAAATAACGAACCCAATCAAAAAATGGGGAAGACCTGAATAGACAGTTTTCCAAAGAAAACATACAGATGGCTAATAGGCACATGAAAAATGCTCAACATCACTAATTATTAGAGAAATGCAAATCAAAACCACAATGAAATATCACCTCACAACTGTCAGAATGGCTATCACCAAAAGCCTACAAATAACAAATGCTGGCAAGGATGTGGAGAAAGGGGAACTCTCATGCATTGTTGGTGGGAATGTAAATTGGTGCAGCTATTGTGGAAAACAGTATGGAGGTTCCTCAAAAAACTAAAAATAGAATGACCATATGATCCAGCAATTCCACTCCTGGGTATATATCCAAAGAAAATGAAAACACTAATTAGAAAAGATACATGCACCCCAATGTTCATAGCAGTACTATTTACAATAGCCAATATAGAGAAGCAACACAAATGTCCATCAGCAGATGAATGGATAAAGCAGTTGTAGTATATGTACACATATACTACATCTGCTTTATCTATAGCAGTAAGCCAGTCAGTAATATTGTATGGAATATTACTCAGCCATAAAAAATAATAAAATTCTGCCACTTGCAACAATGTTCATGGACCTAGAGAATATTATGTTTAATGAAATAAGTCAGAGAAAGACAAATACTGTTTGATATCACTTATATGCAGAATTTAAAAAAATACAAATAAATGTATATGCAAAACAAACAGACTCACAGATATAAAACAAACTAATGGTTACCAGAGGGGAGAGGTAAATGGGGAGGGGTAAATTATGGATATGGGATTAAGAGATACAAACTACTATATAAAATAGATAAGCAGCAAGCATATATTATGTGACACAGGGAATTATAAAAATTATCTTATAATAAACTTTAATGGAGTTTAATCTGTAAATATACTGAATTTCTATGGTGTACACATGAAATAAACATAATATTGTAAATCAATTATAGTTCAATAAAAAATTTTGAATAACTAAATTGGGTTTTCAGAAAATAAATTAGTTTTAATAGAATGTATTTTATGTTCCTTAATTAGGAGAGATTGTCTAAAATTTAGAAAATGTCTGTGAATATTATACATGTTAAAAGTAGGAAAAAAACTACACAGAAATTTAAATAGGTACTAGATAAGATTTTAATATTGTTTGAATCAAAATTGCCACTGGAGATCTTTCTGAAATTGTTCCATGAAAAGAAACATTACCCAAGGAAAGAAAACAATTGATTAATCACTCACAATATTATAGGTATTTTACCTACATTAATTTAATATTCACAACAACAACAAAAGCTTGTGTCACTTTCCTTAAGTTTTTAGATGTTCAGGAAATGTTACATACCTGATAAGTGTCAGAATGGGGTTTTCAATCCCATTTAATATGACTTCCAAGTCCATGCTCTTTCCACTTCACCAAGTTTCCAAAATAACCATGGCCTTTCCGATACAAAATGATGCAACTCTGAGAATAAACTAAGCATACTGACAGATAAAGACTGTTTTCTGAAGAATGCTTTAAATAGAAGGACATCTAAGAGAAAAATTGAATTTCAATGAAACAATATATTCCTCCTGAATTTTATTTCCAACTTTCAACTTTTGGTCTCAAACAGATATTTTAAGTACAAAACAAGGTGGTCTCTGACAGTCAAATTGTTACTGACCAGGGTTTTTGGCCTTCCTTAATCAATAGAAATTGATAAGAGGTCAGACAAGAAATTCAGGCAAGGGTTTAATGGGGCTCCTACTGCAGCAGGAGAGTGAGAACAAGTAAAATGTTTCCTTGCTTGTTCCCTGAGTGCGGGGGCAAGCTGGTTCCTCATATGGGGTGAGGGTAGAGGTGGATCCAGGGGTTGGGCCAGAGGGGTGGCTTAGATGGTCTGCCCACCCCTTTGGTGGTGTTGGGTGCAGGAGGCATGTGTACTATGCTACTTTTGCTCCAGTACCCTGTTTTTGCTCCCGGCTCTTCAGAAGTGACTGTTGGGTTTTTGGTCTTTTTTGTATCTTGTTGTCCATAATTTGCCCCAACTGTGCATCTGTACAGTTATGTTTAGTCCCTTATAGTTTCTTTGTATTCTGTTGTATTCTGTTGGAAATGTTTATCCAGGTGCAAGCACTGCAGCAAAGTGGTCCATGTCCCAGGTCCCAGCCTGTCTCAAAATGGCATAGGAAACCCAATAAAGAATTAACATTTGAGTCAGCTACAGGCTATCATCTGTGTGCTATTTTAAAATAATACAATGTTAATATAATCTGTAAATTTATATTACAGATAAGTACAGAGCCTTAGTGCTCTGTTGTCTGTGCTTAGTCATGCTGGCTTGGAACTTTGTCAAAAGAATGTTGCCTATAGCCTAAAAATATATGATAACCCATTTTCAAGGATCTGCCTCCCAGGCTTGACCTTTAAAGGTATAATGCATTCCTTCATATAGAGACAAAAAGTTGCAGAACAGAGAATAACATTTGTCTTGTTGGAGGTTTACAGGAACATCTTGACTAGACTTATGTGGCCAACTACAAGAACAAAGGATTATCACATTCCCTCTGAGGTTTGGCAGGCACCAAGAAGTTTACAACAACCAGCAACATCCCCTCTCCTTTTAATATAAAAGAAGCCTGAATTCTAACTCTGGTAAGATGGTTCTTTGGGCCTCTAGTCCACCATCTTCTCAGTCTGCTGGTTTTCCAAATAAAGTTGCTATTCCTTGCCCCAACACCTGATCTCTCACGAGCAGTATGAACTTGGACTCAGTAACACCCTCACACATGGTAAAAAATTATTCCTAACTTTTTTGGTTAACTCCTTTGGCTAACTACATTTAGAATCTAAATCATCCTGGCAGGCTCCTTAGGAGGTTCTGCAGGGTAGAATCAGGGGTTTATATTTTTGTGGTGATGGCAAGTTACATGCAGCACCTTCTCTGATTTTTTTGCTAAGACATCATAAAATCTGATGTATTCAGAGGGGTGTAATTTTGAGATCTCAATCAATCACTTTTCTAGGTATTGAAGCAGTTTCAGATATCCTTTGTGAAAAGAATCTTGTTTTTGCTTACATTACCAAGAAGGGAAGATGCCATGTGCAGATGAAATCCACCAGAAAACATGATCCAGGCTACACAGCCACCATATTGGAAAATCAACACTGCCCATGGTCATGTGGTTCCCACAATGTAACAATGTTTCCTAAATCAGCAACATAAGATGTAAACAACCAGAAAGTAAGATCTTATGTCTGCTTTTTAAAGCCTAGCAAAAGCCTAGCTAAAAGACATAATATTTAGAATAAAATTTAGGAAAACTACAGTTCCAAAATGAGGTGATTATGAGCCCCATCTGGCAAGTTTTTAAAAGACCAATTCCTGGGCCTCACTCACCATCTGTAAAATTAGAATATCTCTTTGATGGACCTGGGAAACTCTTCTATTTAATGTTACCCAGGTGAAACTGATGATCAGTCAGATTTGAGAGCAACCCTTTAAGAACCCTTCTCTAGATATAACAAATTCTAGCTTGTTAGTCTTTGTATTTGAAACACAATGGTCTAGCTCTTCAGAACATCCTCTTTTCTGTCCTGTCATGTCTTCAACTACAATGAAATTATCCCTCTAGAACAATCATATGAAATCTACTTCTACATTCAGAGTAAAACTGTAATAGGAAAGAACAAATCAGACTCCATATCTGTTACTTTTACTTTAAACTTTGTATTCTACTGTTTTTGCTACAAGTTAATCACTAAAGGGATGTTGCCTGTAGCTTAAAGTATACAAGATGGCCTATCTCCTAGAACACTGCTTCCCATGCCTGAGCTAAAATACCTTTGTTTAGCTCACAGGAAACATCCTGACTAGGCCCATCTGTGAATGGCTTCTTCAGGAAAGAAGAAATTAACATATCACCTCCAGAATAAAGCAGAAACCAGGAAGTATTTGCAACAACTTATCACCTTTTTTTACTTTACATCCTCACCTCCCCCTCTTTGTTCTGTAAAAGAATCTCACACCCAAACTTGGGCAAAATGGTTCATTGGGACTCTAGTCCACAATCTTCTCAGCCTGCTGGCTTTCTGAATAAAGTCACTATTCCTTGCCTTAACAATTTTTCTCTTGACGTATTGGCCTGTCGTGTTGTTGTGTGGTGAGCATTAGAACTTTGGACTTGGTAATGAAACTATCCATTATGCTACTTAATATCCATAATATGAAATTTTGAGACTTTTTAGAATATGATATCAAAAATAATTATCTTTTTTGCTGATAAACTGACATGTTTCCACCTTTTGTATAATAAGAATGATTATATTGCTTCTTGGTTCCTTCTTGTTTGATTTGTCAGGTATCTCAGACTTAATTTTTATTCTGAGACACAGAAACTTTACATTTTAGGACTGGTATTTTGCTTTCTCTTTTTTTCTTATTCCTGAATACCCCATTTACATCTCCATTCATTGACCTTATTATACAAAGCATCTGTATAACAGCTTGAATTTTTAGAGTTTCTATTATATATCAGTAACTATGTTAAGTGCTTTATATAAAATATTTCATGCTTATGTCTTAGTCTGTTCTGTTTAAGCTGCTATAACAAAATTCCAGAGACTGTGTGGCTTATAAACAAAAATTTATTTCTCATCTTCCTGGAGACTAATAAGTCCAAGACCAAAGCACCAGTAGATTCAGTGTCAGGTGAGGACCCTTTTCCTTGTTCAGATAGGCACTGCCCTCATATAGTGAAAAGGGACAAGGGAGTTCTCTGGATCTCTTTTATCCAAACACTAATCTTATTCATGAAGGCAGAGACCTCCAAATTAAACCACCTCCAAATACCATCACAATAGCAATTAGGATTCAGCATATGAATTTTTGGGGGGACACAGACATTCAATCTACAGCACATAACAAACCTTAAAGATAGATATTATCATCAACTGATCTTTCAAGTGAGAAAATTGGTTTAAATAAAGAAATTAAATATCTTTCCCAGAGTCATGCTCTTAGTAATTAGCACATATACAGCTTGAATACAGAACCAGTTCTCTTGTCTGCAGTTGTATCTTCCTTTTAAGATGATTCTTTTTTTGTCTTAAATAATTTGGTAAGTGGGAGGGGGAGGGGGAAGGAAAAGACGAAGCAGAAAAAGAAAGAGCAATTTAACAAGTGATGCTTTGTATATGATTGTTAATGATTTTACGATGTTAGGCTCTGACATAATCTATGCTCCATATCTGAAATACAAAAATACAAAATATAACAGTAAAATAATTCAGTTTTCACATTCCTCAGGAAATAATCTCCATGAGAAACATGAAAATTCTCTCTCATTCAAGACAATAAACAAACTAGACTATTTCCATATTATACAATTGAATACATCTTTTATTATTATTTCTAAATACCACTTTTCTATTACAGAGAAACTGTTTTCTACAATAAAGTATAAAATGCATAAGAAATATAAATAATACTTATCAAATAATGTAGAAATTCTCAAATGTTTACCTAAAGCTCCCATAGTTTTTAATCTAAATACTACTAATTATAAATTTATACCTAATTTACTGTTATTTCTGGTGAATACTGATTAAATTATTTCTCAACAAATACTAAACAGAATCTAAAATGCTTAAATCTTGCTCAAAAACGGGCTAGAGTGCTGCTTGACAACTGGCCTGGGCTACTAGAGGAAGTTTCAGCTGACACCTACTGACTCCTACCCTTTATTAAGCACCTTGCTAGGAACTGTGAAGAAGAGGATGCTCTAACAATCTAAAAAACAAGAAATGGATGATTACAACACAGTGCAATTAAGTGTTATTATAGAAAAATGCACCAGCCATGTGGTTGACAGGGTCTTCGTGCTCCAACCAAGTGTCAGGCCTGTGACTCTGAGGTAGGAGAGCTGAGTTCAGGACATTGGTCCACAAGAGACCTCTTGGCTCCATGTAATATCAAACAGTGAAAGCTCTCCAAGGATCTTCATCTCAAAGATAAAACCTAGCTCCACTCAATGACCAGCAAGCTACAGTGCTAAACACCCTATGCCAAAGAGTTAACAAGACAAGAAAAAACCCCACCAATTAGGAGAGAGGCTGTCAAAAATCATAATAAGGTCACAGACACCCCAAAACACACCACCAGACACAGTCCTGCCCACCAGAAAGACAAGATCCAGCATCATCCAACAGAAAACAGGCACCAGTCCCCTCCACCAGGAAGCCTACACAACCCACTGAACCAAACTTACCAACTGGAGGCAGACACCAAAAAAAATGGGAACTACGAACCAACAGCCTGTGAAAAGTAGACCCCAAACACAGTAAGTTAAGCAAAATGAGAAGACAGAGAAACACACAGCAGAGGAAAGAGCAAGGTAAAAACCCAACATACCAAACAAATGAAGAGGAAATAGGCAGTCTCCCTGAAAAACAATACAGGATAATGATAGAAAAGGTGTTCCAGGCCTTGGAAATCAAATGGAGAAAATAAAAGAAACGTTTAACAAGGACACAGAAGAGCTAAAGAGGAAACAAACAATAATGAACAACACAATAAATGAAATTAAAAATGCTCTACAAGGAATCAATAGCAGAATAACTAAGGCAGAAAAACAGATACGTGACTTGGAATATAAAATAGTGAAAATAACTACCACAGAGCAGAAAAAGAAAAAAGAATGAAAAGAACTGAGGACAGTCTCAGAGACATCTAGGACAACATTAAACACACCATCATTTGAATTATAGGGGTCCCAGAAGGAGAAGAGAAAAAGAAAAGGACTGAGAAAATATTTGAAGAGATTATAGTTGAAAACTTCCCTAATATGGGAAAGGAAATAGTCAATCAAGTCCAGGAAGCACTGAGAGTCCCATACAGGATAAATAGAAGGAGAAACATGCCAAGACACATATTAATAAAACTATAAAAAATTAAATACAAAGAAAAAATATTAAAAGCAGCAAGGGAAAATAAAAAAACAAATAACATAAAAGGGAATCCCCATAAGGTTAAAAACTAATCTTTCAGCAGAAACTCTGTAAGCCAGAAGGGAGTGGCAAGACATATTTAAAGTGATGAAAGGGAAAAACCTAAAACCGAGCTTACTCTACACAGTAAGAATCTCATTCAGATTTGACAGAGAAATTAAAACCTTTACAGACAAGCAAAAGCTAAGAGAATTCAGCACCACCAAATCAGCTTTATGGCAAATGGTAAATGAACTTCTCTAGGCAGGAAACACAAGAGAAGGAAAAGACCTACAATAACAAACCCAAAACAATTAAGAAAATGGTAATAGGAACATGCATATTGATAACTACCTTAAATGTAAATGGGTTAAATGCTCGCACCAAAAGACATAGACTGGCTGAATGGATACAAAAACAAGACCCGTATATATGCTGCCTACAAGGAACCCGCTTCTGACCTAGGAATATAAACAGATTGAAAGTGAGGGAATGGAAAAAGATATTCCATGCAAATGGAAATCAGAAGAAATCTGGAGTAGCACTTCTAATATCAGACAAAATAGACTTTAAAATAAAGACTATTGCAAGAGTCAAAGAAGAACACCCCATAATGATCAAGGGATCAATCCAAGAAGAAGGAACGTAAATATTGTAAATTGTAAATATTTATGTATCCAACATAGGTGCACCTCAATACATAAGGCAAATGCTAACAACCATAAAAGGGGAAATTGACAGTAACACAATAATTGTAGGAGACATTAACACCCCACATTCACCAATGGGCAGATCATGCAAAATGAAAATAAATAAGGAAACATAAGTTTTAAATGATACATTAAACAATATGGACTTAATTGATATTTATAAGACATTCCATCTAAAATCAACAGGATGCACTTTCTTCTCAAATGTTCATGGAGCATTCTCCAGGATAGATAATATCTTGGGTCACAAATCAAGCCTTGGTAAATTTAAGAAAATTGAAATCATATCAAGTATCTTTTCCAACAACAATGCTCTGAGAATACATATCAATTACAGGAAAAAATCTGTAAAAAATACAAATACATGGAGGCTAAACAATACACTACCAAATAACCAAGAGATCATTGAAGAAATCAAAGAGGAAATCAAAATATACTTAGAAACAAATGATAATGAAAACAGGATGACCCAAAACCTATGGTATGCAGCAAAAACAGTTCTAAGAGGGATGTTTATAGCAAGACAATCTTAAGAAACAAGAAACATCTCAAATAAAAACATAACCTTACACCTAAAGCAAGTACACAAAGAAGAACAAAAAAACCCAAAGCTAGGAGAAGGTAAGAAGCCATCAAGATCAAGTCAGAAATAAATGAATAAGAAATGAAGAAAACAATAGCAAAGATCAATAAAAGTAAAAGCATGTTCTTTGAGAAAATAAGAAAAATTGATGAACGATTAGCCAGACTCATCAAGAAAAAAAAGGAGAAGACTGAAATCAATAAAATTAGAAATGAAGAAGGAAAAGTAACAACAGGCACTGAAGAAATACAAAGGATCATAAGCGATTACAATAAGCAACTATAGGCCAATAAAATGGACAAACTGGAAGAAACAGACAAATCTTAGAAAAGTACAACCTTCCAAGACTGAACCAAGAAGAAATACAAAACATAAACAGACCAATCACAAGCAATGAAATTGAAACTGTGATTAAAAATCTTCCAATAAACAAAAGCCTAGGACCAGATGGCTTCACAGGCAAATTCTATTAAACGTTTAGAGAAGAGCTAACATATATCCTTCTCAAACTCTTCAAAATATAGCAGAGGAAGGAACACTCCAAACTCATCCTATGAGGTCACCATACCCTTATAACAAAACCAGACAAAGATGTCGCAACGAAAGAAAATTACAGGCCAATATCACTGATGAACATAAATGCAAAAATCCTCAAAAAAATACTAGCAAACGGAATGCAACAGCACATTACAAGGATCATACACCATGATCAAGTGGGGTTTATCCCAGAAATACAAGAATTCTTCAATATATGCAAATCAATCAATGTGATACATCTTATTAAAAAACTGAAGGAGGAAAACCATATGATCATCTCAATAGGTGCAGAAAAAGCTTTCGACAAAATTCAACATCGATTTATGAAAAAACCCTCGAGAAAGTAGGCATAGTAGGAACTTACCTCAACATAATAATCACCATATATGACAAACCCACAGCCAACATCATTCCTAATGCTGAAAAACAGAAACCATTTCCTCTCAGATCAGGAACAAGACAAGATTATCCACTATCCCTTCTATTTTTCAACATTGTTTTGGAAGTTTTAGCCACAGCAATCAGAGAAGAAAAAGAAATAAAAGGAATCCAAAATGGAAAAGAAGATGTAAAGCTGACACTGCTTGCAAATGACATGATGCTATACATAGAGAATCCTAAAGATGCTACCAGAAAACTACCAGAGCTAATCAATGAATTTGGTAAAGTATAGGATACAAAATTAATGCACAGAAATCTCTTGCATTCCTATACACTAATGATGAAAAATCTGAAAGGGAAATTAAGGAAACACTCTCATTTACCATTGCAACAAAAAGAACAAAATACCTAGGAATAAACCTACTGAAGGAGACAAAAGACCTGTAAGCAGAAAAATATAAGGCACTGATGAAAGACATTAAAGATGATACAGGCAGATGGAGAGATATGCCATGTTCTTGGATTGGAAGAATCAACATTGTGAAAATGACTCTACTACCCAAAGCAATCTACAGATTCAATGCAATCCCTATCAAACTACCACTGGCATTTTTCACAGAACTAGAACAAAAAATTCCACAATTTGTATGGAAACACAAAAGACCCTGAATAATCAAAGCAATTTTGAGAAAGCAAAGCAGAACTGGAGGAATCGGGCTCTCGGACTTCAGACTATATCACAAAGATACACTAATCAAGAGAGTATGGTACTGGCACATAAACAGAAATATAGATCAATAGGACAGGATAGAAAGCCCAGAGATAAACCCACCCACATATGATAACCTTATCTTTGATAAAGGAGGCAAGAATATACAATGGAGAAAAGACAGCATCTTCAATAAGTGGTGCTGGGAAAACTGGACAAGCTCCATGTAAAAGAATGAGATTAGAACACTCCCTAACACCATACACAAAAATAAACTCAAAATGGATTAAAGACCTAAATGTAAGGCCAGACACTATAAAACTCTTAGAGGAAAACATAGACAGAACAGTCTATGACATAAATCACAGCAGGATCCTTTTTGATCCACCTCCTAGAGAAATGGAAATAAAAACAAAAATAAACAAATGGGACCTAATGAAACTTAAAAGCTTAAAAGCTTTTGCACAGCACATGTAACCATAAACAAGACATAAACAAGACAAAAAGACAACCCTCAGAAATGGAAAATATATTTGCAATATATTTGCAAATGAAGTACGTGACAAAGTACCTGACAAAGGATTAATCTCCAAAATTTACAAGCAGCTCATGCAGCTTAATATTAAAAAAATCAAACAACCAAATCCATAAATGGGCAGAAGGCCTAAATAGGCATTTCTCCAAAAAAAGATATAGAGATTGCCACGAAACACATGAAAGGATGCTCAACATCACTAATCATTAGAGAAATGCAAATCAAAACTATAATGAGGTATCACCTCACACCAGTCAGAATGGCCTACATCAAAAAATCTACAAACAAATTCTACAGAAGGTGTGGAGAAAAAGAACCCTCTTGCACTGTTGGTGGGAATGTAAATTGATACAGCCACTATGGAGAACAGTATGGAGGTCCCTTAAAAACCTAAAAGAGACTACCATATGACTCAGCAATCCCACTATTGGGCATATACCCTGAGAAAATCATAATTCAAACAGAGTCATGTACCACAATATTCATTGCAGCTCTATTTACAATAGCCAGAACATGGAAGCAACCTATGTGTCCATGGACAGATGAATGGATAAAGAAGATGTGGCACATATATACAATGGAATATTACTTAGCCATAAAAAGAAACAAAATTGAGTTATTTTTAGGGAGGTGGATGGATCTGGAGTCTGTCATAGAGTGAAGTAAGTCAGAAAAAGTAAAACAAATACTGTATGCTAGCATATATATATATGGAATCTAAACAGAAAAAATATTCTGAAGAACCTAGAGGCAGGACAGGTATAAAGATGCAGATGTAGTGGATGGACTTGAGGACACGAGGAGGGGAAAGTGTAAGCTTGGATGAAGTGAGAGTGTGGCATGCACATATATACACTACCAAATTAAAATAGATAGCTATTGGGAAGCAGCCACATAGCACATCGAGATCAGCTAGGTGCTTTGTGACCACTTAGAATGGTGGAATAGGGAACATGGGAGGGAGATGCAAGAGGGAGGAGATATGGGGATACATGTACATGTATAGCTGATTCACTTTGTTATAAAGCAGAAACTAACACATCATTGTAATGCAATTATACTGCAATAAAGGTGTTCAAAAAAATGGGCTAATCATATAACTGTACGACCAGTATAATTACTTCAAATTAATATGATAGGCCAGGGTATAGTTATTCCAGATCGCCCTTAGAGAATTATTGTTTTGGCACTGCAGAGGTTCAAACATCTGTACTTAATACTAAACATGAAACTAACAAAAAGTAATGCATCCAGCATCAGTGCAGAAAGTGGGCCAAAAGAGAAAAAATTTCAAGACTAAAAGCTATCCATGCTTAATTATTTTTTGTAATTTTCATTCTGTGACTTATAGAATGAAAATCCCTTATAGTCTCCTTGTGTGCTGTATTCTCTATTTCCAGTGCAAATTACCATTGTGTCTTTGATTTTTTTAAACATCTTTATTGGAGTATAATTGCTTTACAATGCTGTGTTAGTTTCTGCTGTATAAAAAAGTGAATCAGCTATATGTATACATATATACCCTTATCCTCTCCCTCTTGCACCTCCCTCCCACCCTCATTATACCACCGCTCCAGACGGTCACAAAGAACCAAGCTGATCTCCCTGTGCTATGCAGCTGCTTCCCACTAGATAACTATTTTACATTTAGTAGTGTATATATGTCATTGCTACTCTCTCACTTCATCCCAAATTACCTTTCTCCCACCCCCATGTCCTCAAGTCCATTCTCTACATCATTAGTGTATAGGAATGAAAGAAATTTCTGTGCATTAATTTTGTATTCTGCTACTTTACCAAATTCATTGATTAGCTCTAGTAGTTTTCTAGTAGCATCTTTAGGATTCTCTATGTATAGTATCATGTCATCTGCAAACACTGACAATTTACTTCTTTTCTGATTTGGATTCCTTTATTTCTTTTCCTTCTCTGATTGCCGTGTCTCAAACTTCCAAAACTACGTTGAATAATAGTGGTTAGAGTGGGCAACCTTGTCTTGTTCCTGATCTTATAGGAAACAGTTTCAGATTTTCACCATTGAGAACGATGTTGCCTTGGGGTTTGTAATATATGGCCTGTATTATGTTGAGGTAGGTTCCCTCTATGCCCACATTCTTGAGAGTTTTTTTAATCATAAATGGGTGTTGAATTTTGTTGAAAGCTTTCTCTGCATCTATTGAGATGATCATGTTTCTTATTCTTCTATTTGTTAATATGCTGTCTCACATTGATTGATTTGCATATATTAGAGAATCCTTGATTCCTGGGATAAACCCCACGTGATTATGGTGTATGATCCTTTTAATGTGCTGTTGGATTCTGTTTGCTAGTATTTTGTTGAGGATTTTTGCAACTATGTTCATCAGTGATATTAGCCTGTAGTTTTCTCTTTTTGTGACAACTTTGTCTGGTTTTGGTATCAGGGTGATGGTGGCCTTGTAGAATGAGTTTTGGATTATTCCTCCTTCTGCTATATTTTGGAAGAGTTTGGGAAGGGTAGGTGTTACCTCTTCTCTAAATGTTTGATAGAATTTTCCTGTGAAGCCATCTGTTCCTGGGCTTTTGTTTGTTGGAAGATTTTTAATCACAGTTTCAATTTCAGTGCTTGTGATTGGTCTGTTCATATTTTCTATTTCCTCCTGGTTCAGTCTTGGAAGGTTGTACTTTAAGAATTTGTCCATTTCTTCCAGGTTGTCCATTTTATTGGCGTATAGTATCTTGTAGTAGTCTGTGATGATCCTTTGTATTTCTGCACTGTCAGTTGTTACTTCTCCTTTTTCATTTCTAATTTTGTTGATTTGAGTCTTCTCCCTTTTTTTCTCATGCATCTGGCTAATGGTTTATCAATTTTTTTATCTTCCCAAAGAACCAGCTTTTAGTTTTACTGAATTTTGCTATTGTTTCCTTCATTTCTTTTTCATTTATTACTGACCGGATCTTGATGATTTCTTTCCGTCTGCTAACTTTGGGGTTTTTCTTGTTGTTCTTCTTCTTCATCTTTTTCTTTCCCTAATTGCTTTAGGTGTAATGTTAGGTTGTTTATTTGAGATTTTTCTTGTTTCTTGAAATAGGATTGGATTGCTATAAACTTTCCTCTTAGAACTGCTTTTGCAGCATACGATAGGTTATGGGTCATCATGTTTTCATTGTCATTTGTTTCTAAGTATTTTTTGATTTCCTCTTTGATTTCTTCAGTGATCTCTTGGTTATTTAGTAGCATATTGTTTAGCCTCCATGTGTTTGTATTTTTTACAGTTTTTTTTTCCTGTAATGATATCTAGTCTCATAGCATTGTGGTCAGAAAAGATAATTGATATGATTTCAATAGTCTTAAATTTACCAAGGCTTGATTTGTGACCCAAGATATGATCTATCCTGGAGAATGTTCCACTACCACTTGAGAGGAAACTCTATTCTGTTGTTTTTAGATGGTATGTCCTATAAATATCAATTAAGTCCATCTTGTTTAATGTATCATTTAAAGCTTCTGTTTCCTTATTTATTTTCATTTTGGATGAACTGTCCATTGGTGAAAGTGGGGTGTTAAAGTCCCGTACTATAATTGTGTTATTGTAGATTTCCTCTTTTATGACTGTTAGCATTTGTCTTATGTATTGAGGTGCTCCTATGTTGGGTGCATCAATATTTACCATTGTTTTATCTTCTTCTTGGATTGATCCCTTGATCATTATGTAGTGTCCTTCCTTGTCTCTTGTAATAATCTTTATTTTAAAGTCTACTTTGTCTGATATGAGTATTGATTTCCATTTGCATGGAATTTCTTTTTCCATGCCCTCACTGTCAGTCTTTATGTGTCCCTAGGTCTGATGTGAGTCTCTTGTAGACAGCATATATATGTGTCTTGTTTTTGTATCTATTCAGCCAGTGTGTGTCTTTTGGTTGGAGCATTTAATCCATTTACATTTAAGGTAATTATCAATATATATGTTCCTATTACCATTTTCTTAATTGTTTTTGTTTTGTTATTGTAGTTCTTTTCTTTCTCTTGTGTTTCCTCCCTAGAGAAGTTCCTGTAGCATTTGTTGTAAAGCAGGTTTGGTGGTGCTGAATTCTCTTAACTTTTGCTTGTCTGTAAAGTTCTTAATTTCTCCATTGAATCTGAATGAGATCCTTGCTGGTTAGAGTAATCTTGGTTGTATGTTTTTCCCTTTCATCACTTTAAATATGTCCTGCCAGTCCCTTCTGTCTTGCAGAGCTTCTGCTGAAAGATCAGCTGTTAACGTAATGGGGTTTCCCTTGTATGCTATTTGTTGCTTTTCCCTTGCTGTTTTTAATATTTTTCTTTGAATTTAATTTTTGATAGTTTGATTAATATTTGTCTTGGTGTGTTTCTCCTTGGGTTTATCCTGTGTGGGACTCTCTGCTCTTCCTAGACTTGATTATTTCCTTTCCCACATTAGGGAAGTTTTCAACTATCATCTCTTCAAATATTTTCTCAGACCCTTTTTTTTTCTTCTTCTTGGACCCCTATAATTCAAATGTTGGTGTTTTTAATGCTGTCACAGAGATCTTTGAGACTGTCCTCAATTCTTTTCATTCTTTGTTCTTTATCCTCCTCTGTGGCAGTTATTTCCACTATTTTATCTTCCAGGTCACTTATCCATTCTTTTGCCTCAGTTATTCTGCTATTGATTCCTTCTAGAGTAATTTTAATTTAATTTATTGTGTTTTTCCTCATTGTTTCTTTTCTCTTTAGTTCTTCTAGGTCCGTCTTAAATGTTTCTTATATTTTCTCCATTCTATTTCGGGGATTATGGAATCTTTACTAACATTACTCTGAAATGGTTTTCAGGTAGATTGCCTATTTCCTCTTCATTTGTTGGACACTCAGAAAAAGAGAAAAAGGAAAAAATATTTTTAATTAAAAAAAACTAAAAAGAAAAAAGAAAGAGAGCAACCAAACTAATAAACAAATCCACCAATGAAAATAAAAACTAAACTATGATAAACATAAAACCAGAAACAAATTATATACAGAAGGCAAATCCCAAATCTACATTTGCTCCCAAAGTCCACTGCCTCAGTTTTGGGAACATTTGTTGTCTATTCAGGTATTCTTCAGATGCATGGTTTATCAAATTGATTGTGGGGATTTAATCTACTGCTCCTGTCACTGCACAGAGAACTTTCCCTTTCTCTTCTTTGTTTGCACATCTCCTGGGGTTCAGTTTTGGTTTTGGCCCTGCCCTGGGTATAGGCCACCCTCAAGAGTCTGTCCCCCACCCAGACAGGAGGAGGTTAAAGCAGCAGCTGATTAGGGCACTGTTGCTTACTCAGGCTAAGTGAGAGAGGGGTATGGTAGTCATAATTGGAAAGCAGGGTTAGCCTGCAGCAGCGGAGGCCAGCATGACATTGCAACAGCCTGAGGATTTCCATGTGTTCTCCTGGGGAATTTGTCCTTGGATGTTGGGACTCTGCCAGTGGTGTGCTACACAGGCTCTTGGGAGGGTGTGGATAGTGACCTGCTCTTGCACACAGGATTCTTGGTGGCAGCAGCAGCAGTGTTAGTGGTTCATGCCTGTCTCTGAAGTCTAAGCTGATAGCTGTGGCTCATGACCATCTCTGGAACTTGCTTAGGCAGTGCTCTGCCTTCTGTGGGCACACAGGGAAGGAATCCCTTCTCCTCACACAGCCTGAAACTATGGTCTCTTACCTCTTTAGCAGGTCAAGAGCTTTTCCCAGACTGCCTTCCAGCTAGCTGTGACACACTAGCCCCCTTCAGGCTGTCTTCACGCAGCCAGTGCCAGTCCTCTCCCTGGGGTTTGACCTCCGAAGCCTGAGCCTCAGCTCCCATCCACCACCCACCCCAGTGGGTGAGCAGACAAGCATCTCAGGTTGGTGAGTTCTGGTCAGCACTGATCTTTGTGCAGGAATCTCTCCACTTTGCTCTCTACAGCCCTGTTGCTGCACTCTCCTCTGTGGCTCTAAAGCTTTCTCTCTGCCCTCCCCTCATTCCCCACCAGTGAAGGGGCTTCCTAGTGTGTGAAAACATTTCCTCCTTCACAGCTCCCTCCCAGAGATTCAGGTCCCATCCCTATTATTTTGTCTCTGTTTTTTCTTTTATTTTTTGCCCTACCCAGGTACGTGGGGAGTTTCTTGCCTTTTGGGAAGTCTGAGGTCTTCTGCCAGTGTGCAGTAGGTGTTCTGTAGGAGTTGTTCCACATGTAGATTTATTTTTGATGTATTTGTGGGGAAGAAGATGAGCTCCACATCTTCCTCCTCAACCATCTTGAAGGTCTCCTGTGTCTTTTATTCTTGACAGGAATTCCCTTGTGATGCATGCACCACTCTATATTGTTTTATCTGATGAATTTCAATTGGCATCACTTTGTACTCTAGTTAGTGTTTCATACATTGTTCCATGTTTGACTATGAAAGAGCAGCAAAATTAAATTAAAGAATATGAAATCAAGGAAATAAAGTAATCCTAGACATTAAGATTGTACCATCTACTAAGTAACAATCTGTTTCCTTACAGTATTGGTTCTGACTATATAAACTTACATTGCAAAAAGACAATGAATACAGGTCTAGTATGAACAAAATTCCATGCATGGGGGTTAAGGAAATCCTGAAAATTATGATGTAATGAACAGTTCCTTTTTAGTCATTACCTAATTACTATTTTTTCATATAGAGAGACACTAAAGCTCCTGTTATATTAACATAAAAATTTAGCTGTTTTTTTTCTCATGAAATCACAGATCTTTGAATTATAAGGCATTATCTAGTTTAATATGAAACATTTAAATGTTGGCATCCCATCATACTGCCTAAAATTTGGCATTATGTATTACAGCATTCCATAACAGAGGTCTGCCTGATTTTAAATCCTTTTTTTTGTAAAATTCACCATTCCAGATTATTTGATTGAGATATTAATACTTCCAGATTATACTCTTTGAGATAGGGCATACTAAAAAGAAATAGCTTCACTACTTCTAAATATTTAGCAACAGATCATAAACTATATTTGAACTAGTTAGCAAATTAGACAATCAAGCACTGGCTCAGAACTGAATAAAGATATGCTTAAAACATACAAACAAACAAACAAATATCAACTTGACCCCCAAAACAAACAAATCAAATGATGTCTTCCTTGCTATCCATCTCTTCTAACTCATAACACAATAAAATATCACATATGTAGGTGGTGGGTAGGGAAGAAAGATAACAGCTTGAAAAATCATTATATTTTTCCTAATTTATTTTTTATTTTTTAAATCAATATATTTTCAAAACTTAAATCTAAAATTATATTAAAAGTAAATATATTATGACCAACTGGAGTGTATCCCAGAAACACAAGGTAGATTACTATTCAAAATTCATTGATATAATTCACCACAATAATAGACTAAAAAGAAAAAAAAAGAACATATAATTAAGTGAAGAATCCAAATTCCATTTCGGCAAAATCTAAACTCCATTTCTGATAAAAACTCTCAGTAAACTTGGAATAGAAGTAAACATCTTATACTTGATGAGGATGTCTGATCTTGTCACTTTTATTTAACCTTATACTGAATATTATAACCAGTGAACTAAAGTAATAAAATGAGGTAAAAAACATCAAGACTGAAAAGTAAGGAATAAAACTATTTGTTCCAGATATGATTATGTATTGTAGAAAGTCTTTCAGAATCTACAAAAGCTACTAAGGCTAAGAGGTGAGTTTGGTATGTTTACAAGTCAATATAGTAGGGGGAAAATTGGTACTTCTATGTACCTACAATGAAGAATTGGAATTTGCAACTAACAAAATAAGATCTCCAATATCATAAAATACATGAAATTTTTAGCTACAAATTTGATGAAAAATGTAGATGACCTATACACTGACAACTACAAACCATTGCTGAAAGAAATTAAACAAGGGGAAATAAATGGAGAGATATACCACATTCATGGATCAGAGGACTTAATATTGTTAAGACTGTCATTTATCCCTCAATTTTTCTGCAGATTCAGAGGATAATAAATGGAAATCCAGTAGGTTTTTTAAATTAACATACTGATTTCATAATGTGTATGAAAATACAAAGTACCTAGAATAGCTAAAACAACTTTGAGAAACAGAAATAATTTTGAAGGACTTGCACTACCTAATTTAAAAATTATTATTAAACTTCAGTAATACAGATAGCATTGCATTGATGTGAAATTGAGAAATAGATAACTGGAACAGAATAGAAAGTCTAGTAACATGATTTCACATATATGATCAACTGATTTTGAACAAAGTGCAAAGGCAATTAAATGGTAAAGGATAGGCTTTTAAACAAATGATGTTGAAACAATTGAATGTCTATATGTAAAAAAAAAAGAACCTCTATCCATATCAAACACTATATTTAAAAAGTTAATAAAAATGGATCATAGACCTAATGGTAAAATCTAAATCTATAAAACCTCTAGAAGAATATAAAAAAGGAATCTTTGTGACCTCTTATTAGTAAAAGATTTTTTAGCTCTGACAACAAAGTTAAACTATAGAAAAACTGATGAATTGTACTTCATCAAAATTAAACACTTCTCTTCAAAAGATAGAGTCAAGAAATTGAAAATAAAAGCCAAAGATGCAGAGAACATATTTGCAAGTCATATTAATGAAGAACATGTATCTAGTATACATACAAAACACTCAACATGCAATAATAAGAAAACAAACAACCCAATAAAAACAAACAAAAAAGTCAAATTGATTTGAAGCAACACTTCACCAAAGAAAATGTACCGCTAGTAAATGGGCACTTACAAAAATATTCAACATGATTAGTAATTAGGGAAATGGAAATTAAAACCACAATGGGATAACACTACACACCCATTAAAAAGGCTAAAATGAGACATGTTAAGACATTAAAACAGGAGAACAGACTCCTAAAATGGCAAATCCAAGGCAGTAATTTACATGGTAATCAGAGGGATAGAAGAAATTGTGTGTCAAGGATGACAAGGAGAAAAAAGAGACTGGAAGTACATGAGTAGAAGGGAATAAAACTCATTTACCCCAGATGAGACCTTTGATTCATTTGATATTTCTGCTAGGGCTGTCCCAAGATAGATTGACAACAATACTGCTATATATTACTTGATGTAAATCTAAGATATTTTCAGAAAAGCCTTGAAACCTGAAAGGAAATTGTGTGTGTGTGTGTGTGTGTGTGTGTGTGTCTTTCTGTTTAATTGACAACTTCTACCTTAACATATCTACCCATTGGTACAGAAACAATTTTGTGGAAACTTGGCATTTTCCTTTATGTTAAACAGATTCTGATATAGTATGTAAACTGATAAACCAGAGCTTGGCATCAGAATTGTTTTGTGTGTCCTATACGATTACTAAACTTTACCCCAGCATATAACTTGCATAGAAACTACTCAAATTTTAATACATACTTGTAATTTATACCCTGCTGATTTACAAAATGAAGCAGAGGAAACTCAATCTAAAAAATATCATTTTAATTGAATTAACTAGAAAGAAGAGAATGAAGAAAACATATACTAAATAGATTGAATTATTGAATATAAAATGTATCTGTTTCCTGACACTCAAAATGACAAATAAGATATTTTTATTCTTAGCATATAATGAAAGTAAACATCAGATTTAGAAAAGAGAATATTTTATTAATACAAATTTCTAAAAGCTCATCACATGTGACACAACTTTTTATAAGTAACATTGAAACTGTTGATATCTATTTTCAGCAATGGGATATAGTTTCTAAATTGTGTCTCTTTTAAGGCCCGCAAACCTAATTATATCATGTATTCTTCCAAAAGCGTTTTGTTAAGCTCATGGTAAACACAGACTCTCTTGCTTCTTATTGGTGAAAGACCTCGTGAAATGGTTAGGACAATCACATGCTTTGACTTTCCCAGACAGTTCCAATTCTGCCTGTTGCCTTAGCTTACTGATTAATAGCAACCTTTCACTTTCAAGAGGTGTCAGACAGGATGATAAATTATATGGTCACCCTTATAAATAGCTTACTTGTAAGATTTGGTGGCAAATGTCATCAGACACCAAAGAATCATAACTCCATAGTCCTTAGAATTGTTAAATATTAGGCCTTTTTAAAAACTGAGTTTATTTTCTCTTAATTGATAACAGTCAAGTACAGGAAAACACAGAAATGTCATGTGAAAAAATACTGGAAAATCCAAAGGGTAATGATATGAATTATGGCTAAAGTTTTCCATGTGGAAAATTCATTCATAAGAACTTTGAGGATAAATATGCATTTCTTCACATATGTCAAGAATATCATTTCATTGACTCATTTTGAGTTTTATATTTTAGTGGCTAAGAAGATTTTAAGTCAGAGCCACAGTGACAAAGAGGTAATTGGTGCCTTGGCACAGGATAGGAAGTTCACATAGCACAACAGGAAGGCTGTTGGCAACAGAAGACAGCAGGAGCTGTAGAAATCTCACATCAATCAAAATATATGAGGTCAGCAAACAGTTGAATGGTGTTTGTTGACCTAACCTTTTATGTTGGTGTGTGTAAGTAAAAAAACAAAAATACTGGTTTCTTTTCTGAAACTTCAGTTGTGTAATATGTACAAATTTCACTTTTCCACAGATGCAGTCTACCTGCATATTAGGGTATGCCTTTAAAAGGATACTTTGATTTCCTGTTCTAAGACATATAAATGGACAAGTATTGAAGTGTTTCCCTATGCATGACCTACGTTCTGATGCAGTACCAGCGTTCAGGCTATGGAGGGTCACTACTGGTGGGATGGGCCACAGAAGATCGAGATAGAGAGCTGGTACTGAAGTCCAGAGACAAATATGATTTGAAGTTCTAAGGGAAAAGTGTGCCCAAGAGAGGAAAAAAATAAGTAAGAACTAAAATCACTGTGTAAATGAGTCAAACATGATTAAGAGTAAAAATAAGAGCAATTCATGGGCATTAAAGTTCAATTTTTGTATAACGGGGGGAATCTCTCATGATTCCAAAATGCTGAGTAAGGCCATATTTTTAAGGCAACAAAGGCCTCATTTTCAAAAATTGTTTTCTCATCAAAATGAGACTTACTAAGCACCCAAGTGTCTTAATTAAACTATATGTGATCATTCTTATTCTGTTTAATAAGGAAAATGAACTGTTTTGTTTTTCTTCCTTTGCTACATTACACATGTAAAAGGCTTTGTCCACCTACTGCAATCAGGGCCTATTCTAAACCAGCGTTTGTCATTTATTGAATATGTACTATGTTCCAGGCACTGTTTTAGGCAATGATGATAAATAAAAGCAAAATAGAAAAGGTACATCTATTACAGAACACATGTTATAGAGAAAAATAGAGACAATGAATAGGATAAATAAGTAAAATATATACATGCAAAATAATGATGATCATCAAGAGAAAAAAAAAGGGAAAGGGGTAGGCGCTAACATTTTAGATTGGTTAAGGAAGGCCTCACTAAAAATATGACATGTGAGTAAGGACAGGAAGGAAATAAGGGACAAAGTACTCTGAATATCTGAGAAAAGTGCATTACAGCCTGGGCACAGATGGTGCAAAAGCCTCAGGTGAGAGGTGCTTGAACTATTAGGGGAACATTTGTATTGAAAGCACAAGAATAGGAGAAGGGGGCAGAGAGGTAACTGTGTAAAATGTGTGAGAGATTATGAAGAGATTTGCAAGACAAAGAAATAACTTGGCTTTTACTCTGAGTTAGATAAATAGCAGTTACAGTGTTTTGAACAGAAGAGTGATGTGATATGACACATTTTAATAGGATCTCTCAGCCTGCTCTATTGGTTAGAGTTGGAAGTGAGGGAAAAGTGGAAGCAAAGAAACCATTATAAAAACAAATTAAGAGTTGAGAATGTCTTGGGCCAGGATGGTAGCATAGGAGATGGTAAGAAGTGATCAAAGTCTAGATATGTTTTAAAGCATAGCTGTATTTGCAGATGTGAATGAATGTGAGAGAAATAGAGGAGTCAGCATATATCCATGTTTTCTGGACTGAAATCAATTAATAAGGATTGGGAAGATTATAGACAGGGAAAATTTGGAAGGAACTCAGTTTAGTACATATTAAGTTTGACATATCCGTTAACTATCATAATAATCTCTGTCAGTTTCAGAGCTAGAGAGGCTAGAAAAGTCTTACTTCATCTACATCAGATCTCAGCTGTTGTCTCTCAAGCAAGATGCATACTTTGCACGGTCCACATCTGACTATTCTGTGTCGATATAATTGTCCAAGATACCCATAAGCCATAGTGGGAGTATGTTTGGGAAGCTCCTGAATTTGTGCTGGAAGCAAGAATGTGTTGGGGTGGAGGAATAACTGGAATAATGGTTGGTGGTACTGTGTTCTATAGTCCCCTGTAAAAGTGTGATTCTTATTTGGCAACATAATATAATAAATCATCACTACCTAGTTAGTATTTTCAAATTAATTAATTTGTTTATTACACTTCCCAATCTGTACTAGAATGCAAGCTCTCAGAAAGCATAGTCCTTATCCATCTTGTATCAAGTTGCTTGAATAAATGAATCAATGATGTGCTCACATAATTCAATTGTCTTGACATTTACTAGGAATCTGTTCTGTAGTTTAGCGAATTACTATTTTACATAAAGCTGTCATTTATTGCCAAAGAAAAGAATGAATTGCCAAGTTTTAAAGGATGTAAAGTATATTATATATTTATGTAAATTTTTCAAAATTAATTTTTTCTTAAAATACCTAGCACACGTGTAAGGCTGAAATTATTTAGTTTTATTTATTAAATATATTTTTGTCAGTAAGATTTGTTTTAAAAATGTTAAATTTAACTGGATGAAAGAACAACACTAGAATTTTTAGAAGGAGGGGAAGGTAGAGGTAAAGGAAGAATGTAAAAGAGAGGAAGGGGAAAACAAGAGAGGACAGAAATAAGCAAGAGTTGTGAAGGAAGGAGAGATATGCAGTAAGACCTAGTTCCATTTCTCTAAGTGTTCTGTGACCCACCAGGTAGCAAGAAGGCACAGAGCACAAGTCAACTGGGAGCAAAGTTCAAATTATATTTTTCTCTTGTGTTGGCCTGGGACCAGAGTAGAAAAGACGATGTGAAAAGTTGAGTAGTTATGCAGTATTGAATTTGTTTTAAAATTTATTAATTTATTTCCAAATAAGAGGTTTATGAAGACTTTTGTCAATTTGTCTTCATTTTCCCCTAAAGCAAACCAAAAAATAAAATAATTCCATTCACCACAAAAAAAGAGATGATTATAATACCAACCAATGGGAAAATGATTCTGAGGTGGGTAATTGTATTGTAGTGATCTACCAAAGCTGAAGAAAATCATAACATTTGAGTTAGAAATTAAAAAATAAAAAACATTAAACATCCAGATTGCTAAAATTTTACTTCCAGGACAATTATTTGAACTAAAACTTAATAAAAGAAATTTGTTTAATTTCTCCAGGTATTAATCTAAATATGTTTAAATATTTTTCCATATTTTCATTTAAATTGCCTTGAATAAAAAATTTTAGAGGCAGATAATGGAAATGTATTATTGGTAGAATATTACTTTTCTCTAGTGTAATTAAGCTATAAAACCTGTTTTGTCTAGTGGAAAATCAAATTGTTTTAAATATTTAAAACATCATGTTTTCATTTATGTTATCAAGAAAAAAAATTAAGAGTAAGTGTCTAAATTTACTTTACTTGTAAACAAAAGTGGATCCAAAAACTGAGATTTACTCAGTTATTTTCTGCTAACAGCTATGAACAGCTAATCTCAATAGTGGTCTCTAATCTTTTTTTTCCTTTTTGTCACCACTTCCTTCCTACTCTGTCCTAGTCACTGATCTCCTTCCCATACTACAAACTCCAGCCCACTCCTACTCTCTTCACTTTCAGCAGATGATTTTACTCCATGCTTACCTGAGGAAATAAATACCATAACACTCCTTCAAATTCCCACCCCACTTTGACACTTCCAAATAGTCTTCAGGTGCCTGCTTACATGACCCTTCCTGTGTTCTTCACCCTATCCCCCACCTCCTGACTGTTTCCCACCTCTATCACAAAGATTTTTCTTCATCAATTACGCTTTCCTTCTTCTGCATCTTTAATCGTTTTTTTATTGCAAGTTCTTAAACTCCATTTACAAAAAGGTTCAAGTCCTCACAGTCCTTAAATACCATTCCATTAATCTTTCCTTTTCTGGCTCTGACCCCATTTCTCTCCATTCATTTTTAGACAATATTTTTCGAAAGATAAATTCTGCTTAGATTTTTAAACTTTCCCTCATTTCTAAATCTTACTACACATGTGTTTTCTACTCTCATCATGCTACTGAAATTTTTCATTTTGTCACACTTGCCTGCCATCCTAATTTCCAACTGCTGTTTATAACAGCCTTTCTTCATCACACAGCCGATTTCATTTCTCTGTAATATCTAATACTTTTGGTCATGTCTTCTGAAATTTTATTTCCTTACCTTCTGTGACACTGTTCTCTTCTAACTTTTCTTCTTTTTTTTTCCACCTTCAACTTATTGGCTTTATTTTTTAAATTTTTTATTTATTTATTTTTTCTTCTTATTTCTGTCTACTCTTTTTCAATCTCTTCAACTCTCTACATACTAAATACTTATATTGTCCTTTCTATATAGAATATGTATTTTCCCAGAGTTCTCTGGGTGAAATCCTATACTCAAGTTTCGAAGTCAACTCATTTAAAAATATTGTGGCACCATCCCCCTCTTGACAGTGTATTACTCACATTCTGATCTGTGCTCCCATCATATCTCTACTGAATTAAAAATAAAAAATGGAAAAAGTCACATCAACTAAGGAGTTTTTAGCAGAGGGCAAATAAGATTTTTTAAAAGCTCAGTCTGTGGGCTTCCCTGGTGGTGCAATCGTTGAGAGTCTGCCTGCTGATGCAGAGGACATGGGTTTGTGCCCTGGTCCAGGAAGATCCAACATGCCGTGGAGCGGCTGGGCCCATGAGCCATGGCCACTGAGCCTGCGCGTCTGGAGCCTGTGTTCCGCAACGGGAGAGGCCACAACAGTGAGAGGCCTGCGTACTGCAAAAAAAAAAAAAAAAAAAAAAGCACACTCTGTTACCATATAACTATGTCATATAACTAAATAGTTAATAAAATGTACAGTAGTCTTAAAGCCACTTCTGAACAAAAGAAAACAAAAGAAATATCCAATTTAAGAAAATTCTAAAATCATAAGGGGAAGAACAGAGTGAAAATTAAATTAAATTAAAATCTGATGGCAAATATTATTTAAAAAACTAAGATTAAGGCTAAGCATTGGTCTCAGGATTGGGCCCTGAACACAAGAACTTAAAATTACAAAATTAAGACATGTTAAATAATTAAATCACACGTCAAAATTAGCAGGAGGAAGTTAAAGAAGTACTTAAAGGGAAATGTTTAGCCTTTAATACTTACATTAGAAAAATTGAAAAGAAATGAGCTACCACCTAACTGAAAAACTTAGTAAATGACAACAGAATATATCTAAAGAAATTAGAGGAAAGTAGGTAATAAGGATAAGAGCAAATCCACTGAAATAGAAAAACATTTAAAAGAAAACATAAGTACCTCCAAAAGTTTACTCTTGGAAAATGTTAATAAATCTCTAACAAAACTAATCCAGAAAAAAAAAGAGAGAATGTACAAATAAAAGAGAGAAATAATAAATTGTGGTGAATTTTGAAAAGAGAATATAACATATTTGAAATTTCATTTATGACAACATATTTGAAATCAGATTAAATAGATACTTTAAAAAAAGTTTTAAAAACTATCTCAAGAAGAAACAGAAAAACAAAAGTCTTAAACAATTAAAGATAACATATCAGACCAAAAATTAAAACCCACAAAGAAAATACTAAGTGCAAATGTTTTTAATAAGTGATTTCTACTTATTAAAACCTGGATCATTGGTTTTAATAAAAAAATTGGATCATTCAAACCTTATACATACTCTTCCAGAAAAACAGAGGGAGTAAAACAAACCAATTAATTCAATACATAGACATCGAAATCATAACAGTGTTGTACATAAAAGGAAAAATTATAAATTAATCTCACTTATGAATACAACACACACAATTTTTAGAAAAATAATATTAAAAATCAAATAATTGGTAACTTGAATTTATGCCAGGAATTCATGATTTGCTTTATACAAGAAATATAGAAAGAATCAGTATTTACCTCAATAGCTGTAATAACAATTTTTATTAAATTTCAACAATTATTCATACATTTTAAAAACGAAATTTAAATAAAATTCTCAGAAAACTAAAACTAGATTGAAATGTCTTTACCTTATAAATGTAATATATAACTACAAAAATTACTTTTTATTATGAAACACTGAGAAAAGTTTGACTTTAATCCAGAGAAAAAGCAAGGAAATCTACTGTCATGCCTCTTATTCAGCACTACAGTGTAGTGCCTAATCATTGTAATAAGGCAGAGAAAGGAAACGAAAGTTTTGTGATGAGAAAGAAATAAACAAAAATAAAATTTAGAGATAATAAAATTATTAACTTTTAAAAATCTAAGAATTTTTAAATGAATCTTTTTTTCTTTTTTAATTGGGGTATAATTGTTTACAATGTTGTGTTAGTTTCTACTGTACAGCAACGTGGAGTTCCCTGTGCTGTACAGCAGGTTCTCATTAGTTATATATTTTATACATATTAGTGTATATATGTTAGTCTCAATCTCCCAATTCCGCCCACACCCCCCTTTCTTCCCTGGGTGTCCATATATTTGATCTCTACATCTGTGTCTCTATTTCCACCTTGCAAACCAGTTAATCTGTACCATTTTTCCAGATTCCACATACATGTGTTAATACACGATATTTGTTTTTCTCTTTCTGACTTACTTCACTCTGTATGACAGTGTCTAGGTACATCCACGTCTCTACAAATGACCAAATTTTGTTCCTTTTTATGGCTGAGCAATACTGCATTGTATATATGTACCATATCTTCTTTGTCCATTCATCTGTCAATGGACATTTAGGTTACTTCTATGAACTGGCTATTATAAAAAGTGCTGCAATGAACAGTGGGGTGCAAGTGGCTTTTTGAATTATGGTTTTTTATGGGTATATTTCCAGGAGTGGGATTGCTGGGTCATATGGTAATTCTATTTTTAGTTTTTTAAAGGAATTTCCATACTCTTCTCCATAGTAACTGTATCAATTTACATTCCCACTAACAGTGCAAGAGGGTTCCCTTTTCTCCGCACCCTCTCCAGCATTTGTTGTTTGTAGATTTTTTGATGATGGTCATTCTGACCGGTGTGAGGTGATACCTCTTTGTAGTTTGATTTGCATTTCTCTAATGATTAGTGATGTTGAGCATTCTTTCATGTGTTTGTTGGCAATCTGTATATCTTCTTTGCAGAAATGTCTATTTAGGTCTTCTGCCCATTTTTGGATTGAGTTGTTTGTTTTTTTTGATATTGAGCTGCATGAGCTGCTTGTAAACTTTGGAGATTAATCCTTTGTCAGTGGCTTCATTTGCAAATATTTTCTCCCATTCTGAGTATTGTCTCTTCATCTTGTTTATGGTTTCCTTTGCTGTGCAAAAGCTTTTCAATTTCATTAGATCCCATTTGTTTATTTTTGGTTTTATTTCCATTACTCTAAGAGGTGGGTCAAAAAAGATCTTGCTGTGATTTATGTTTAAGAGTGCTGTCCTATATTTTCCTGTAAGAGTTTTATAGTGTCTGCTCTTACATTTAGGTCTTTAATCCATTTTGAGTTTATTTTTGTGTATGGTGCTAGGGTTTGTTCTAATTTAATTCTTTTACATGTAGCTGTCCAGTTTTCCCAGCACCATTTATTGAAGAGACTGTATTTTTTCCATTGTATATCCTTGCTTCCTTTGTCATAGATTAGTTGACAATAGGTGTGTGGGTTTATCTTTGGGCTTTCTATCCTGTTCCATTGATCTATATTTCTGTTTTGGTGCCAGCACAATACTGTCTTGATTACTGCTGCTTTGTAGTATACTCTGAAGTCAAGGAGTCTGATTTCTCCAGCTCCAATTTTTTTTTTTTTTCTTCTCAAGATTGCTTTGGCTATTCAGGGCCTTTTTTGTCTCCATACAAATTTTAAGATATTTGGCTCTAGTTCTGTGAAAAATGCCATTGGTAATTTGATAAGGATTACATTGAATCTGTAGATTGCTTTGGGGAATATAATCATTTTCACATTATTCATTCTTCCAATCCAAGAACATGGTATATATCTCCATCTGATTGTGTCATCTTTGATTTCTTTCATCAGTGTCTTATAGTTTTCTGAGTACATGTTTTTACCTCCTTAGGTACGTTTATTCCTAGGTATTTTATTCTTTATTTTGCAATGGTGAATGGCAGTGTTTCCTTAATTTCTCTTTCTAATCTTCCATTGTTAGTGTATAGGGAAGCAAGAGATTCCTGTGCATTAATTTTGTATCCTACAACTTTACCAAACTCATTGATTAGCTCTCATAGTTTTCTGGTGACATCTTTAGGATTTTCTATGTATAGTATCATGCCACCTGCAAACAGTGACAGTTTTACGTATTCATTTCCAATTTTTATTCCTTCTATTTCTTTTTTTTTTAACATCTTTATTGGGGTATAATTGCTTTACAATGGTGGGTTAGTTTCTGCTTTATAACAAAGTGAATCAGTTATACATATACATATGTTCCCGTATCTTTCCCCTCTTGCGTTCCCTCCCACCCACCCTCCCGATCCCACCCCTCCAGGCGGTAACAAAGCACCGAGCTGATATCCCTATGCTATGCGGTTGCTTCCAATTAGCTATCTACCTTACGTTTGGTAGGTATATATGTCCACGCCTCTCTCTCGCTTTGTCACAGCTCACCCTTCTGCTCTCCATATCCTCAAGTCCATTCTCTAGTAGGTCTGTGTCTTTATTCCTGTCTTACCCCTAGGATCTTCATGACATTCTTTTTTCATTAAATTCCATATATATGTGTTAGCATACGGTATTTGTCTTTCTCTTTCTGACTTACTTCACTCTGTATGACAGACTCTAGGTCTATCCACCTCATTACAAATTGCTCAATTTCGTTTCTTTTTATGGCTGAGTAATATTCCATTGTATATATGTGCCACATCTTCTTTATCCATTTATCCGATGATGGGCACTTAGGTTGTTTCCATCTCCAGGCTATTGTAAATAGAGCTGCAATGAACATTTTGGTAAATGATTCTTTCGAATTATGGTTTTCTCAGGGTATATGCCCAGTAGTGGGATTGCTGGGTCATATGGTAGTTCTATTTGTAGTTTTTAAGGAACCTCCATACTGTTCTCCATAGTGGCTGTACAAATTCATATTCCCACCAGCAATGCAAGAGTGTTTCCTTTTCTCCACACCCTCTCCAGCATTTATTGTTTCTACATTTTTTGATAATGGCCATTCTGACTGGTGTGAGATGATACCTCATTGTAGTTCTGATTTACATTTCTCTAATGATTAATGGTGCTGAGCATTCTTTCATGTGTTTGTTGGCAGTCTGTATATCTTCTTTGGAGAAATGTCTATTTAGGTCTTCTGCCCATTTTTGGATTGGGTTGTTTGCTTTTTTGTTATTGAGCTGCTTGTAAATTTTGAAAATTAATCCTTTGTCAGTTGCTTCATTTGCAAATATTTTCTCCCATTCTGAGGGTTGCCTTTTGGTCCTGTTTATGGTTTCCTTTGCTGTGCAAAAGCTTTGAAGTTTCATTAGGTCCCATTTGTTTATTTTTGTTTTTATTTCTATTTCTCTAGGAGATGGGTCAAAAGGATCTTGCTGTGATCTATGTCATAGAGTGTTCTGCCTATGTTTTCCTCTAAGGGTTTGATAGTTTCTGGCCTTACATTTACGTCTTTAATCCATTTTGAGCTTATTTTTGTGTATGGTGTTAGGGAGTGATCTAATCTCATACTTTAACATGTACCTGTCCAGTTTTCCCAGCACCACTTATTGAAGAGGCTGTCCATTATCCACTGTATATTCTAACCTCCTTTATCAAACATAAGGTGACCATATGTGCATGTGTTTATCTCTAGGCTTTCTATCCTGTTCCATTTATCTATCTTCCTGTTCTTGTGCTAGTACCATATTGTCTTGATTACTGTAGCTTTGTAGTATAGTCTGAAGTCAGGGAGCCTGATTCCTCCAGCTCCTTTTTTCGTTCTCAAGATTGCTTTGGCTATTCGGGGTCCTTTGTGTTTCCATACAAATTGTGAAATTTTTTGTTCTAGTTCTGTGAAAAATGCCAGTGGTAGTTTGATAGGGATTGCATTGACTGTAGATTGCTTTGGGTAGTAGAGTCATTTTCACAATGTTGATTCTTCCAATCCAAGAACATGGTATATCTCTCCATCTATTTGTATCACCTTTAATTTCTTTCATCAGTGTCTTATAATTTTCTGCATACAGGTCTTTTGTCTCCTTAGGTAGGTTTATTCCTAGATATTTTATTCTTTTTGTAGCAATGGTAAATGGGAGTGTTTTCTTGATTTCACTTTCAGATTTTTCATCATTAATGTATAGGAATGCCAGAGATTTCTGTGCATTAATTTTGTATCCTGCTACTTTAACAAATTCATTGATTAGCTCTAGTAGTTTTATGGTAGCATCTTTAGGATTCTCTATGTATAGTATCATGTCATCTGCAAAGAGTGACAACTTTACTTCTTCTTTTCTGATGTGGATTCCTTTTATTTCCTTTTCTTCTCTGATTGCTGTGGCTAAAACTTCCAAAACTATATTGAATAAGGGTGGTGAGAGTGGGCAATCTTGTCTTATTCCTGATCTTAGTGGAAATGCTTTCAGTTTTTCACCATCGAGGATGATGTTGGTTGTGGGTTTGTCATATATGGCCTTTAATATGTCGAGGAACGTTCCCTCTATGCCTACTTTCTGCAGGGTTTTTTATCATAAATGGGTGATGGATTTTCTCAAAAGATTTCTCTGCATCTATTGAGATGATCATATGGTTTTTCTCCTTTAATTTCTTAATATGGTTTATCACATTGATTGATTTGCGTATATTGAAGAATCCTTGCATTCCTGGAATAAACTCCATTTGATCATGGTGTATGATCCTTTTAATGTGTTGTTGGATTCTGTTTGCTAGTATTTTGTTGAGGATATTTGCATCTATGTTCATCAGTGATATTGGACTGTAGTTTTCTTTCTTTGTGACATCCTTGTCTGCTTTTGGTATGAAGGTGATGGTGGCCTCATAGAATGAACTTGGGAGTGTTCCTCCCTCTGCTATATTTTGGAACAGTTTGAGAAGGATAGGTGTTAGCTCTTCTCTAAATGTTTGATGGAATTCGCCTGTGAAGGCATCTCTTCCTGAGCTTTTGTTTGTTGGAAGATTTTTAATCACAGTTTCAATTTCAGTGCTTGTGATTGGTCTGTTCATATTTTCTATTTCTTCCTGATTCAGTCTTGGCAGGTTGTGCATTTCTAAGAATTTGTCCATTTCTTCCAGTTTGTCCATTTTATTGGCATAGAGTTTGTTGTAGTAATCTCTCATGATCTTTTGTATTTCTGCAGTGTCAGTTGTTACTTCTCCTTTTTCATTTCTAATTCTATTAATTTGTGTCTTCTCCCTTTTTTTCCTCATGAGTCTGGCTAATAGTTTACCTATTTTGTTTATCTTCTCAAATAACCAGCTTTTAGTTTTATTGATCTTTGTTATCGTTTCATTCATTTCTTTTTCATTTATTTCTGATCAGATTTTTATGAATTATTTCCTTCTGCTAACTGTGGTTTTTTTGTTCTTCTTTCTCTAATTGCTTTAGGTACAAGGTTAGGCTGTTTATTCGAGATGTTTCCTGTTTCTTAAGGTGGACTGGTATTGCTATAAACTTCCCTGTTAGAACTGCTTCTGCTGCACCCCATAGGTTTTGAGTCGTCGTGTCTCCATTGTCATTTGTTTCTAGGTATTTTTTTATTTCCTCTTTGATTTCTTCAGTGATCACTTCGTTATTAAGTAGTGTATTGTTTAGCCTCCATGTGTTTGTATTTTTACAGATCTTTTCCTGTAATTGATATCTAGTCTCATAGAATTGTGATCGGAAAAGATACTTGATACAATTTCAATTTTCTTAAATTCACCAAGGCTTGATTTGTGACCCAAGATATGATCTATCCTGGCGAATGTTCCATGAGCACTTGAGAAAAATGTGTGTTCTGGTTTTTTTGGGTGGAGTATCCTATAAATATCAGTTAAGTCCATCTTGTTTAATGTATCATTTAAAGCTTGTGTTTCCTTATTTATTTTCATTTTAGATGATCTGTCCATTGGTGAAAATGGGGTGTTAAAGTCCCCTAATATGAATGTGTTACTGTCAATTTCCTCTTTTATGGCTGTTAGTATTTGCCTTATGTATTGAGGTGCTCCTATGTTGGGTGCATAAATATTTACAATTGTTATATCTTCTTGGATCGATTCCTTGATCATTATGTAGTGTCCTTCTTTGTCTCTTCTAATAGTCTTTATTTTAATGTGTATTTTGTCTGATATAAGAATTGCTACTCCAGTTTTCTTTTGGTTTCCATTTGCATGGAATATCTTTTTCCATCCCATTACTTTCAGTCTGTATGTGTCTCTAGGTCTGAAGTGGGTCTCTTGTAGACAGCATATATATGGGTCTTGTATTTGTATCCATTCAGCCAATCTGTGTCTTTTGGTGGGAGCATTTAGTCCATTTACATTTAAGGTAATTATTGATATGTATGTTCCTATTCCCAATTTCTAAATTGTTTTGTGTTTGTTATTGTAGATCCTTTCCTTCTCTTGCATTTCTTGCCTAGAGAAGTTCCTTTAGCATTTCTTGTAAAGCTGGTTTGGTGGTGTTGAACTCTCTCAGCTTTTGCTTGTCTGTAATGTTTTTAATTTCTCCGTGAAGTCTGAATGAGATCCTTGCTGGGTAGAGTAACCTTGGTTGCAGGTTTTTCTCCTTCATCACTTTAAATATGTCCTGCCACTCCCTTCTGGCTTGCAGAGTTTCTGCTGAAAGATCAGCTGTTAACCTTATGGGGATTCCCTTGTGTGTTATTTGTTGTTTTCCCCTTGCTCCTTTTAATATGCTTTCTTTGTATTTAATTTTTGACAGTTTGATTAATATGTGTCTTGGAGTATTTCTCCTTGTATTTATCCTGTATGGGACTCTCTGTGCTTCCTGGACTTGATTAACTATTTCCTTTCCCATATTAGGGAAGTTTTCAACTATAATCTCTTCAAATATTTTCTCAGTCCCTTTCTTTTTCTCTTCTTCTTTGGAACCCCTATAATTTGAATGTTGGTGCATTTAATGTTGTCCCAGAGGTCTCTGAGACTGTCCTCAGTTCTTTTCATTCTTGTTTCTTTATTCTGCTCTGCAGTAGTTATTTCCACTATTTTATCTTCCAGGTCACTTATCCGTTCTTCTGCCTCAGTTATTCTGCTATTGATCCCATCTAGAGTATTTTTAATTTCATTTATTGTGTTGTTCATTGTTGTTTGTTTCATCTTTAGTTCTTCTAGGTCCTTGTTAAATGTTTTTTGCATTTTGTCTATTCTATTTCCAAGATTTTGGATCATCTTTACTATCATTATTCTGAATTCTTTTTCAAGTGGACTGCCTTTTTCCTCTCCATTTGTTAGGTCTGGCGGGTTTTTATCTTGCTCCTTCATCTGCGGTGTGTTTTTTGTCTTCTCATTTTGCTTATCTTACTGTGTTTGGGGTATCCGTTTTGCAGGCTGCAGGTTTGTAGTTCCCGTTGTTTTTGGTGTCTGTCCCCAGTGGCTAAGGTTGGTTCAGTGGGTTGTGTAGGCTTCCTGGTGGAGGGGACTAGTGCCTGTGTTCGGATGGATGAGGCTGGATCTTGTCCCTTTGGTGGGAAGGCCCCCATTTGGTGTTGTGTTTTGGGGTGTCTGTGGACTTATTATGATTTTAGGCAGCCTCTCTGCTAATTGGTTGGGTTGTGTTCCTGTTTTGCTAGTTGTTTGGCATAGGGTGTCCAGCAGTGTAGCTTGCTGGTCGTTGAGTGAAGCTGGGTGCTGGCATTGAGATGGAGATCTCTGGGAGATTTTCACCATTTGATATTATGTGGAGCTGGGAGGTCTCTTGTTGACCAGTGTCCTGAAGTTGGCTCTCCCACCTGAGAGGCACAGCACTGACTCCTGGCTGCAGCACCAAGAGCCTTTCATTCACATGGCTCAGAATAAAAGGGAGAAAAAGTAGAGAGAAAGAATTAGTAGAAGTAGGAAGAAAGAAAGCAAGGAAGGAAGAAAGAAAGAAAGAAGGAAAGAAAGAAAGGAGGGAGGGTGGGACGGACAGTGGGAGGAAGGAAGATAGGAAGGAGGGAAGGAAGGAAAAAAGAAAGAAAGAAAGAAGATAAAGTAAAATAAAATATAATAAAGTTATTAAATTAAAAATAATTATTAAGAAAAATAATTTAAAACAACAACAACAACAGCAAAAAAATGGATGGATAGAACCTTAGGACAAATGGTGGAAGCAAAGCTATACAGATAAAATCTCATATAGAAGCCTACACATACACACTCACAAAAAGAGGAAAAGGGGAAAAAAATCATAAATCTTGCTCTCAATGTCCACCTCCTCAATTTGGGATGATTCGTTGTCTAAAGGAGGGAAGGAAGGAGAGAAAGAAAGAAAGAACATAAAGTAAAATAAAATAAAGTTATTAAAATCAAAAATAATTATTAAGAAAAAAAATAAAAAAAAAAAAAAACGGATGGATAGAACCCTAGGACAAATGGTGGAAGCAAAGCTATACAGACAAAATCTCACACAGAAGCATACAGATACCCACTCACAAAAAGAGGAAAAGGGGAAAAAATCATAAATCTTGCTCTCAAAGTCCACCTCCTCAATTTGGGATGATTCGTTGTCTATTCATATATTCCACAGATGCAGGGTACATCAAGTTGACTGTGGAGCTTTAATCCACAGCTTCTGTGGTGCTGGGAGAGGTTTCCCTTTCTCTTCTCACAGCTCCCAGATTTGGCGCCACCTCTGCGTGTAGGTCACCGAAGTGTGTCTGTTTATCGCTGAGACAGGACGGGGTTAAAGGAGCCGCTGATTCGGGGGCTCTGGCTCACTCAGACCGGGGGTAGGCAGGGGTACGGAGTGTGGGGCGGACCTGTGGTGGCAGAGACCGGCATGATGTTGCACCAGCCTGAGGCGCACCGTGCGCTCTCCCAGGGGAGTTGTCCCTGGATTCCGGGACCCTGGCAGTGGTGGGCTGCACAGGCTTCCCGGAAGGGAGGTGTGGATAGTGACCTGTGCTCGCACACAGGCTTCTTGGTGGCGGCAGCAGCAGCCTTAGCATCTCCTTCCCGTCTCTGCGGTCCGCGCTTTTAGCCGCGGCTCGTGCCAGTCTCTGGAGCTGCTTTAAGCAGCGCTCTTAATCCCCTCTCTTCACGCACCAGGAAACAAAGAGGAAAGAAAAAGTCTCTTGCCTCTTCGGCAGCTCCAGACCTTTTCCCGGACTCTCTCCCGGCTAGCCGTGGTGCAGTAACCCCTTCAGGCTGTGTTCACGCCGCCAACCCCAGTCCTCTCCCGGCACTCCAACCGAATCCCGAGCCTCAGCTCTCAGCCCCGCCCCCCCCCCCCCGGCGGGTGAGCAGACAAGCCTCTCGGGCTGGTGAGTGCCGGTCGGCACCGATCCTCTGTGCGGGAATCTCTCCGCTTTGCCCTCCGCACCCGTTGCTGCACTCTCTTCCGCGGCTCCGAAGCTCCCCCCCTCCGCCACCTGCAGTCTCTGCCCACGAAGGGGCTTCCTGGTGCGTGGAAACATTTCCTCCTTCACAGCTCCCTCCCACTGGTGCAGGTCCCGTCCCTACTCTTTTGTCTCTGCTTTTTCCTTTTTTCTTTTGCCCTACCCAGGTACGTGGGGAGTTTCTTGCCTTTTGGGAGGTCTGAGGTCTTCTGCCAGCGTTCAGTAGGTGTTCTCTAGGAGTTTTTCCACGTGTAGATGTATTTCTGGTGTATCTGTGGGGAGCAAGGTGATCTCCGTGTCTTACTCTTCTGCCATCTTCCCCTCCTATTCCTTCTATTTCTTTTTGTTCCCTGATTGCTGTGGCTAGGACTTCCAAAACTATGTTGAGTAATTAAATGTATCTTTAGAAATATACATAGCATATAATAAATTGTCTGAATATAGAATTACTGTACAAAACCATATTTAGTTTTATACAAAAGTAAATACAGATAGAAATATGTTTAAATATAATATGTTTAGTAATAAGTATCACAATGTGTAAATATTTACTGAATAAATTATAAAAGACTTTAAAAAACTTTTTAAGTCCTAAATAAATGGACATTTTTTACTAGGTTAATGCACAGAAAAATAATAGCATAAGAATGTCAATCTTGTAGGTTTACCTATGAATTTTAAGATTCCAAATTACAACAGAATTTTGTAAATAACTTTACATACAAATTTTTAAATGTATTTGGAAAAAAAAATTTAAGCATAGTCATGACCCCATGTAAAAAGGAGTAAAAAGATAGGAAGACTTTCCTTACTAGATATTAAGCCTTAACTTAAAGCTTTAGACATTAATTTAGTATGATAGTGACTTTGTAATAGACAATTTGACTCAGAGAATAGATTTGATAGCCCAGAAACATAAACATCCACACACGGAAACTTGATAGATGATATATGATTGCATTGGATATCACTGAGGAATGGAAAGACTGGGCACTGAGAAGTGCTGAAACCATTGAATATCTATATTGGAATAAAAAGACATTAGCAATATAAAATATGCAAAGAAACAGTGATTAATAAAAGAATAAATATGAATGTTTAACTTCAGTGGTATGTGAAGAAATTGAAACTCAGACCATAATAATGTAATATTTTAGGCCAATTACATATGTAGAAATTAAGTCTGTCAATTCTAGATATTGGCTAGAATGTTGAATAATATAATCCTTAAACACTGCTGCTGGAAATATAAATTGGTATCATCATTTTGGAGAAAAATTTCTTATAAATATAGATATGAACCTACCTTAAGACCCAATAATTCATTTCAGAGGTAAATGAGACTTGCACATAATGTTCAGAGCAATATTTATTTTTCTGAAATTATTGGAAACAACACAGATATCTATACATCAAGGAAAGGATAGATACATGAGATATAACAGAGAGAATGAATGAGGAAAATATGTACAACAATCTATAAAATTCTTAGAAAACATCTTGAGTAAGAAGAGCAAGTCCTAGAAGACTACTTGCACTACAAACCATTTTATAAAATTTGAAAACAAACTTTAAATTTATAGTTCAAAGATATATGCATGTATTCTGAAACTAATTTTTATCTCTTTTTGTATATGACAAATATAAAATTCAACAGATTCTTTGATTGGAAGTCAAGAGAGGAACACAAAAAATGTCAGCAGAATTGGTATTCATCTAGTTCATATCGAGTACCTATATATTACAGACAATTCATTTTAACTACCAAAAGGAAACTTAGAAAGAAATGGAAGGAATTATGTTACCTCAAATGAGCTGTCAATTTATTATGGTATAATTAGGAGAACTGATATTTTAAAATGGTAGCTTGAACTCTCACCTACATTCTACCTTTAGATAATATGTAATATATAGCCCACAAATTGGGTTTCTTCCTCATATGTTTATGTAAGATAAGTATTGAATGTAAAAACCTATTTCAATTAATTTGTAAATAAAATTTAGAAAAAATTAACAGTATATTTTAAACATGTTTGAAATGATAGACATTTGGCACATAAAAATAGTACAGGTTTGGTTACATTCTTAAAGAATAAAGCACTTGTCTAACTAATAAGAACCTGCTGTATAAAAAAATAAATAAAATTCTAAAATTAAAAAAAGAAAACACTGTTTCATAAGAGCTAAAGATTTTTAATCTAATAGAGGTTCAGTTGAACAAATCTTAACATTATTCATGAAATGGTTTTGCATTTAGAGAGAAATTTATTATTGAGGAAAGACAAATTTAAAAATGGTATGTATCTATAAAGCAGTATATAAACAAACAAAAAAACAACAACAAAAATAGTACAGGTTTGGTTACATTGTTAAAGAATAAAGCACTTGTCAAATTGTATCTTCACTTCATCATAGTTTTTGGCTTCAATTGGACTATTACTCTTTAATTTGAATTTTGTAGACAGGAAGTTCCAATGAGGTGAAACAATATGGTCATTGACTGCCATTCTCTGGGCTTCTACAATTGACTAAAAACAGAATACTCTTCCTCTGAACTGTCAGCTTCCCAATTTATATTTTATGATTTCACCAGTTTTTCATAAATAGCTTGAAATTCTATGTGGTGAAGGCTTGTTTTCTTGTGTAAGAGAGAAGCCAGCAGTGTGCTGAGGCTCTGTAATGGGGAGTTAAAATGAGTGGCAAGAGGAATGGTGTGTGGTTTTGATTAGCTCAATTTGCGTCTTCTAAATAAAGTATGGTAGAACAAAATCCTCTTGTGTGGTTGTTCTAACTTAAAATTCTATAGTGGAATAAAAAATATTCAGATGTGGTTTTTTTTTTTTTTTTTTTTTTTGGTATGTGGGCCTCTCACTCTTGTGGCCTCTCCTGTTGTGGAGCACAGGCTCCGGACGCACAGGCTCAGTGGCCATGGCTCACGGGCCTAGCCGCTCCACAACATGTGGGATCTTCCCAGACCCGGGCACGAACCCGCGTCCCCTGCATCAGCAGGCGGGCTCTCAACCACTGTGCCACCAGGGGAGCCCCAGATGTTTTAATATTCTGAGTGAAGGGCACGCTGGACTAGATTCAAAGAAGAAAATCAATTAAAATTGTTTACAAAACTATGTTGGTTTCTGAGAAGCACCTATGGCTGAAAACATCATTCACTAGACATCAGGGATTCTCAATTGACATTATTGACATTTTCACCTGGATAACTCTTTGCCACTGGGGGCTGTTCTGTGCTTTGTAGGATGTTTAACAGCATACCTGGCACCTACCCATTAGATGCCAGAGCACCCTACCCCCAATTGTGGCTATCAAAAAGTTCTCCAGAAATTGTCAAATGTCTTCTGAAGTCCAAAATCATGGCTGGTTGAGAATCACTTCCCTACACTAAATGATACTCAGTTTCCAATAATAAATTTTAAAAGTAAGAATGGAAAGGATCAAACTAGTCAAAGTAACTTAATTGTGTCCCAAAACAAAAATCAGGAAATTAACAGAGGTACAAAATTATCCAGATCCCAGCAGGGTAAAATTTTAAATGTCTGGTATCAACTTAAAAATAATCAAGCACACAAAGAAATAAAAAACTATTACTGGGGAGAAGAAAGCCAATAAAATATTATGGAATTAACAGAAAAACAATGAAACATTTATTATAATTGTATTCCATATGTTAAAAATAACTAGAGGAAAGAGTAAACCTGTTAATAAGAGATATGGAATATATGCATGCACACATACATGAATATAGATTATCTGAAGATAAAACCTATTGTCTGAGGGAACAAATACACTAGAACTGATAAACAGCAGATTAGATATTGTAGAAGAAAAGACTACAGAGCTTGAAGCCACAACAAAAGAAACTATTCAAAAATAAAACAGAAAAAATAAACCCTCAAAAAATAAGGAACAAAGCATCAATGAGCAGTGGAACAACTTTATGTGGTCTAATACTTGTGAACTTGAGTGCCCAAGGAAGGGGAGAAGATATTTGAAGAAATAATGAACAAACAGTTTCCAAACCTTTTAGAAATCATTTTATTGAGGTATGATTGCCAAATACAAAAATATATACATATTTAATGTGTACAACTTGATGAATTTGGAGATAGATATATATTCATGAAAACATCACTAACATTATATGCCATAAACTTATCCATCATCTCCAAAAGTTTCCTCCCACTCTGTCTGTTTATTATTACATTTTGTGATGAGAATACTTTACATAAGATTTATCCTATTAGCAAAATTTTTAATATAAAACATAGTGTTTTTAACTATAGGCACTATGCTATACAGTAAGTCTCTGGGACTTATTCATCTTGTATATATGAAACATTTTACCCTTTGACTAATAAGTCCCTGCTTCCCCTATCCTTAGCCCCTATCAACCACCATTCTACTCTCTGCTTCCATGTGTCTGACTACTTTAGATTCCTCAAATAAGTGGTATCATGTAGTATTTGTCCATCTGCATCTGGCTTAGGCAATTAACATAATGCCCTTCAGGTTCATCCATGTTGGATGGAAATGGCAGGATTTTCTTCTTTTTTAGGACTAAATAATATTCCATTATATATATATATAATGGATGGCTAAAAGTAAAAGGCTAAACATATCAAGTGTTATCAAGAAACTCTCAATCACTGTTTGTTAGAATATAAAATAGTACAATTACTTGGGAAAAGTTTGAAACTATCTCAAAATTTAAATATATAACACCATAAGATCCAGCGATTATACTGCCAGATATTTATTCAAGAGAAATGAAAGCATAGTTCCATATAAAGCTTTATTTGTAATAGCTAACAATAGGAAACAACCCAAATGAGAGTCAACAGAAAAATAAATTATTATATCCATACAATAGAATGATACTGAGTAATAAAACAAATGAACTATTGGTGCACATAGTAAATACTGATACACACAGTTACAAGGATTGAACTATTAATACACATGATAACACAGATAAATCTCAAAATAATTCCAAAATTTTCTTGTAAGTAGCTAGACAAAAGAGTATATAATGTATAATTCTGTTTGTATTAAATGCTAGAAAATGCAAAGTAAGCTAAGGTGACAGAAAGTAGATCAATGGTTACATGGGACCTGGCTGGGGGTCAGCAAGGAATGGGACAAAGAAATTAGAAGATATAAGAGTAAATTTTCCAGGTGATGGATATGTTCCTTATCTTGATTGTGTTGATGATACTACTACTGGTATATACATATGTCAAAATATCAAATTATACACTTAAACACATATAGTTTATTGTCTGTCAATTATTCCTCAATAAAGCTATTTTAAAATAAAATATAATAAATAGCAAATATCAAAAACAATAATTTCTTTCAGAAACTCATTATTTCTACCTTTAGAACATACTACTGTAGTTGCACATAGGAGCTCTGGAGCCATATTGTGTGTGATCAAATTCTGGTTTCAGTAAACCAAGGAAGAAAGGGTATGAGTGAGGAAAAATGAACATTTCATTCTCAGATGTTATAGTTGCTTTGCTGCTGGGCTTGCTCACCTGCATCTGTGCCAGTGGAGCAGAAGAAAGAATACTTGGAGACATGGCCAAGGAAAACGTGACAGAAACTGCTCTTCTAGGATTTATATCAATTGGTTCAGAAAAATGAGCCTTTATTTCCCTGAGACCCTAGAGTTTGAATCTTGTTTGTGTCCATTTAGGCCAGATATGGGCCAATATGAATTCCAACAGGCCCCATAGACAAGGGGGCCAAGCTGGGTCAAACTAACCAAAGACTCAATAGCACTGTGGATAATCATATATGGAAGCACATACCTCACTTTTCTTCTTCACTACACTAACACTAGACTAGGGTGGTATGTGCTGGAAAGAGGAACAGGAAGGTCATGTGAAAGCAGATTCCTTTACCAGCTTCCCTCCAGACCTCCTAACACATACCCACACAGTAACAAGTGTGGTGTGTCTAACTTATGCTTGGGGAAACAAAAAAAATTTGAATCAAATGGAGATAGAAGTTTTAAATGTACAAAATTAAAATCCAAACTAAAGTGAGATTATTGTAGACAATATGTGAAATATCATGGAATCAGACTGACGTGTTAAGGGAGCACTCTGTCCAGATGGAAAGAGGGCTTGAAAAGCACTATTAGCAGTAATTACTGGGAAAAAGAAAACTTTCTGACACTGACTCTTATGAGTTGTGATTCCTTAGTAAATTAGCTAAAGTTTTATTAAGATACAAATATGTTACCTGAAAAAATATTACAAGAAGTAGTTGTCATTAAAACTTGATGTGCCATGGTGCCGATGAACCCTTAATGTGTGAGTTTGAATGGGCGTAGAGAGGGTGAGACAGATGACACACTGAGGAGCCTCTTTCCAATCTCTGATCAGTGAGTGAGATTGTTGCTTTCAACAATTAAGGCGAGAAGCTCTGTTTTGGGAGGGGTTCAAATGGACTTGAGTAAGTCTGTGAACCTGATAAAGCTAAAATGAAAACATTGTACATGTTAAGGCATTGTTGACAATGGAGAGAATCCATGGTTTTCATAAGATACATTCAGGACTCCATGACCTCAAATTCTAAATGGCAAATACAACTCTGGGTAGTGAGAGAACCAGTATCTGGGTAAATAGATTGGAGGATAAGTGTGAATTAAAGATGGGCAGTCACAGGAAAGAAGCAACAGATGACATACTGGATAATCAGTGACTGCCTTTGGGTGGGAATGGAAGGGCACAGAGGGGAGAGAAATTGGTACCTAAGGGAGAACTAGAAAGGCTGTAAAGGCAAAAGTGCTATTAGAAAAGTGTGCTTAGAGTCAGAACAGCATAGTTTAATGCAGTATATTTAATATAAGTGTGAAGTGCCTGCCCCTTATAATTTCTGTTTATCTATAACCACAAAAGCACTACATATTTACAAAACAAATAATTAGTTACCAAGACAGCATTTAAATATTGCTGATGCCAAATATATGTAAAGGTTGAAAGAAAACACCCAGTAAAAATTAATTTATTTAAACTTTGTGGAAGCAATCTCTGCTTCTAAATCATAGAAATAAGTCAAATATAAATATGCGCAATTATAGTGGGTAACCACTTGATCCACTTGCTGTTTTAGTGCACTTAGTTTGAAGACCTTATAATATAAGCAACACTGTTCTAAGGTATTTGTAAAAGAACGTAATAAAATAGAGAGTATCTCTAACTTAATACTCATTGACTTATTTTGGGAGGTTATGATTATGGATACTCTTGTTTCTATTTCTCACTAGACTTGGAGCTCTTTGAAGGCAAATTTTTTCAACTTAGTCCTCCCTGTGTCTGCAGGTCTAGCAAATAATTCTTTACACACAAGATTTTACATATTATAAATGCTCAATACATGTTGCTAAGAAATGAATATATGACTGGAAACATGGAAGGTCACAAGGAATAAGTTCCTTCATATTTAGGAAGGCGATAACTCATTGTAGGCTGTGATAGAGGAAGGTTTATTGAAGAACAGGAAACTTGAATCTGATTACAAGGGATAGGTAAAATTCTATGTCAAGATGTGCTTATATTTGATAAAATGCTAAATAGAAATTGTGCAGAAAATTATAATTAAAATAATGAGTCATGAAATATGATTTTTCAAAATGATTCCAAGTGTATTTAGTATTCCACAGCTAAGAGGATATCACACTAATAGGAAGTAGCTTGAGGCAAACTTGAAATCAGGAGTATAATGTAGAACAAAGAAAAACACATTATTCAGTAGAAAACATTCATAAACACAGAAATTTGGAGAAGCCTCTTGGATCTTACATATAAATGCTTTGAAAATGTAAATGCTTGGGGGGATTCAAAGTTCCACCTGAAGGTTCTTACAACTTTACTACAAGGAGGACTGAAAAACCCAAGCACACACACACACATACACATGTATACATTGGTTTGAGCCAAGAATTCTCCTACTTCAGCCTAAATCTCTCTCTCTTTGCTTAATTTTTAATATAGTTGAAGTACACTGTTATGTTACTTTCAGATGTACTATATAATGATTTAACTTTCGCATACATTATGAAATTAACACCATGATAAGAGTCTGGTGATCATGTCTCCACACAAAATTAATACAATAATATTGACCGTATTCCTTATGCTGTATATTATATCCCCATGACTTATTTATTATATAATTGGAGGTTTGAACCTCTTAATCCCCTTCACATATTTCACTCAGCCTCCCACACCCCTCTTTCTGGCAACCTCCGATTCGTTCCCTGTATCTATGACTCTGTATTCATTTTGTTTTGTGTTTGTTTTCTTTTCTAGATTCCACATATAAGTGAGATCATGCAGTATTTGTCTTTCTCTGACTTATTTCTCTTACCATAATACCCTCAAGATCCATCCATGTTTTTGTAAGTTGAAAGATTTCTTTTTTATTGCTGAGTAATATTCTATGAATATATATACCACATCTTCTTTATCCATATATCTATAGATGGACACTTAGGTTGCTTTCATATCTTGACTATTGTAAGCAATGCTGCAAAGAACATTGTAGTGCATATATCTTTTTGATATATGTTAGTGTTTACCTTAACCCTAACCTTAACCTTAATCCTAACTTCACCTCAGATAAGTAGAGGTGAAATTGTTGGATCATATGTTAATTCTATTTTTAAGTTAAGAAAACTCTATATTGTTTACCATAGTGGCTGCACCAATTTACAATCTCAGCAACAGTGCACAAGTGTTCCCAGGTGTAAGGTGATATCTTACTGTGGTTTTGATTTGCATTTACCTGATGATTAGTGATGTTGAGCTTCTTTTCTTGTGTCTGTTGTCCATCTGTATGTCTTCTATGGAAAAATGTCTACTTAGATACTTTTCCTGTTTTGTAATCATGTTTGTTTTTTTGATGTTGAGTTGTATGGATTCTTTATATATTTTGGATATCACCCCCTTATTGGATATATCATTTGCAAATATCTTCTCTCATTAATTAAGTTGCTTTTTCATTTTGTTAGTGGTTTCCTTTGCCATGCAAAAGCGTTTTAGTTTGAAGTAGTCACATTTGTTTATTTTTGCTTTTGTTTCCCAGCCTGAGGAGATATTTTCAAAAACAATATTGCTAAGACCAATCTCAAGGAACATATTGCCTATGTTTTCTTCTAAGAGTTTTAATGGTTGCAGGCCTTACATTTAAATCTTTAATCTATTTTGAGGGTTTATTTTTTTGTTTTGTATGTGGTGTGAGAAAAGTCCAGTTGGATTCTTTTGCATGTAGCTGTTCAGTTTTCCCAGCACCATTTATTGAAAAGGCTGTCTTGTCCACATTGTACATTCTTGCTTCCTTTGTCATAGATTAATTGACCATATAATTGTGGGAATAATTCTGGGCTTTCTATTTGATTCCATTGATCCATGTATCTGGTTTTGTGCCAGTCCCACACTGTTTTGATTACTGTAGATTTGTAGTATATTTGGAACTCAGAAAATGTGATATCTCCAGCTTTTTTCCCCTTCAAGATCACTTTGGCTATTAGCAGTCTTTTGTATTTCTATAAGATTTTAGAATTATTTGTTCTAGTTCTGTGAAAAATGCCATTTGTACTTTGATAGAGATTGCACTGAACCTGTAGATTGCCTTCAAAAATATGGTCATTTAAAAATATTAATTCTTCTAATTCATCAAAGCAGTACTTCTTTCCCTTTGTTTGTGTCATCTTCAATCTTTTTTATCAATGTCCTACAGCCTTTTGAGAACAAGACTTTTACCTCCTTGGTTAGATTTATTCTTAGGTATTTTATTATTTTTGATGCAATTGTAACTGGGATTGTTTTCTTAAATTCTCTTTTTGATAGTGTTTTATTAGTGTGTAGCTAAGCAACAGATTTCTGTATATTAATTTTGTATTCTGAAAATTTACTCTTTTCATTGATTCTAATAGAATTTTGGTGAAGTCTTTAGGGATTTCTATATATAGTATGTCATCTGAAAATAGTGACAGTTTTACGTCTTCCTTTCCAATTCTGAAATTGGATAATCCAACTTTTATTTCTTTTTCTTGTCTGATTGCTGTGGCTAGCACTTCTAATACAATGTTGAATAAAAGTAGATAGAATGGGAATCCTTGTCTTCTTCCTGATCTTAGAGGAAATGTTTTCAGCTTTTCATTATTGAGTATGATTTTGGCTACAGGTTTGTTGTATATGGCCTTTAATATGTAGAGGCATATTCCCTCTATACCCAATTTTTTAGAGTTTTTTCACAAATGGATGTTGAAATTTGTCAACAGTTTTTCTGTATCTAGTGAGAGGATCATATGGTTTTTATTCTTCAGTTTGGTAATGTGGTGTATCATGTTGATTGATTTGTGAATATTGAACTATCCCTCTATCCCTAAAATAAATACCACTTGATTATAGTGTATGATCCTTTTAATGTATTGTTGAATTTTATTTGCTAGTATTTTGTTGAATTTTTTTCATATATTTTTCATCAGTGATATTGGCCTGTGATTTTCTCTTCTTGTGGTGTTTTTGTCTAACTTGGATATCAGGTTCATGCTGGCCTCCTAGGATAAATTTGGAAATGTTCCTTCCTTTTCAATTTTTTAGAATAGTTTGAGAAGTATAAATGTTAACTCTTCTCTAAATGTTTGGTATAATTCACCTGTGAAGATTACTGGATTTCTATTTTGGGAGTATTTTAATTACTGATATTACTTCATTACTGGTCATTGGTCTGTTCATATTTTCTATGTCTTTCTGATTTATAGTTGGGAGATTGTACATTTCTAGGAATTTAACCTTTCTTGTAGGTTGTCCTTTATATTGGTTTATAATTAATCGTTCATAGTAATCTCTTTTGATTATTTATATTTTTGTGGTGTCAGTTGTAACTTCTCTTTTATTTCTGATTTTATTTATTTGTGTCCTATCTCCTTTTTTCTTGATGAATCTGGTTAATGGTTTATGAATTTTGTTTACTTTTCAAAAAATCAGATCTTAGTTTCACTTACATTTTATAATTTTTTTTATACTCTATTTCATTTATTTTTGCTCTGACCTTTATAATTTACTTTCTTCTACTAACTCTGGGTTTTGTTTGTTTTTCTTTTTCTAGTTTCCTTACGTGTGAGGTTAGATTGTTTGAGATATTTCTTGTATTTTGAGGTAAGCATGTATTACTATAAACTTCTTTCTTAGAAAAACTTTTGCTGCATCCAATAGATTTTGGATTGCTGTGTTTCCATTTTTGTTTGTCTCCAGGTAATTTTTAATTTCCTCTTTGATTTTTCAGGAAAACATTGTTTAGTAGCCTATGGCTTACCCTCCACTTGTGTGTGTTTTTGCAATTTTTTCTAGTAGCTGATTTCTAATCTCATTTTGCTGTGTTCAGAAAAGATGCTTTAAAGATTTTTATCTTAAATTTATTGAGACTTGTTTTTGGCTTAGCATGTGATATATCCTGGAGAATGTTCCATGTGCACTTGAAAAGAATGTGTACTCTGCTGCTTTTGGATGCAAAGTTGCATATATATCTATTCAGTCTATCTGATCTAATATGTCATTTAAGGCCAATGTTTCCTTATTGAATTTCTGTCTGAATGATCTGTCCATTGATGTAAGTGGAGTATTAAAGTTCCCTACTATTATTGTGTTACTGTCAATTTATCCCTTTATGTCTGTTAATATTTGCTATATGTATTTATGTACTCCTATGTTGGATATATATATATATTTACAACTGTGATATTTACTTCTTAGATTGATCCCTTTATCATTATGTAATGTCCTCTTTGTCTCTTGTTACAGTCTTGTTTTAAAGTCTATTTTACTTGATATAAGTATTGCACACAGTTTTCTCTTCATTTCCATTTACATGGAGTAATTTTTTTGATCCACTCACTTTCAGTCTCTGTGTGTCATTAGATCTGAAGTGAGTCTCTTGTAGGCAACATATATATGTGTCTTGTTTTTTTATCCATTTAGCCCCTCTTTGTCTTTTGATTGAAGCATTTAGTCCATTTACATTTAAAGTAGTTATTGAGGGGACTTCCCTGGTGGTGAAATGGGTAAGAATCCACCTGCCAATGCAGGGGAAACAGGTTCAATCCCTGGTCTGGGAGAATCCCACATGCAGCAGATCAACTAAGCCCATGCACCACAACTACTGAGCCTGTGAGCCAAAACTACTGAGCCTGCACACCACAACTACTGAAACCCACATGCCCTAGAGCCCACAAGCCACAACTACTGAGCCTACATGCTGCAACTACTGAAGCCCATGCACTCTAGGGCCTGCATGCTCCAACTACTGAAGTCTGCATGCCTAGAGCTCATGCTCCGCAACAAGAGAACACACCAAAATGAGAAGCCCATGCATTGCAATGAAGAGTAGCCCCTGCTCACCACAACTAGAGAAAGCCCATGTGCAGCAACAAAAACCCAACACTACCAAAAACAAAAGAAAAGAAAACAAAATAAAATAAAGATAAAGTAATTATTGATAAGTATGTATGTATTGACATTTTGTTCATTGTTTTTGAACTATTTTTTGTAGTTATTGTTCCTTTCTTCTTTGTTTGCTCTCTTCTCTTGAGATTTCATGACTATCTTTAGTATCATTTTTTTTCTTTTATGTGTGCCTTTCTATTATTGGGTGTTGGTGTGTGGTTACCATCAAGTTCATGTATAGCAACCTATATATGGGATTATTTTAAGTTGATAATTTCTAAAGTTCAAACACCTTCTAACCAACTTATATGTATACTCCCCTACCTCAGGTTTAATGTTTTTGACATTATAGTTTACATCTGTTTGTTTTGTGTAACCATTAACTACTTACTGTGAATGAAGATGGTTTTACTACTTTCATCATTTAAACTTATACTAGCTTTATAAGTGATTGATCTATTATTTTACCCTATGTTTTCCTTTACCAGTGAGATTTTTTCTTTTCATAATTTTATGTATCTAGTTATGCCCTTTACTTTTCTGCTTAGAGAAGTCCCTTTAACATTTCTTGTAAAGCCAGTTCATTGATGCTGAACTCTTTCAGCTTTCACTTGTCTGAAAAACTCTATATTGTGCCTTCAAATCTGAATGATAACCATGCCAGTAGAGTATTCTTGGGTTGCAGGATTTTTCCCTTTCATCACTCTGAATATATCATGCCACTCCATTCTGGCCTGCAAATTTTCTGTTAAAAAGTCAGCTGATAGTCTTTTGGGAGTTCCCATGTAGGTAATTATTTGCTTTTCCCTTGCAGCTTTTAATATTCTCTCCTTAACTTTAATTTTTTGCCATTTTAATTGTAATGTGTTTTTGTATGGCCCTCTTAGGGTCCATCTTGTTTGGCACTCTTGTTTGGGACTGCTTCCTGGACCTGGATGCCTGTTTCCTTCCCCAAATTAAGGGAGTTTTCAGCTATTATTTCTTCTAATTAGTTCTCTGCCCAATTCTCTCACCATTCTCCTTCTGACACCCCCATAATGCAAATGTTAGTATATTTGATGTTATTCCAGAGGTCTCTTTAACTATCCTCTTTTTTAAACATTCTTTTTCACTTTTTTCTGTTCAGTTTCAGTGATTTCCACTACCTTGTCTTCAAGCTCACTGATCCATTTATCTGTATCATCTAATCTACTGTTGATTTTTTTTCTAATGTATTTTTTTTATTTCAGTTATTGTATGCTTCAATTCTGCTTGGTTCTTTTTTATAATTGCTAACTCTCTGTTAAACTCTCACTGTATTCATCCATTCTTCTCTCAAGTTTGTTGAGCATTTTAATCATGATTACCTCGAACATTTATGGGTAAACTGTTTATTTCCAAGCTGTTTATTCTTTTCCTGAGATTTTTGTCTTATTCCTTCATTTGGAATATTCCTTCCTTCATCCTGTCTCTTTGTTTTGCCTAATTCTCTGTGTTTATTTCTATGTATTAGGTAGGTTGGTTATGTTTTGTAACCTTGGAGAAGTCACCTTATGTAGGAGACATCTTATGAGGCACCCAGCACAATTCCGTCTCATGAAAGAGCTATATTATCTAGGAATACCTCCTATGTGAGCTGCATAAGACCTCTGTTGTGGTGGAGTCAATTACTATGGGCACGCTGATAGGCAGAGCTGGCTCCCAACTTGCTTTGCTTCCAGGCCCTGCCTTGTACATTGACTGTCAGCCTGCAGGTGGGCAGGGCAAGGCCCCAGAATGGATCAGCCCAATTTTCTGTTCAATTCCTCTCCCAGTAGAGTCATTTGTCTACCTGGTGCTAACTTTTATGATACAAAGAAAGAAAGATCAGTGTAGGCAGGAGGAGGAGAGTGATTTATCAAAAATCAGTTTTGTAATGAACATTTCAGAGCAATGTGAGTTATTTGGAGAAATTTGGGGAAAGGAGTTATTGACTGAAATGTTCTGAGGTAGGGTTCTCTAGAATGAAGCATGAGGAATGTTGCTAGTGGTGGGGTTATAAACTGGACTCTTGGAATATTCTGCTTGCCCAATACTAAAAAATGAGTACTCTGTAGATTCTCTTTTGCTTTGGATTATGTGTCCTTAAATGTTACATATTGTCACACTTAAATTCCATGAGGCCAGCTACAATGAGACTTACAGTGATTATGAATTCATGTATTGAAAAAATATTTCATGTTTGTGATGATTTTTTCTAAGGCATCTTGCATAAAATTTCAGTTGTCCAAAAATAGCATGTGCTTTTTAATTTTGGCAGCTGATGTTTTTCCCTAATCCTGGGATTAGAAGTTGTACAGTAACCTCTGGAGAGAGTAACACTATCGCTTTAACCTTGAAATATTATTTCAAAGGGATGCTTGTGGTCAGGTCTAAACAAGAGCCTTGGTATATTTCTTTGGACCCTTAGTCCATGCAAAAGGACTGACTATGTTAAAGTAGATACTTCTGGATAAAATAAAAATGGAAATAGAATTAGAAAAAGTAATAGGAGAGAGGGGATCACAAATGATGGTGCAGGAGAATGTGAAGCTCACCTCCGCCCCACAAACACATCAAAAATACATCTACATGTGGAATAATTCTCATGGGAAATTAATTGAAAACAGGCAGAACTTCTATACAACCAAAGCTTCAAGAAATATCTCCACATAAATGAGTAGGACAGAAAAAAAGGCATCAGGTTGGAACCTGAGCTCCTGGGAGGGATCTGTAAGAAAGAGAAGGTCTGCACAGGTGGGCCCTCACTCTGGGAAGTGAGCAGGTTGAGCCACAATCTTGGCATCCCAGTCCTGGGGTCCTGAATGGAGGAGACAAGACACCTTTCCTGCTGGAAAATCCACTGAGAGAGACAGAAGTATTGGAGAAGCATAGACTCTATTTGTGTGGGGTGCACTCATGCTGGCTTGCCACAATCAGAGTGGAGAGAGACTTGCACTGGCAGCTGCTGCCTCTAAACATTTCCCAATCTGGATGGGCTAAAACCTCAGCCCTGCTCACTCCACACCACAGCCAGGTATGAGATCAGGGCAAAGACTCAGTCTAGCTACATTGAGACAGGCCAGGGTTCCTGGGGTGTGATCTGGGTGGACCATAGAGGACATTGTCAGTGTGCACACGGAGCAGTGAGTGGAACCACAGTAACCTTGTCAGTGCTTGCACTGGGTGGTGCCACAAGAGCACGCAGCTGAGCAGTGAATCTTGGGCAATAGGTCCTAGGAGAGGACCCATCTAACTATGCAGAGACAGCCTGGGGAGACAGGGGTGTGGTCAGTGTCAAGAGCCGTTACAGCAAACTCAAGTACACAGTGGTTCTGTCCCAGCAAGAGCACCCTGGGTCTGCCCTTTCCACACTACAGCTTAGCACAGACAGTCCAGGGAGAAGACTGTCACAGAGGCAGGCAAAGTCTCAGAGGAGAGTGGAGCCACTTCAATTCCTACAGCCACAACACCTTGACTGCCAGCCCTAGCCTACTCCTAGACATCACAACCCTGCACTAGATCTGGGACGACCACAGCAGAGAAACAGAAATGACCATGGGCTTCTTCTGAGTGGAACTAAGGACACCTACCAGGCAGCACACAGGTCCTCTGTGATCACAAAGCAGAGAGGAATTCTTACGTCCTGCACAGTATCTAGATATGCCACAACAACCACACCTCCTATCAAGAGGACAATGGTGAGAAAACTCTGAGTAACAACCTGGCTGACATCCATATCAAAAGCAATCCTTGCACAAAAAACACGGGACACAGTCTACACAGGGATGCTCCAACATAAAAATACCCCAGGGATTCCCTAGTGACGCAGTGGTTGATAGTCTGCCTACTGATGCAGGGGACATGGGTTCATGCCCCAGTCCGGGAAGATCCCACATGCTGCGGAGCAGCTGGGCCCGTGAGCCATGGCCACTGAGCCTGTGCATCTGGAGCCTGTGCTCCGCAACAGGAGAGGCCACAGCAGTGAGAGGCCCACATACTGCAAAAAAAAAAAAAGAAAAAAAGAAAAAAGAAAAAATCATCAGGACCACAATAAACAATTGTTTCTCCTGAATTCATATAGATGTAGAAAGTTAAGTAAAATGAAAAAGTAGGAGAACTAGTCCCAACTAAAAGAACAAGAGAAATTCCATGAAAGAACAAATAGAGAAAGAGAGCTCACCAGTCTACTAGATGCTGAGTTCAAAATGGAGGTAATAAAAATGCTAACTGAATAAAGAAAGATTATCAATAGAAATGCAGATCACGGTAACAAGAAACTAGAAACTATAAAGATGAACCAATCACAAATAGACAATTCAATTGCTGAGATAAAAAAAAATCTAGAAACAATGAGTAGCAGACTAAATGAATAAGTGATCTGGAAGATAGAATAATGGAAATCATCCAATCAGAACAGCAGACAGAAGGGCAAACTTTAAAAATTAAGACAACATATGAGATCTATGGAGTAATATAAAATGTGCCAACCTATGCATAATAGGGGTTCCATAAGGAGGAGAGAGAGAAGGGGATCGGAAAAGTATTTGAAGACATTATGGCTGAAAATTTCCCAAAACTAAAGTAGGTACAGGAAGTACAGAGGGTTTCAAACAAGATAAATCCAAACAGATCAACACAAAGACACGTCATAATTAAAACAGCAAAAGTTAAAGATAAAAAGAGGATTCTAAAAACATCAAGAGGAAAAACAAAAGTCAGCAACAAGAGCATCCCCATAAGGCCATCAGCTAATTTTTCTGCAGAAACTTTGCAGGCCAGAAGAAGCCTGGTATATTCAAGGCATGAAGGGAGAAGGGAGAGAAAGGAGAGGCATGATATATTCAAAGTCCTGAAAGGGAAAAACATACAACCTAGGATGCTCTACCCAGCAGTTTATGAATTACAATAGGAGAGATAAAGAATATCTCAGACAAGCAAAAACTAAGAGTTGAGCAATACTCAATCTACCCTAAAAGAAATATTAAAAGGTCTTCTCTAAATAAAAAAGGAGCAAGAACCTACAGGAAAGGGAAAAATCACAATAGGAAAGGCAAATGTATAAAATAATTGAATATCACTTAAGCCAATATGTAGATCTGAAAAAAATTTTAATTGTGAAAGTGATTATAACTAAAATAAACAGTAAAAGGATAAAAATGAAGATATAAGATAGCACATTAAAATCACAAAATGTGAGGAAGGGGAGAATAAAAAGGTACATCTTTTAGAATGTGTTTGGACTTGAATAACTATCAGTTTAAAGCAGTAGATACAGTCATTGGTCAACATACTTGTACTCCATGATAACCAAAATTCAAAAACATATAATGGATTAAAAAAAAAAAAGGAAAGGAACTCAATCATACTATAACAGAAAATTGTCAAACCACAAAGAGACAAATAAAAAGAAGACATGAACAAAGAACTACAAAAACATGGAAATAAGTACATACCTATCAATAATTGCTTTAAATGTCAATGGATTAAATGGTCTGATCAAAAGTCATAGAGTGAAAGACTGGATAAAAAACAAGAACCTACAATATTCTCCCTATAAGAGACTACTCTGGGGTGAAAGACACACACAGACTGAAAGTGAGGGGATGGAAAAAGATATATCACGCAAATAAAAATGACTGAAAGTGAAGGGATGGAAAAAGATATATCACGCAAATGAAAATGACAAGAAGGTATTAGTAGCAATACTCATATCAGACAAAATAGACATTAAAACAAAGGCTATACGAAAAAACAAAGAAGGGCATTATATAACAATAAAGGATCAATACAAGAAGAAAATATTGCAATCATTAATGTATATGCACCTAATATAGAAACACCTAAATACACAAAACAAATACCAACAGATATAAGGGGAGAAACTGACAATAATACAATAAGAGTAGGAGATTTTAACACCCCAATGACATCAATGGACATATCATACAGACAGAAAATTATTGAGGCAACAGAAGTCCTAAATGACACAATAAGCTATTTGGACTTAATTAATATCTATAGGGTACTACATCTAAAAAAACCCAGAATACACATCCTTATCAAGCATGCATAGAACATTCTCCAGGATAAAACACATATTAGGTTACAAAAAAGCCTCAACAAATTTAAGAGGATAAAAATTATTCCAGGTATCTTTTCTGATCACAATTGTGTGAAGCAATAAATCAACCACAGAAAGAAAAATCGAAAAAGAATGAACAAATGGAGACAAACAACTTGCTACTAAAAAACACTGGGTCAATGATGAAATCAAAATAGAAATCAGAAAATATCTTGACACAAACGGAAATGAAATCACAACCTTACAAAATCTATGAGATGCAGCAAAAGCAGTTCTAAGAGGGAAGTTCATACAGGCCTTCCTAAGAAACAAGAAAAATCTTAAATAAACAACCTAAGCTAGCACCTAAGACAATTAGAAAAAGTAGAACAAACAAATCCCAAAGTTAGCAGAAAGAAGGAAATAACAAAGATCAGAGAGGAAATAAAAAAATAGAGATCCACAAAAAAGTAGAAAAGATTGATAAAACCAAGAGTTGGTTTTTAAAAATATAAACAAAATCGACAAACTTCTAGCTAGGCTGACCAAGAAGAAAAGAATGACGGCCCAAATTAAAAAAAAAAAAAAAAAAAAAAAAAGGAAAGGGGAGAAATAACAACTTATACCACAATAATACAAAAAAACCAAACAAACATAAGAAAATACTATGAAGAGTTACATGCCAACAAATTGGACATCAAGAAGAAATAGATAAATTTCTAGAAACATACAGTCTGCCAAGACTGAGACAAGAAGAAACAAATAAGCTGAACAGACTGATCACTAGAAGTGAAATATGGAATGTGTAATTTAAAAAATGTGGGAATTCCTTGGCAGTTCAGTGGTTAGGACTTTGCAATTTCACTGTCAAGGGCATGGGTTCAATCTCTGGTTGGGGAACTAAGATTCCACAACCCACATGGTGTGGCCAAAACAAACAAACAAACAAATAAATAACAACAACAAAACTCACTGTAAACAAAAGTCCAGGACCAGATGACTTCACTGGGGAATTCTGCCAAATATACAAAGAAGAACTTATATCCATCCTTCATAAAGTATTCCAAAAAAATTGAAGAGGAGAGACCACTCCTAAATTCATTCTATGAAGCCATCATCACCCTGATACCAAAACCAGACAAAGCCACTACACAAAAAGAAAATTACAGGCAAACCTCTTTGATGAATATAGATGCAAAAATCCTCAACAAAATATTAGCAAACCAAATGCAACAATACATAAAAAGAATCATACATTATGATCAAGTTGGATTTGTTTCAGGGTCCCAAGGATGATTCAACACAGGCAAATTAATCAATGTGATACACCACATTAAGAAAAGGAAAGACAAAACCCACAAGATCATCTCAATAGACACAGAAAAAGCATTTGCCAAATTCAACATCCATTTATGATAAAAATTCTCATCACAGTGGATATACAGGAAATATATATAAAACTAATAAAGACCATTAACAGCAAATCCACAGCCAACTTAATAATCAAAAGTGAAAAGCTGAAAGCCTTCCCACGAAATTCAGGAATAAGACAACGTTCCCCACTCTCACTGTTTCTATTTAATATAGTATTACAATTCTTAGCCTCAGCAATTAGACAAGGAAAAGAAATAAAAGTATCCAAATTTGAAGGGAAGAGTTAAAAGTATCACTCTTTTCAGATGATGTGATACTGTATACAGAGAATCCTAAAGTTTCCACACAAATACTATTAGAATTAATAAATTCAGGAAGGTAGAAGGATACAAGATTAATATACAGAAATCTGTTGCATTTCTTTTCACTAATGATGAAATATGGATAAGAGAAAGTAAAAAAGGAACCATGTAAAATAATATTAAAAAAAATACCTAGGAATAGTTAACCAAGGTGGTGAAAGTTCCATATGCTGAAAAGTATAAAACACTGATGAATAAAACTGAAGATGATACAAAGAAATGGGAAGAGAGCCCATGCTCTTGAATTGGAAGAATTAAGATTGTTAAAATGGCCATACTACCTAAAGTAATATATAGAATTAATTCAATCACTAACAAAACACTCATGACATCTTTCACAGAGCTAGAACAAGTAATCCTAAAATACATATGGAACCACAAAATACACACACTTACCAAAGTAATCCTGAGGAAAAAGAACAAGGCTGTAGGTATCAATCATTCAGACTTATGACTATACTACAAAGTTACAGTAAGCAAAACAGTGTGGTATTGGCACTAAAATAGATGTGCAGATCAATGAAACAGAATAGACAGCCCAACAAAAAAACCCATGCACCTACAGTCAAATAATCTATGACAAAGTAGGCAAGAATATACAATGAAGAAAAGAGTCTCTTCAACAAGTGGTTTTGGGAATGTACAGCTATGTGTAACACAATGAAATGAGAACACCCCCTCATACCATATAAACAACAAAAACTCAAAATAGTTTAAAGACCTAAAATAAGGTATTCCTTATTTTAGAAAAGAATTCCTAGAAGAGAACATAGGTAAAACATTTTTAGACATAAAATTGTAGCAATATTTTCTTAGTCTCCCAAGGCAAAAGAAATAAAAGCAGAGGCTGTATTTTCTCTACTGAATTTTCTTGCCTACTTTGTCATAGGTTAGGTGACCAAGGGGTGTGGGTTTATCTCTGGGCTTTCTATCCTGTTCCACTGATCTATATTTCTATTTTTGTGCCAATACCATACTGTCTTGATTACTGTAGCTTTGTAGTGTAGTCTGAAATCAGGGAGCCTGATTTCTCTAGCTCCATTTTTCTTTCTCAAAATTGCTTTGGCTATTTGTGGTCTTTTGTGTTTCCATACAAATTGTAAAGTTTTTTGTTCTAGTTCTGTGAAAAATGCCATTAGTAATTTTTTAGGGATTGCATTGAATCTGTAGATTGTTTTGGGTAGTATAGTCATTTGCACAATATTAATTCTTCCAATCCAAGAACATGGTATATCTCTCCATCTGTTTGTGTTCTGTCTTTGATTTCTTTCATCAGTGCCTTATAGTTTTCTGCACACAAGTCTTTTGCCTCCTTAGGTAGGTTTAATCCTAGGTATTTTATTCTTTTTGTTGTAATGGTGAATGGGATGGTTTCCTTAACTTCTCTTTCTGATCTTTTGTTGTTAGTGTATAGGAATGCAAGAGAGTTCTGTGTATTAATTTTGTATCCTGCAACTGTATCAAATTCATTCATTAGCTCTAGTAGTTTTCTGATGCAATCTTTAGGATTTTCTATGTATAGTATCATGCCATCTGCAAACAGTGACAGTTTTACTTCTTCTTTTCCAATCTGTATTCATTTTATTTCTTTTTATTCTCTGATTGCCATGGCTAGGAATTCCAAAACTATGTTGAATAAAGTGATGAGAGTGGAATCCTTGTCTTGTTCCTGATATTAGAGGAAATGCTTTCAGTTTTCCACCATTGAGTATAATGTTTGGTGTGGGTTTGTCATATATATAAGTTGTGCTGGGAAAACTGGACAGCTGCATGTAAAAGATTGAAATTAGAACACACCCTAGCACCATACACAAAAATTAACTCAAAATGTAGTACAGACCTAAATGTAAGGTCACACCCTATAAATCTCTTAGAAGAAAACATAGGTAGAAGACTCTTTGACATAAATTGCAAGATGACCTAATAGCAAGATGTATTTTGACCCACCTGCTAGAGTATTGAAAATAAAAACAAAACTAAACAAATGAGGGGCTTCCCTGGTGGTGCAGTGGTTGGCAGTCCGCCTGCCGATGCAGGGGACGCGGGTTCGTGCCCCGGTCTGGGAGGATCCCACATGCCGCGGAGCGGCTGGGTCCGTGAGCCATGGCCGCTGAGCCTGCACGCCCGGAGCCTGTGCTCCGCTACGGAAGAGGCCGCAGCAGTGAGAGGCCCGCGTACCGCAAAAAAAAAAAAAAAAAAAAAAAAAAAAAAAAAAAAAAAAAAACCCTAAACAAATGAGATCTAAGCTTTTAACTTAAAATTTTTTGCACAACAAATGAAACCATAAAAAATACAAAAAGACAACCCTCAGAATGGGAGAAAATATTTGCAAATGAAGCAAATGATAAAGGATTAATCTCCAAAATATGCAAACAGCTCATGCAGCTCAATACCAAAAAAAAAAATAACCCAAACAACCCAATCAAAAAATGGGCAGAAGACCTAAATAGACATTTCTCCAAAGAAAACATACAGATGGTCTAGAGGCACATGAAAAGATACTCAATGTCACTAATTATTAGAGAAATACAAATAAAAACTACAATGAGTTATCACTTCACATCGGTCAGAATGGCCATCATCAAAAAATCTACAAACAATAAATGCTGGAGAGGGTGTGGAGAAAAGGGAACCCTCTTGCACTGTTGGTGGGAATGTAAATTGATACAACCACTATGGAAAACTGTATGGAGGTTTCTTAAAATCTAAAATTAGAACTACCATATGACCCAGCAATCCCACTACTGGACACATACCCAGAGAAAACCAAAATTCAAAAAGATACATGCACCTCAATGTTCATTGCAACACTATTTACAATAGCCAGGACATGGAAGCAACCTAAATGTCCTTCAACAGAAGAATGGATAAAGAAGATGTTGTACATATATAAAATGGAATATTGCTCAGCCATTAAAAGAAACAAAACTGGGTCATTTGTAAAGACATGGATAGACCTAGAGACTGTCATACAGAGTGAAGTAAGTCAGAAAGAGAAAAACAAATATTGTATACCAACGTATATATGTGGAATCTAAAAAAAATGGTATCGATGATCTTATTTGCAAAGCAGAAATAGAGACACAGACGTAAAGAAAAAGCATATGGATACCAAGGGGGGGGTGATGGGATGAAATAGGAGATGGGGATTGACATATATACATTATTGATACTATGTATAAAATAGATAACTAATGAGAACATAAAAATAAATAAGTAAATAAATAGAATCCATTACAAAAAAAAGAATTGAAAGTAAAAAATAAAAAGAATTAAAAGCAAAAAATATTTTTGTTTAAACGGGACTGAATCAAATTTAAAAGCATTTGCATAGCAAAGGAAGCCATCAACAACACAAAAAGACCACTTACAGAATGGGAGAAAATATCTGTAAATGATGCAGCCAACAGGGTTTAATATCCAAAATATACAAACAGCTCAGATAACTCAATATAAAAAAAAACAATAAAAAATTAGGCAGAAGACCTAAATAGATATTTTTACAAAGAAGACATACCAATTGCCAACAAGCACATGAAATGATCTTCAACATTGGTAATTATTAGAGATATACAAATCATAACCACAATGAGATATCATCTCCCACCAATCAGAATGGCTATCATCAAAATGTCTGCAAATATTAAGTGCTGGAGAGGGTGTGGAGAAAAGGGAACCATCCTATATTGTTGGTAGAATTGTGAATTGGTAGAGTCACTATGGAAAATAGTACGGAGGTTCCTCAAAAAACTAGAGTTCATATGATCCAGTAATTCTACTCCTGGATATATATCCAGAAAAAAAAAAAAATGAAAAGAATGAAAGCCCTAATTCAAAAAAGATACACATACCACTATGTTCATATCAGTACTATTTATAATAGTCAAGACATGGAAACAACCCAATTGTCCATCAACAGGCAATTGTCTTAAAATATGGTGTGTGTCTTTGTATGTATATATATATATATATATATAAAAAATATATATATGTATATGTATATATCTGCAGTGGAATATTACTCAGCTATAAGAAAGAATAAAATATTGCCATTTATAGCCATATGGATGGACCTGAAGAATATTATACTTAGAGAAAGACAAATACTATATGATATCATTTATATGTGGAATCTAAAAAATAATATAAATAAATATATGTACAAAACAGAAAAAGACACACATACATAAAAAACTTACGGTTACCAAGAGAGGGAGTGGAGGAGGGGCACATTAGAAGTATGAGATTAACAGATACAAAGTACTATACATAAAAGAGACAAGCAATAAGAACTTACTGTTTGGCACAGGGATTTATATTTAATATCTTATAATAACTTAAAATGGAATATAATTAGAAAAAATAGCTGAATCACTATGCTATACACTTGAAACTAACACAATTTTGTAATTCAACTATATTTCAATTTTTAAAAAAGTAAAAAAAGAGAAACTGCAATGGAGTTTGACTCTCTCAGGCTTCCCCCTTTGAAATTATCACTAATGTGTGCACTAAAAGAAAACCGTTTATCCAAGGACCTATAGTGAACTCTGTACTTTCTTACATAGTTATTAAAGTAATATTTCTCTTATTGGTGTGTTCAGAAATATTTGCCCATTTCCAGACTTTCATTTGTAACCCTACCATGGCTGAGAACAGCCATCTGGAAGGGTTCTTATTAATTATGAAGACCCAGGTTCCTGTCTGACATTGCTCACAGGGATGTCTGTTGTGACTAATTACTCCTTTGACATTTTGCACCGTATGAAATAATGATTCACTTCCTTCTTGTTAGAGAATGTTTGCCAAGCATTTCTCTATGAAGTTTCTGATTCCCAGCTCATTCATTCAAAAATTATATATGTACTAAATTTTGGTTCTGAGAAGATGTCCCTCCAGAAGACCACTAAGATCCTTAGAAACCATACTGCCCAATTACAAGTGTCTGCAAGTCATGCCGTTACATCTTTTTGTGCTCTTAACAAAGGTTTACAATCACACTTTTGGGTGTTTACAATCACAGTTTTGGGTCATCTTTATCTGGAAACCATGTTTTCCTAATAGCACCCTGGATTTAATCTCTGCCCTGATGCCCTTTCTTACTTTGAAACTATTTTTTTAGAAGAGATGGAATAAAACAGTTTTATTTTCTAACTCAGCAAGTTTTGACTCCTTTATATTGTCTTTAAATTCCTCATAATGAGTGAATAATTACTTCTTTATATCATTTCTTTCTGTCTGCACCTAATGATTAGCAAATAAAAGAAACCAGCTGACACTTTTGACATTCTGTCTGGAAATTTCCTCAGCCAGATCCATCATTTTATTAGATGAAATTTCTATTTTTCATATTACCTCAGGTGACAGTTTTACTGTACTTTCTACCACTATGCAATAAGGAATGTTCAAGATGGCTTCTTCACTCACATGTTAGGCACCTGAGCTGGATGGCTGGAATAGCACAGGTTGGTTGAGCTTTTTTTCCTCTTCCTTATGGTTTTTCCACAAGGGGAAGTTTGACTTCCTCATACCGCAGTAAGGCAGGCTTATGTGACAACTCTTTTCCCCTAGTGAAAATATATCAAGAGACAGGAATTGGAAGCTACCAGTTTCTTGAGGCCTGGGCCTAGAAACTGCCACAGAATCATTTCGACTATGTTCTTACTTGTCAATGCAGAGAACCCACCCTGTTTTGAGAGTAGGGAACATAGACCTCTCAGAGGTTCAAGTGTCAAAGAATTTGCAGCTATCTCTAATCTACCATATTTAAACTATGCTCTGCCTTCTTCACTTCACTGAGTTTCAGAGGCCTGTATCCTTCAATGTAATCATCAGTTCCAGTGAATGTCTCAAAAGCATCTGGTCATGTCAAAAATCAAACTTACTCTTTCTCTGGTGTTTCCAGGGGAGTGAAGGGCTCTGTCACTTACTAAACACCTGGAGATGATCTTTGACACTTCTCACACACATTTTATGCAATGCATCACCAAGTCCTTATAACTTTACCTTATACTATCACTATTTGCTATTTTTAATCTATTAAGAATCCATTCTAGAACTTGAATTTCTTGATAATGATTTATCATTCAGATGTAAAAGAAGTGTGAAAAATTAACTTTCCCCTTGTCAGAATTGCCTATTTCTTATTTACAAATCCAAATTCAGCAAGGATCTACATATTCCTCCCTCCCCACTTTAGTTAAAAGCTGTATAATTTTAATTAATATCATCGTTTGGACATTGAAAATATACTTTGTAATAGAGTTTACATAAAGCTTTAAGATATATGACTTTGCCAGTTTCAGAAGGTGTGCTTTCTGACTCTGGACTGTACCATTGAAGTTATGTGATTTTAAGGCATGACCTCAATTTAACTCTTTATTTAGTTAATTTCTTTCATTAATTTGTTATTCAGCTCAATTTTTTTCCCCTTTGGTCTTAGGAATGCATTGAACTAAACTTACTTCTGGTAATGGAGGGGAGATGAACCATCTTATACTTAACTTTAATCTCCCTTCCTTTTCCGAAATACATTCATTATCAAGCTGAGGTCTAATTTTTGATCTCTGATCTAGACTTTCCTCTATCATGGATATGCACTGCCTTCTAACTCTTATGGAGCAGGAATATCTCATCTGCTATTAGGCTTGACAAATCCTTAATATACCAGTTCACAGAATGGAACTTTCTAAGTTTGAAAGAAATTAAATACTAAGCATGCACATGCAAGTGTGTTGGTGTACATATACATACACAAACATAAAATTGGCTTAGGATATTAAAAAGTCTCATTTATTTGTTGTTTAAATTTATAAAATACTATAGACTCATCACAAAAATAATAATTACCACTATCAAGTGCTTATTTTGTGTCAAAAACTCACACAATATTGCAATATCTTTATTATGCTGCTATTTTTACAAATGGAAAAAAAACATTCTCAGACTTTAAACAACTTTTACAGGTTACATTGTAAATAGTGATCTGGGAAGGTCTTTAGGGTGGAGCTCTTTTCACTATACAACACAGAGTCCCATAAAATCGTAGAGCATTGTTTGTGTTTCTGTCATACATATCTCACAATCTGCCATGTACTTAAGTCATTTGTACACATGCTACAAAATTCTACTGCATTTTGTAGTTTAATAGCTCTTTCACCCTGGAAAAGTTTAAATTCCCTGTTCCTCACTTCCCACATATGTAAAGTGAAGGGGCTGAGCTAGAAGGTCTCTTTGGGTTCCAGTGTTCTACAATTTCTGTGACTGTGAGCTCCTTTGAATAAAGTATTTATTCATCTTGTATTATCTACAAAATATAGTCAAGTGCGTTATACCTAGTATCTACTCTATAAATGTCTATTGAATGAAGTGGGTCAGTCTTATAATGTTTTAATAATTAGCATTTAGAGTTAGAAATCCTATAAATAAATTCATTTATTTTCATCACTTGTTCAGTTGAACAAATACAGCCTATTAGGTACATTATTGTAAAAAGAAATAAATTATAATCTCTGCCCTCAAAGAGCTTCCATTTTACAATATAGTTTTGATTATTTTTACACATAATAACTCATATGAATTTCAAAAAAATTATTCAAGGAAGATTTTATTACCATTATTTTAATTTAGAATATGAGAAAACTAAGGCCTGGAAAGATTAATTGATTAGCCTATGATAACATAAGTAGTGAACAAAGAGGCCTGAATTTGTACTCTTGATATTTGATTCAAAGTCCAACAGTCTTTCCAGTGTAATTTTATGTTCTCTAATATTTCGATGATCAGAAAGAAACAGTTTGACTGAAATAAGCACAGTGGGCTGAGGACTGGGAAACAACCATACTTAGGGGAATGCAAAACAGAATAAAGTACAGTCAGGGAAGGTTCAGAATGACAATAAAATAGTGTCAGGAAGAATGGGATGGTAGGAGTTCCAAAACAAAATACCAGTCACCAATTTGACAAGGGAGACTGTTAATAATTCTTGGACTACTGATGATACACAATGATGATCACAGATCTAAAGAGGAAGTGAATATTTGAAAAAAAAATCCTTCGGACATCTGAAAGGTTAGAGTTATAGAAATCATTAGAAAAGTTAGCCAGTGAGCTTGAGATTTCTTCAAAGGTGAATGGAAATATAAGAGATGAACCCTGAGGATATTATGCTTAGTGAAATAAGACAGTAACAGAAGGAAAAATACTGCATGATTCTACTTATATGAGGTATCATATAAGTATTTATTTATTTAGTATTTATATAGTATTTCTATGAGTCAGATTTATAGAAAGAGAGAGTAGAATGATGGTTGCCAGGGGCTGCAGGGAGATGGAAGTAAATACTTGCTACTCAATGAGTAAAAAAAAACATTCAGTTTTGCAAGATTAATAAGTTCTAGGGGGTTTTCTGTACAACATTATGCCTATAGTTATTAATATTGTATTGTACACAAAATTTTGTTAAAAGGATGCATCTTATGTTAAGTGTTCATACTTTAATAAAACTATGTTAGAGTGAATATAAGGTAAGTAAATTATGTAATATAAATTTACTTGTTTAGGATGTTTTCAGTAATTTTCTCTAAAGTTTAAGCCCAAATTATTTAAAATTTCTTATTCATCTAAAGTCATGCTGAGATTTGGACACACACAAAAAAGAACAAAGAGGTAAAGAGTAAAGGAGGAAAAAGTCAGCACAAAACTTTCACTTGAATAAGGTGGTCAGCTGTCAGTAAATCAAGAGAAACAGTGCAGCAAAAGACCTGGGAAGGGTTAGGAAGAACCAACAACAAGAATGGAATTTGACAGTGGAGCAAGTTCTTTACTGAGACAGCTGTGCCTTTTATTCTTCCCACCTGATGGCTAGTTTTATTTGATCCTGCATACATCAAAAGGAAAAGGAAGTACAGAGATAAGAACAGTTCTTAACCCCACATCTTAATAATAACCATTTTTCAAACAGAAGTTCTCAGAGAACCAATGCCATATCTCCTACACTTGTTTTGTTCTTAGCCAATAGGATACTCTAGTGATCACAGAAAAAAAATTTTTTTTCTTCTGGAGCCATATGAAAATAGAAGGGTTTCTCCTTTAGGTAGAATAATGATGAGGAATGATGCTATGTAAGGGCAGGAAGTAAAGATGATTCTTCTTTAAATTCCTGAATACATTTATCCTTCTCTGATTTGAAAGTGAAGCTTAATAGGTGAAGAAAATGAAAAACACTGTTGATTTGTTTCATACCTATTTACTTGAATCTATACTTTGAGAATAAATAAATTTTCCCAAAGAGGGAGATAAATCTATTCAATCACCATGCTGAAGGAGCTTATAAATTAATAAAAATCCTCTCTTGATATTACTTATTACTTGATTCTATTGAAATTGTTTTAATAAAAAGAATACATAATAAGACAATTCCCAGTCAATGACAACTATTTCTGGACTTCTTCCCCATTTTCCTCCACACCTGAAAGTTTGTAAATTACCACTAACTTAAAACCTAGTTTGAGAGTTCTAGTAAAGGACCACTCAACATTAACTATAAAAATAAGTATGGGACCATTTGAGCAGAGTTTAAAGGAAAATTATATTGGTCTTATTAAGAATCAGAAGATAGTCTTAATGAGAATGAGTTAGCAGACATAAAAAGAAATTTTAAAATGCTTCCAGCTCTCCTTTCCATCTCTTTTTGGCTGGATTTTTTTCTGTGTTACTCTGCTTTGAGGACAACTCAGAATTTATGGGCTCTAGGCAAAATTTTAGCTGTGTGTGTAGTGAGTTGGAGAAAAAGAAAGGAACGTTAGAAATGGTAAGAATAAAAAACATTTTTTCCAAGTATATCCATGTTCCTTTAAAGATACTGACAGAGTTATCTTTGCAGAGAAAATTATAAAAAAGTCAAAGACTTATTTTGTATAAGCCTGAGATATATAGCCTTACTACATAAATAACCTGGGGTTATTACTAACATAACTCAGTCACAGACCAGGTTTAATATTTTAAAGCAACAACAGTGTATTATCTGTGTTGAATATCACTGTTCTTCAATTACTTCTATGGATTTTTTCTTGAGTTTTTATTAGTTTGTTTTGTTTTTGTCAGCAAGGTTAGAAAAAAATAGACCTAACTAGTTCTAAGTCTGTTATTGACTTAGCACTGATTTTTATTTTGTTATTTAAAATTTTCATGCTTTAGCTTCCACATTTATAAAAGTGAAAAAATTGATGTCATTTTATTGTACAAGGATTGCAAAAACACTTAAAATGTCCTGCACCAAATAAGATATCTGAGCAAATGGATATATGAACATAAATAATATTGCTAACAATTATTCAGACCAAATGTCATTTGAAAATATGACTTATATGAAGGAGGAAAATTGTAACTCCACTTAGTTGATGGTAGAAGGATCAAAATTGACAGGATATCATCTTGCCTGGTCCACAAATTTTCAATGCAATTGTGAATTTTAAGAATATCTTTTATTCTATGAGGCCCACATTACCATAAGAATGAAACAAAGACATTACAAGAAAAGATAATTACATATCAATATCTCTAATGAATATGAACACAAAAATCCTCAACAAGATTTTAGCAAATTGAATCCAACAATGTATAAAAAGAATTATACACCACAACTAAGTGGGATTTATCCTAGATATGCAAGACTGGTTGAACATTAAAAAAATCAATTAACGCAATTAATCACATTAACAGACTAAGAAAAAAAAGAAAAATTACATGATCATATCAATAGATGCAGAAAAAAGCATTTGACAAAATCCAATACTCATTCATGATAAGAGCTCTTAGTGAAATAAGAATAGACGGAACGCTCTCAATTTGATAAAGACAATCTACAAAATATCTACAGCTAACATCATACGTAATGGTGAGAAACCTGAAGCTTTCCCACTAAGATCAGGTACAAGGAAAAGATAACTCTTCTCACCATCCCTTTTCAACTTTGTACTGGAAGTCCTCGTTAATGCAATGAGGCAACAAAAGATAATAAAAGCTATACAGATTGGGAAGGAAGATGAAAAACTTTCTTTGTTCACAGATGACATGATCATCTATGTAGAAAATCTAAGAGAATCAGCAAGATATCTCCTGGAACTAATAAGCAATTAGAGCAATGTTTCTGGATTCAAGGTTAATATACAAAAGTCAATTGTTTTCCTCTATGCTAACAACGAAAAAGTGGAATTTAAAAGTAACAAACACAGTACTATTTACATTAGCACCCTGAAAATGAAATACTTAGGCATAAATATAACAAAATGTGTGCAATATCTATATGAGGAAAACCACAATTCTGATGAATAAAATGAAAAAGGAGAAATATCCCATTTTCATGAATATGAAGTCTCAATGTTGTCAAGGTGTCAGTTCTTCCAAACTTGATCTATAGACTCTAAGGTAAACTATGGACTTTGGATGAGGATGATGTGTCAATGTAGGTTCAACCTTGGTTAAAAAAAAAGTACCATTCTTGTACATGATGTTAATAATGGTGGAGGTTATGCATGTATGGGGGCAAGGTATATATGGGAAATCTCTGTATTTCTCTCTCTCTGTTTTGTTGTACACCAAAAACGACTTGACTTCATTTCCATGGTAATTCAAAGTGCCAGAAAACATCTTTGGTCTTATCAGATTATGATTATAGTTTTTGTTTCTATTTGTGACTGTTGTTTATTTTGGGCTGGTGTTGGCTGGTAATTATTTTTAAAAAATTACCACTTCTGTTCTGGCTCTTCTCGTCCCCATGGAGTAGAATAAGAAATATGTGAGCAGCCTGGCTTAATACTATGTTTTGCTTTATTTTGATCATAATACATTCATTATGCAAAGCAAAAATAGCATTTAAAACTTGTTGCTCTATACATTTTCTTGCTGTACATTCTGCATAAACTGGATCATTTTTTCAATAAGTAAATTTGTCTGCCTGAGTTTTAAATACATAAAGAAATTTGATTTAATTAAATGTGTGACTCACCATTCTGCATTTATAAATGCCCACCTTTTCAAACACTGAAAGCATCAAAGATGTTCTTTCCCCACAGGACAATAAATTATGAAATGTGCACTGATGTTACAAAATAAATAAAAATTAGAATTCAAGTATCATTTATTAGTGAAATCATGAGAATGGTTAGGAAAATATGTATATTAGAATTTCTACTATAAATTATTATGTCACAAGATTCTTATGTTCATTACAGACCAATACAAAAATAAATAATTAAACTATTCATACAACTTGATTTCATTTAAAATATATTCATTTTATGTTCATAAAGACACATCAAAATATGTTCATAAAAACAAAAAAATCACAATAATTACTCAGTATTCTCATTTTGGTTGTCTTTTTAAAATAATACTGCATTTTGTCTTAATTTGAAGCTTAAGTCTTCAAAAGAGCTTTAGTCTCAATTTTATAATATGTAACTATTACAGCTGTCTTACTTAAGTGACAAGTTACTTCCTTTATTGAATACTCATAAAAGCTTGTTATTAAAGCCATGAGAAATCTTGCTATCTCTATTACGTGTGATGATACAAAGGAACTTTATCATCTGGTTTATAGTAGAAACAAAGTAGAATGTTTCCACCTCATATATATTTTAAATAACTTGTACAGAACAAAAAAGAATGTCTGTTTCTGAGTCCGGGCAAATCTATTCGTTATGTGTAAAGACAGAAAGACAGTTTATTAAAGAGCTGTTAATTTTTTTTAATCATATCTGGATACCTAATCCATATAAATGAGCAATCTACATTGTCACCGAATCATAATAGGTTACTTGCATCATGTTTGAAAGAACAAAGTAGGAATTTTGAGGATTGCAACTGAAATGGAATTTTGACAAATTTATTATGTGAAATACTGACTTTAAAAAATGTTAATAAGTTTATTTATTTTCAACTGTCTTATGTTAAATGTAGGACATTTAAAAAACTATATTCCATGTGTTGATGACTTTTTTCCATTAGATTATTTTGTTCCATGATGTGTTCTAGTGCCCTCTGCTGAAAACTAAGATGAAGTTTCTATTATTTAATATAGAATGGAAAAGTGCATTCAAAATATAATACATTATAACTATTATAGGAAATTGATTATTCTCAGGTCTTGTTGTATAACACAAATAATTCTGGTGCCTCAAGGAGTTTTATTATGAAGGAGGTGGCATTCATCATACAAGAAGCACTTGTCACTATATAATATGTATGTTTTACTTGTTTCTCTCCAAATAAATTGTGTCTCCCTGTCACTCTATGTATTGTTATTCATCTGCAGAAAATTCTCAACTATGTATATTTTTCATAAAATACATAACTACAAGTTATCTTTAATTCCTTGCTTACAGAGATTTGGTTTTTTGAGCTCTTATAATTTTAGTGCCTATCCTCTGAATCCATTAGTATAAATATCTATTTTAATGCATTGTTTTTTCAAAAATAAATTCTTACTATTTTTATTTTGATTTAATTTGGTCAATTAACTTAATTTGATTATTTAAAAGTAAACTGTGATTTTACATCTAGAAAATAAACATGACATGTATGTATTTTATTTAGTTCTGATTCTAACTAGACAATGTCTCCAATATCTTAGACTGTAAAGCAAGGATAGAGTTTATGAATATCTGTCACACTCACCACAGAGAGCTCTTGGGAAAGGGGGGAATGACGTGTAACTTTTTAAAAGTTAAGCACCTCTCATAAATTATACCATAATACCACAATATTATCCATTTCCTTTGATAGAGGTAATTCTATATTGTTTTGGATAGCTATCATGAATACCAATCATTATTTTTGAGTATATAGCATTGGTGCTGGACATAAAACAAAGAAAGCAGAAAAAGTACTGATCACATTTTAAATGATCCAATTATTCCCTATACAAATCCTAAATAGCCATGTATAGAAGATAAATAGTAAAATAATTGTCACTGAAAATTTGGAATATATTTTCCACATGGAAAATATATATAAACTTCTTTTAATCTATTTAACGTAACATTTAAATGTAACATCTAGATTAAAATATTGTCAAATTATTTCCTTGAATGCTTGTCTTAAAAACCATATTCTTAATTATAGTCCATATCTTAAACAACCTTTGTTGCTCTTGTAAAAGCAGAATAATAAACAACAATGTATTCATTTTTTATTAAGACACCACTTATACCTCTTGGTCACATACCACAATAAGCAGTTCTAGATGTTACAAGTTACAATCAGGTTCCTAGGTAAACTTTCTCTTTTTGAATTTCATTTACTTGAGTGGGGGGACTGGAGAAATTTTCCCCTTAATTCTAATTCAGTAATCCATTATCTGCCAATTTCCTATTTAATCTATGACTATTAGAGCAATATAATTGAAATAGTTAAGAAAAAGTATAGGTACAGTTGGATCCAGCAAAGAAAATAGAAAACATCTATATTTCCACAAAAGAGCTTTAATAGAGAAAAATGGTTACACAAGTTTTGGAGTATTGAAAGAGCAAAAGGGAAATGTTAATATAACTCAGAGATTAAAACTATAGAGTAGGGTACTACCCCAAAGCTGGTGGAATAAAAGAAGATTGGGGATCTCAGAAATTAGAAGCTCAGAGGTAAGGCTTTGTCAAATACGTGCTCAGATTTTTGAAGGAAAGATGTATCTTGGGCGATACTACTACCTTAAGAGCTTGAAGGAGAATTCTCAGGCATCTGAGGAAGACGTAGTGGCATCACTGAGCTTTTGCTGTATCCTTGAGGGGACACATGAAAGCGATTCTGGAAGTGCCTGAAGAAGACTGGAAACAGGAGCTAACTGCCCCTCCTGGGGTGAAAGCTGCTGTGCAAGTGACTGTAAAAGAAGAAAGATCAAAAGCAGGAGGAAGGGCTTCCCTGGTGGCACAGTGGTTGAGGGTCCGCCTGCCGATGCAGGGGACACGGGTTCGTGCGCCGGTCTGGGAAGATCCCACATGCCACGGAGTGGCTGAGCCTGTGAGCCATGGCTGCTGAGCCTGCATGTCCGGAGCCTGTGCTCCGCAACGGGAGAGGCCACAACAGTGAGAGGCCCGCGTACCGCAAAAAAAAAAAAAAAAAAAAAAAAAAAAAAGCAGGAGGAAAAACCTTCTCCCTGACTACTAACCTATATTGTAAAAATTCTTAATCTTACCTGTTCATTAGAATCACTTAATTAAAAAAACCCTGATGCCCAGTCCTCACTTGAAAATAATAAAATATTAATTTGAGGGCATGGAAATTAGGCAGTAATAGTCTTCAAATTTCCCCAGATGATTCCAAAATGCAGCCAAGGTTCAGAACCACTGCCCTAGTATCTCCTATTGGCAGAAACCCTTTAGCAAAGGAGTCTGGTAATGTAGTTTGCAGTTTCTGCTGCAGAACCACAGAAACACAGAACCACACAGGAGAGTATACAAAGGTGGATTTGGAGCAAAGAGATAATAGTTAATCAATTAGCAAAAATGTAATCAACATTTCTTGGCAATTGAAGCCAAACAAAATTTCAGAAATAGTAATACGTGAAATTTTCCACAATGTGTATCAATGTGTTTAACGTATTGCACAGTATCTGTCAGAATGACTCAATTGAAAACTCACATATTCTGTACTATACTATTTGGAAATATATTTTGTGACCAAATAGTTATATGATGACTCAAACTTACAATACAATCAACAAATATTTTTAAATTATAGAAATCTAGGACAAAGTCTTTAAGATATGATAATGTGATTGTATTATCTTATCTTAACTTCTATCACATATTTCTAAAATTCCATAATCTATCATGCAAATGAGTCTTTTTAAATCTAAAATACTGGCAGTTTTCATAATGAAAAAGAATGTAGATCACTTAGCTCAATGTTTCAAACAATAAACCAGTACAGAAATAAACAAGATAATAATTATTTTAATCTTAAACTTTGAAAAGCTTTAAATGACATTATCACTTCCCAGCAGATTTTGTGTACTGAACAAGTAAACCCCACACTTACCCGTAGTCCCTGGATATAAATGACTAATATTGCCTTTAGTAAGACATGCTCTAAATTCTACACATACTGAATTAGAATAAGGACAGGCAAAAGATACAAAAAGATTTGACTGTTCTTTAGTTGAATGTATTGATTAATCTTAAGAGGCAATGCATCATTTTTTTTTTTTTTTTTTTTTTTTTTTTTTTTTTTTTGCGGTACACGGGCCTCTCACTGTTGTGGCCTCTCCCATTGCGGAGCACAGGCTCTGGACGCTCAGGCTCAGCAGCCATGGCTCACGGGCCCAGCCGCTCCGTGGTATGTGGGATCTTCCTGGACTGGGCATGAACCCATGTCCCCTGCATCGGCAGGCAGACTCTCAACCACTGCATCACCAGGGAAGCCCGGCAATGCATCATTTTGAACTGAGGTTGATCAACCAGGAATCTAGATATCCAGAGTCAGTAAGGTAGATGGAGTTGGCACTTGTAAACATCTTAATTTACTGTCAGACTACCTGATCTCATTGATCTGGATGCATAGGTCCTGGAACCTAATGTTATTAAACATAATATCCTATTTGTAGCCCCTACTGCTTGGAACCTATGTGTATCCCCTGAAATAAAAGTCCCACTGAGAGTTTGGCTTCCCCTGTACTGTTTCTGGTATAACCAATATGCTACTCAAGATGATTAACTAGGAATTATTTGTGTCATTGGAAATTAAAATAAATTAATAAGTTGGCATTCTACATTGCATGTTGAAATGTCTCATGATCTTGGTTAGGGTGAGTCATTAAAACAGTCAGGATTAAGATGCTAAACTTGAAAATCTGTCACATTTTCCTTTGGAGATTCCTAACCTTGCTGATTGCCTTTGTATTCAAATACCTTTACTTATAAAATGACTTGTTTAAAACTTTAATACTTTTTAAAACTATTTTTATGGTGTTCTAGCATAATATGTTATTTCCTTATCTTTTCATTATGTTCTAAATGAACAAGAGGTCAGATACTCTCTTGAACAAATTTGTAATACAGATGGAATTGTAGTGCAGGAAGAGGTCTCAGAACTTTCCGACTCCCATGCCCCTCTGCTCTACATCATCATTTAATGGAGGAGGTGGTAATCTCTCTGATATCATACGTTGTGGTAGACTTTGAATTGGGGTATTTAATTCTATTGATCATTTACTAAAGTGAATGTATCTCTTACCAGGTGATCAATAAATTCTTGTTGAGGAAATGGGTGAATGCATGAATAAAGATATCAGGAAATAATGAATAAATAAGATATCCTAAATTCACATAAATATAGAAATTCAGTTCTCATAGAGACAAGATTGATTTAACAAGCTCCTGAATGTTATCATTCATAAAATTTTAGTAATTCCTGCTTAAACATATAACAAATTACTTTAAAATACATAGCACAGGTTGTTCAATCTAAATACCAAACTAATCTTGCCTGTTTCAGATAAGGCAATATTTCTTGAGTTTTATATAAAATATTATACTTTAGACTTCTGAAATCTTTCAATCTGCTTACCTCCATATAACTCTGAGAAAGTGTACTACATAAGTCAAGGACAAAAGAAATAGTGGTGTTTCCACTCAAAATACATTATAAACATTCTTTGATGTATTACTACTATTGAAAGAGTTAAGTTCTTGGTATAAATATAGGCACATGAATGTTTAAGAACTTTAAGTCCTCTTCTGAAAGGGAAACACTCCACCAATTTTCAGCTAAGAAAATGTATAGGAACACATTAGAGGATAGCAATTCACAAAATTTCAGCCTAAGTTATTATATTTCATGTCAATTTGGCAATAAAAGAAACATTGTCTGCCATATTTATCATATATAACAGGTGCTCACTATACCTTAGTTATAAGAAAATTAACGTTGATTTTTCCTGATTGTTCTTATTAATATTATATATACTATTTTTACACAATAAGTTATAGTTTTACACACAAAGGCAGTAATTTCATAAACATTACTCTACTAGAAAAAATCAATTGAAATGGTGAGGGATAACCCATATTTGTTATTAGTGATGGACTAGTTTGTATGGACAAGTTCTCTCATGGGAAAAAAAAAAGCTAGTTTATAAAACATTGACAAAACTCCTTTAAAAATTAATGAGCAAGGATGCAAGATGGCGGAGGAGTAGGAGGATGTGGAGTTCATCTCTTCCCACAAATGCATCAAGAATATATCTACAAATGGGACAATTCTCACAGAGCACCAGCTGTACATGAGCAGAGGACCTCAGACACCTAAAAGGACAAGAAGAATCCCCATGTAACCAGGTAGGATGAAAGAAAGAAGAAGGGAAAAGGAAGAGGAGAGGAAGCAGGATGAACCTGTGCTCCTGTGGGGTGAGGTGAGGGAGACGGAGAGGTTCCTTCATCCAGAGAAGCCCCCTCACCATCAGGGAGATCAACTGGGACAGAAGGGGAGTTTTGGGGGGCTATCAGAGGAGAGCACAGCAACTGATCTGTGGCAGGCAGGACAGTGAGACCTACACAGATGGTCTGTGACACGGTCCTGTGTGCCCCAGACTGAGAGTCGTGTCCACCTGTGCAGAGGGGTGCTGGGTGGTGGAATGTGGGGTTTGGAGAGTGAACCCAGAGAGAGGACTGCAGCTGGCTATGGGGGGGATGGGAGTGAGGAAATCCACAACTGGGAATGCTTGCAGACGAAACCCAGACTGCCATAGAAGTGAAGTGCCATTGTTGAGTGACGTGCAAGGAGTGGGGCCACCATTGCAGCCTATCACCCCGCTCGCTGGCCCCTGCATCCACAGGCACTAGAAAGGGCTCCCACTAGGGTGGGCTCTCTCATGCTTGCTGTCACCAGCTCCCACTCACAACCTGTTCCCACTGGGACTCCCACGACCCCAGCAGCCACCACCTCCCCTGCACCCTGTACCTGCAGCAGTGGGCATAATCATGACCCTGGCTGCCCCCTTCTCACTGGGGCAGACTCATGTGCTCCCAGGCAGCCTCGGGAGCAGACCCCTGTGGGTGACCCACAGGCAGAGGTGGGACTGAAACAACAACTGAGCCCCAGGGGCCATACAACTAAGGAAGAAAAACTGAAATCTCTCCTTGCAGCTGCACAACCCACGAATTTACATACCCACAACTGGCTTTGTCAACTGAGAGCCTAAAGAGCATCTGAATGGACAACAACTGCTCCCACAGCCAAGATGGATCTAGCATTAACAGCTGTAGATTTTGTGGGCACATACATGTGGGAGTTAGGCCAGGCCAGAGTCTGAGCTGTCCCCAAAGCACCCACAGCAGATCCAGATCCACGATTACTATAATCCTGGGACATGACATCAGTGGATCTATGCTGGTGGCCTGCTGAAAACAATGTCTGACAGACACCAGGGCCAATTTATGGCATACCCACAATCAAGGTGGGGCTGAGAGCAATGACAACAGTGTAATTTGAAAGAGTGTACAATGGGTGAAAGGTGACACAACAGAGCACACCCACAGGTGAACACCTCCAGAGGAGGAATACTCAGTGGCTTCCCTCACAGTGGGAGTGCTCCAATCCTGGCTACAAAGATATCACAGGAAAAGAAAATTACAGGCCAATATTCCTGATGAACATAGATGCAAAAATCCTAAACAAAATACTAGCAAACCAAACCCAACAACACATCAAAAGGATCACACACCATGATCAAGTGGATTCATCCCAGGGATGCAAGGATTTTTCAATATCCACAAATTAATCAATGCCATATACCAAATTTAAAAAGTAAAGAATAAAAACCACATGATCATCTCAATAGATGCAGAAAAAGCTTTGGAGGAAATTCAATACCTATTTATAATGAATAATGTCCAGAAAGTGGGCATAGAGGGAACCTATCTCAACATAATAAAGGTCATATATGACAGACCGACAGCAAACATCATTCTCCATGGTGAAAAACTGAAAGCATTTCCTCTAAGATCAGAAACAAGACAAAGATGTCCACCCTCTCCACTTTTATTCAACATAGTATTGAAAGTCCAAGCCACTGTAATCAGAGAAGAAAAAGAAATCAAAATGTAAAAAGAATAAGTAAAACTGTCATTATTTGCAGATGACATGATACTATACATAGGTAATCCTAAAGAAGTTACCAGAAAACTACTAGAGCTCATCAGTGGATTTGGTAAAGTTGCAGGGCACAAAATTAATACACAGAAATCTCTTGTATTGCTATACACTAACAATAAAGGATCAGAAAGAAAAATTAAAGATAGCATCACATTTACCATTGCATTAATAGAATAAAATACCTAGGAATAAACCTACCTAAGGAGGCAAAAGCCCGGTACTCAGAAAACTATAAGATACTGTTGAAAGAAATCAAAGATGTCACAAACATATGGAGAGATACACTATGTTCTTGGATTGGAAGAATAAAGATTGTCAAAATGAATATTCTACCCAGAGTAATCTATAGTCAGTGCATTCCTCATCAAATTACAAACAGCATTTTTCAGAGAATTAGAACAAAAATTTTACAATTTATATGGAAACACAAAAGACCCCAAATAACCAAAGCAGTCTCAAGAAAGAAAAACAGAGTTGTAGGAATCAACTCCCTGACTTCAGACTATATTACAAAGCTACAGTAATCAAAAGAGTGTGGTGCTGGCACAAAAACAGAAATATAGATCAATGAAACAGGATAGGAAGTCCAGAGATAAACCCATGCACCTGTGGTCACCTAATTGATGACAAAGGAGGCAGGAATATACAATGGAGAAAAGACAGTTTTTTCAGTATGTGCTGGTGGCTAAACTGGACCAGTACATGTAAAAGAATGAAATTAGAACATTTTCTAACACCATAAACAAAAATAAACTCAAAATGGATTAAAGACCTAATTGAAGACCAGACATTATAAAACTCTTAGAGGAAAACATAGGCAGAACACTCTCTGACATAAATTGCAGCAAGATATTTTTTGATCCACCTCCTAGAGTAATGAAAATAAAAACAAATTAAACAAATGGGACCTAATTAAATTTAAACGATTTTGCAAAGCAATGGAAACTGTAAACAAAATGAAAAGACAACTCAAACAATGGGAGAAAATATTTGCAAACAAATCCACTGACAAGAGGTTAATCTCCCAAATATACAAACAGCTCATGCAGCTCAATATCAAAAAACAAACAACCCCATCAAAAAATGGTCAGCAGTTCTAAACAGACATTTCTCCAAAGAAGACATACAGATGGCCAACAGGCACATGAAAAGATATTCAACATCACTAATTATTAGAGAAACACAAATCAAAACTACAATGAGGTATGACCTCACACCAGTCAGAATGGCCATGATCAAAAAATCCAAACAGTAAATGCTAGAGAGGATGTGGAGGAAAGAGAACCTTCCTATACTGTTGGTGGGAATGTACATTGGTAAGCCACCATGGAGAACAGTATGAAGGATAATTAAAAAACTAAAAATAGAGCTACCATATGATCCAGCACTCCCACTTCTGGGCATATATCCGGAGAAAACCACAATTCGAAAAGATACATGCACCCCAATGTTCATTGCAGCAATAATTACAATAGCCAGTACATTACAACCTAAATGTCCATCAACAGAGGAATGGATAAAGAAGATGTGGGGCATATATACAATGGAATATTACTCAGCCATAAAAAAGAATGAAATCATGCCATTTGCATGACATGAATGGACCTAAAATTATCCTACTGAGTGAAGTATGTCCGACTGAGAAAGACATATATCATATGATATTATTTATATGTGGAATCTAAAAAACGGTACAAATGAGCCTATTTACAAAACAGAAATACAGTCACAGATGTAGAAAACAAACTTATAGTTCCCAAGGTGGCAAATGGGGGAGGTATATTGGGAGACTGAGATTGACATATATGCACTACTATACATAAAATAGAAAACTAATAAGAACCTGCTCTATAGCACAGGGAACTCCACTCAATACTCTGTAATGATCTATATGGGAAAATAATCTTAAAAAGAGTGGAATGTATATATGTATACCTGATTCACTTTGCTGTACAGTAAAAATTAACACAACATTGTAAATCAAATATACTCCAATAAAAATTATTAAAATAAAAAATAGATAAATTGCATTCTTCAAATTTTAAATCTTCTCTTCTTTGAAAGAGACCATTAAGAAAATAAAGTCAAACAAATACCGTATGCTAACACATATATATGGAATTTAAGAAAAAAAAAATGTCATGAAGAACCTAGGGGTAAGGCAGGAATAAAGATGCAGACCTACTAGAGAACGGACTTGAGGTTATGGGGAGGGGGAAGGGTGAGCTGTGATAGGGCGAGAGAGAGTCATGGACATATACACATTAACAAACGTAGTAAGGTAGATAGCTAGTGGGAAGCAGCCGCATGGCACAGGGATATTGGCTCGGTGCTTTGTGACAGCCTGGAGGGGTGTGATAGGGAGGGTGGGAGGGAGGGAGATGCAAGAGGGAAGACATATGGGAACATATGTATATGTATAACTGATTCACTTTGTTATAAAGCAGAAACTAACACACCATTGTAAAGCAATTATACCCCAGTAAAGATGTTAAAAAAAAAAAAAGAAAATAAAGTCAAGTCATAGACTGAAGAAAATACTTGCAAAACATATCTGATAAAGGATTTTTTTCCAGAATATATTTTTAAAACTCAAAATTAAATAATAAGAAAACAACCAATTAAAAATATGTTTGAGTACACACATAACCAAAGATGATATATGTATGACAAGTAAGCACATATAAAGATGCTGAACATCATTAGTCATTAGGGAAAGACAAATTAAAATCACAATGAGATACCACTACACATTGGTTAGAATAGCTAAAATGATAACGATGCTAACCAACTTTCATATATTGCAGATGGCAATGCAAAATGAATGAAGATGAATGAATGTAGTTTGACAACTTACTATAAAATTAAGCATATCCTTACAATATAATCTTGCAATACCACTCAAGGATTTATCCAAGTGAAATGAAATTTATGTTCACGTAAAAACCTGTATCTGAATGTTTATAGTTATTAAATTCATAATTGCCAAAAATTATAAGCAACCCAAATGTATTTCAACTTGTTAACGGATAAACAATCTGTGGTACCTCCATTCAAAGGAATACTACTCTGCAATAAAAAGGAATGAACTACATGCAGCAGCATGAATAGAACACAAATGCATTATGCTATATTCAGGAAGCCAGACTCAAATAACTACATCCTATCATTACAGAAAAGACAAAATGATAGGAACAGAAACAAATCAGTAGTTTCCAAGGTGTTGGAGCAAGAGGGAATTCTCTGGAATGTCGGAACAGTTTCATTTCTTGTAAAGCTTTGGATTTCTCCATTGAATCTGAATAAGATCCTTGCTGTGTAGAGTATTTTTGGTTGTAGGTTCTTGCCTTTCATCTCTTTAAATAAATATATTGTGCCACTCCCTTCTATCATGCTTGCAGAGTTTCTGCTGAGAAATCAGCTGATAACTTTATGGGAGTTCCCTTATATCTCATTTGCTGATTTTCCTTTGTTGCTTTTAATATTTTTTCTTTGTTTTAATTTTTGTCAGTTTGAGTACCATGTGTCTTGCTGTGTTCTTCCTTGGGTTATCTTGCCTGGGACTCTTTGCCCTTGCTGGACTTTGGTGACTGTTTCCTTTCCCATGTTGAGCAATTTTTCAGCTATTATCTCTTCAAATATTTTCTCAGGTCCTTTCTCTCTTCTTCTTCTGGGACCCCTATATTGTGAATGCTGGTGCTTTTCATGTTGTCCCAGAGCTCTCTTAGACTGTCTTCGTTTCTTTTCATTCTTTTTTCTTTATTCTAGTCCATGGTTATGGTTTCCACCATTCTGTTTTCCAGGTCACTTATCCATTCTTCTGCCTCAGTTACTCTGCTATTGATTCCTTGTAGTATATTTTTCATTTCAGTAATTGTATTGTTCATCTTTGTTCTTTAGTTCTTCTAGTTCTTTGTTAAATATTTCTTGTATCTTCTCGATATGTGCCTCCATTCTTTCTCCAAGATCTCAGATTATCTTCACTATCACTATTCTGAATTCTTTTTCCAGTAGATTGCTATCTCCACTTCATTTAGTTGTTCTCTGGGGTTTTAGCTTGTTTGTTCATCTGGGACATATTCTTCTTCTGTCTCATCTTGTCTAACTTTCTGTGATTGCAGTTTCCATTCCTCAGGCTGCAGCGTTGTAGTTCTTCATGCTTCTGCTGTCTGCCCTCTGGTGGATGAGGCTGTCTAAGAGGCTGTCTGTGCAGGCTTCTGGTGGCAGGGCCTAGTTCCTGCCCATGGTGGGTGGAGCTGGGTCTTTTCCCTCTGGTGGACAGGGCCATGCTCAGGAAGACTTTAAGCAGCCTGTCCACTAATGGATGGGGCTGTATTCCTGTCCAGCTTTTTGGCCTGAGGTGTCTCAGCACTTGAGCCTATAGGCTGTTGGGTGTGGCTAGATCTTGGCGGTGGAGTGGGGAATGGCTGCCTCCAGGAGGGCTCATGCCAATGAGTAGTCACCACAGCTGCTGCTACCAGTGTCTTTGTCCCCACAGTGAGCCATAGCCACTCCCCGCCTCTGCAGGAGACCCTCCGATACTAGCAGGTAGGCCTGGCCCATTCTCTCATGAGGTCATTGCTTTTTAGGGGGTATTCTGGTGTGCACTAGACCTTGGGTGTGCTCTCCAAGAGTGGAGTTTCTGTTTCCCCTAGTCCTGTGGAATTCCTACAATCAAATCCCACTGGCCTTCAAAGCCAGATACTCTGGGGGCTCCTCCTCCTGTTGCCAGCCTCCCAGGTTAAGAAGCCTGATATGGGGCTCAGGACTTTCACTTCTGTGGGAGAAATTCTGTGGTATAATTATTTTCCAGTTTGTGGGTCGCCCACCCGGCAGGTATGGGATTTGATTTTATCATGATTACGCCCCTCCTACAATCTCATTGTGGTTTCTTCTTTGTCCTTGTGTGTAGGGTATCTTTTTTGGTAGGTTCCAGAGGTTTTTGCTATTGTTGTTGATGGTTGTTCAGCAGTTAGTTGTGATTTTGGTGTTTTTATAAGAAGGGGTGAGCTCATGCCCTTCTGCTCCACCATCTTGCTGGCAAGTCTCATTTCTTGATATTGTTGGTGGTACATTGACAATATATATTTATGAAAACTCACAGAAATGCACACTAAAAAGGATGAATTTCGGGCTTCCCTGGTGGCGCAGTGGTTGAGAGTACACCTGCCGATGCAGGGACACAGGTTCATGCCCCGGTCTGGGAGGATCCCACATGCCGCAGAGCGGCTGGGCTCATGAGCCATGGCCGCTGAGCCTGTGCATCCGGAGCCTGTGCTCCACAACGGGAGAGGCCACAGCAGTGAGAGGCCTGCGTACTGCAAAAAAACAAAACAAAAACAAAAAAGGATGAATTTCATGGTATGTTGATTATACTGCAAGAAACACAAAGCCATGGAAGTTTGCCAGTGTGATAATTTGCCACCAAAGACTGACTAAATGAAATTCTTAAGAGTTTAGGCAGAAAGAAAGGGGTAACAGAAGGAGAGTCTGAGCTGCAAGAAAGAATTATAATTTAGAAGGTTATATATGTGTAAATATATCTAAATTACTGTATAACATAATAATATTTTGAGGTTTAAATATCTAAATAAGATGCATACCAACAATACTATAACATTTGAGAGGACTTAACAGAATAATTAACTTATCCTCTTAGTGGAGGGTAGGTGAGAAAGTTTAGACTTTAACAGGTATGTATGTTTTAATTTCTATTATAGTTAATAACAGGATAACAACAAAATATGTAATTTCAAAACTGGTTAAAAAATAAAAATGACAAGAAATAAATTACACAATAGTTCAAAGGGGAAAGAAAGAATAGAAAAGCAATCCATAGATGCAAATGTTTTACTTTGCAAAATATAGGATATGACAAACTTTTGTTCTCAGTGTAGGAACTAAAGAAATGGCATTATTTTTAGAAGAAAAAAAAAAAACATTGCATAAGCAAAGAAGCCTAAAGAAACCGCAATACCAAAAGAGACAAGTTCTTCTTAGATGATTAGAATTTAATAACCACATCCCTTACTGGGAACATTTGTCCATTAAGTAGAACAGAGAATAGATGCTCCCACTACATAAGGGACTCTATAGAATTTAGGAATTTCTAATAGAGTTTATAATGATAATGTGAGTTGGTGGGATGAATTGGAATTTGTAGAAACAAAAATATGCAGCTAGTTCCACCATCACACTGATTCTCCCCCTGCTAAGAGTGTGACAGCAAAGAAGTTTGGTGTTGGCTGAAAAGTAGAGACAGATCTCTATATTCTTATGGTGCTTAGAAGCCAATGTACTACTAGAAGAAGGAGACTCTGATACACATAGAAAAGATCTCACCCTTAAGACATTTGAAAATAAAAATGAAGTAAAATTAACTAAATCTGTCACATAGTATTGACTCAGCTAAACTCTCATTTGAATTGTTTCACTATGTCCCTGATCCTAGCTGTCTGCCCAAAAGAAAGATGTGCCCTGAGTAGATGGAGCCAAATCCCAGGGAGACTGACTGAGGGGTCAAATGTGCCCCAGAGTTGGTGTTGGCCTGCTGGTGGGTGGGGTGGGCCGTGACACAGCAGGCTGCACAGATGTAGTGGTCCTGGGACAGGTGCCCACCCACGGGTAGATGAAGCTGGTCCTGGGGCAAGTGCTATCCCACTGGTGGGTGGAGCCTGGCCCCAGAGTCTTCAGTTGTAAGGCTCTGGGGGTCCTGGAATTGGTGTCAGCCAACTATTGGGTGGGGCCAGGTGCCAGCATCTGACTGTGGTGCCGCAGGATTCTCAGGGCTAGTGCTGGCACACAGGTGTGTGGGGATGTTTTCTGGGCTTTCTGGTGGACACGGCCACATTAGGGTCAGCTGTGGGGTCAGAGGGGAGGTTGTTAAGGCAGCTGGCCTGCTGGTGGGTGGGGCTGTGTCCCCACCTGACTAGCTGTTTGGCCTGAGGCATCCCAGTACTGTTGTCAACAGGCTAGTGGGCATGGCCAGGTCACCATGCTAATAAGCTAGAGGGAGGATGCCAAAATAGCACTTGATAACACCAGTATCCTTGTGGTAGAAAACATTCCCCAAAATGGCTTCTGCCAGTGTCTGTATACACTGGGTGAGTTCCAGTCGCCTCCAACCTGTCCAGGTGGTTCTCTAAGATCAACAGGTAGGTTTGACCCAGACTTCTTTCAAATTACTGCTTCAGGTCTGAGTCCCAAAGCATGTGATATTTTCTGTGTGCCCTTTAAGAGAAGAAGCTGTATTTCCCACAGTACTCTGGCTCTCCCAAAACAAGCCCTGTTGGTTTACAAAGTCAAACATTCTGGGAGTTTGTCTTCCCATTATAGGACACCCCAGACCTACAGTCACAGCCAGCTGTGTCAGGAAAAAGCTCTGTCCACCACAGGGCTTAAACCAGCTCAAGGAACTGCAGGGCCCTACAGCCATATACCCTGGGACATGGATGTGCTCACCAGTGAGCAGGCACTACCCCAGGACAACCTTGGTCCTCACCATGACCACCAGCAGGCCAATCCAGCTCCAAGGTACCTTGGATCCTTCAGGCAGCCAAGATGATATCCAGGCCCACTCAAGAGCCGGCTGACACCATTTTGGGGACAACACAGATTCCACAGCTAGCCATATCAGAAATGGGCATTGGCAGCCAGCAGGATGACACTGGATCTGGGACCCTGGCCCTACAACCACCTACCCTAGAATATGGCTCTGCTCACAAGTAGGCATGCACTAGTATTGGGACCCCCTGGGTCTCCACAGGAAGCTGCCTTGTGACCCATTCTCACCTAACAGTGAATGTCAGCCTCTGCCCAAGGCAGGGCCTGGCACCAACTGGACTAGGGTTCAGACACAAATACCAGACTATCTGCAGAAGTCAGCCTATAACAACAGAAGGACCCACGCAACCCACATAGGGCACACCCCTACAGTTTACAGCTCTGGTGACCAGAGGGAAATGTGCTGCTGGGATGCACAGAATGTCTCCTACAAAAGGCCACTTCTTGGGCTTCCCTGCTGGCGCAGTGGTTGAGAGTCCGCCTGCAGATGCAGGGGACATGGGTTCGTGTCCTGGTCGGGGAAGATCCCACATGCCGCAGAGCGGCTGGGCCTGTGAGCCATGGCTGCTGAGCCTGTGCATCCAGAGCCTGTGCTCCACAATGGGAGAGGCCACAACAGTGAGAGGCCCACATACCGCAAAAAAAAAAAAAAAAAAGGCCACTTCTCCAAGGTTGGGAAGTGCAACCAACCTACAAAATACATAGAAATAAAAACCAAACATTGGGCAAAATGAGGCAACAAAGGAACATGTTCCAAACCAAGGAAAAAGATAAACTCCAAGAAGAACTAAGTGAAGTGGAGATAAACAATCCTCTCAAAAAGAGTTCAAGGTAAAGATTGTAATAATGCTCAAAGAACTCTGGAGAAGATTGGTTGAACAGAGTGAGAAGTTAGAAGTTTAACAAAGAGTTACAAAATACAAAGAAGAACCTAACAGTTGAAGAATACAATAACTGAAATAAAAAATACACTAGAAGGAATCAACAGTAGATTAGATGATACAGAGGAACAGATTAGTGAGCTGAAAGACATAGTAGTGGAAATCACTGAAGCTGAACAGAAGAAAGAATAAAAAGAAATGAGGAAAGTTTAAGAGACCTCCGAGATGACATTAAGTGTTCCAACATTGCATTATAGAGGTCAAAGGAGAAGAGAGAGAGAAAGGAGCAGAGAACATATTTGAAGACATAATAAGCTGAAAATTTTCTTAATCTGGGAAAGAAAATAAACATCCAAGCACAAGAAGCACAGAGAGTTCCATACATGATCAACCCAAAGTGGACCACACCAAGACACATTGTAATTAACATGGAAAATTAAAGATAGAGAATATTAAAACAGCAAGAGAAGAAGAAGGTATATAAAAGGGAACTCCCATAAGGCTATCAGCTGACTTTTCAGTAGAACCTCTGCAAGCCGGAAAGGAGTGGCATGATATGCTTAAAGTGATGAAAGGGAAAAAAGTTACAATCAAGAATAGTCTACCAGCAAGACTATTAGATTTGAAGGATGGACAAGAGTTTTACAGACAAGCAAAAGCTAAAAGAGTTCAGCACCACAAAACCAGCTTTACAAGAAATGATAAATGGATGTCTCTAAGTGAAAAAGAAAAGGCCATGACTACAAATACGAAAATTACAAGAGGAAAAATCTCAATGGCAAAGGTAAATATATAGTAAAGGTAGCAAATAAACCACTTATAAAGTGAGTAGGAAAGATAAAAGACAAAAGTAGTAAAATTATCCATATCCACAATAAGTAGTTAATGGATATGCAAAACAAAAAGATGTAAAATACGATGTCAACAGTAAACATGGTGGGAGGAGTAAAAATAGAGGGTTGTTAAATTGCATTTGAATTTAAGAGATCAGCAATGTAAATATAATCATATATACAAAGAGGTTGTTATATGTAAACCTAATGGTAGCCACAAACCAAAAACTTGTAATAGATACATACACAAAGAAGAGAGAAGAATCTAAAGATAACACTAAAGATAGTGATCAAATCACAAGGGAAGAGGAAAAAAGGAGAAAGGAACAAAAAAGAACTACAAAACCACCCCAAAACAATTAACAAAATGTCAATAAGTACATACTGTAAATAATTTTTAAATATAAATGGAATAAATGCTCCAATCAAAAGACATGGAGTGACAGAATGAAAGCAAAAACAAGAGACATGTATATGCTGCCTACAAGAGGCACTACAGCTCTAAAGACATGTGTAGACTGAAAGTGAGGGAATGGAAAATGTATTCAATGCAAATGGAAACAAAAGAAAAGCTGGGGTAGTAATATTATATCAGACAAAACAGACTTTAAAACAAAAACTGTAATAAGAGACAAAAAAAGGACAATATATAATGATAGAAGGATCAATCCAACAGGAAGATATAACAACTGTACATATATATGTGCCCAACATAGGGTCACCTAAATACATAAAGCAAATTTTAACAGACATAAATGGAGAAATTGACAGTAATAAAATACCAGTAGGGGTTTTTTGGGGTTTGTTTTTTATATAAATTTATTTGTTTGTTTGTTTGTTTGCTTTTGTCTGTGTTGACTCTTTGTTGCTGCTCATGGGCTTTCTCTACTTGCGGTGAGCAGGGGCTACTCTTCGTTGTGGTGCGCAGACTTCTCATTGCGGTGTCTTCTCTTGTTGCAGAGCTCAGGCTCTAGGTGCATGGGCTTCAGTAGCTGTGGCATGCAGGCTCAGTAGTTGTGGCTTGCAGGCTCTAGAGTGCAGGCTCAGTAGTTGTGGCTCATGGGCCCAGTTGCCCCGCAGCATGTGAGATCTTCCTGGACCAGGGATCAAACCCATGTCCCATACACTGCCAGGCAGATTCTTAACCAGTGCACCATCAGGGAAGTCCCCAGTAGGGGTTTTTAATTCTTCAATTACATCAATGGACACAACATACAGACAGAAATTCAGTAAGGAAACACCGGTCTTAAATGATACATTAAACCAGATTGATTTAATATATATATATATATATATAACAATCCATCCAAAAGCAGCATAATACACATTGTTTTCAAGTGTATATGCAACATTCTCTAGAATAGATCACATGCTAAACCACAAAACAAGTCTCAGTAAAATTAATAAAACTGAAATCATATCAAGCATCTTTTCTGACCACAACTCAATGAAACTAGATATCAACTTCAAGGAATAACTGAAAAACCCACAAACATGGATGCTAAACAATATGCTACTAAAAAAAAAACAAGGATCACTGAAGAATGTAAATTGGTACAGCCATTGTGGAAAACAGTACAAAGATGCCTCAAAAAATTAAACACAGAATTATCATATGATCCACCACTCCCACTCCTGTGTATTTATCTGAAGAATACAAAAACGTAATTAGAAAAGATATATGTCCCTATGTTCACTGTAGAATTATTCACAATAGCCAGGATATGGAAGTAACCTAAGTTCCCATTAATAGATGAATGGGTAAAGAAGATATGGTATATATACACAATGGAATATATGGAATATTACTCAGGTATAAAAAAGAATGAAATCTTTCCATTTCCTACAACACTGATGGACTTAAAGGGTATTATGCTAAGTGAAATAAGTTAGACAGAGAAAGGCAAACACGGTATAATTGCACTTATATGATGAATCTAAAAATAAAACAAATAAACAAACATAACAAAACAGAAACAGAGAGTTATAGATACAGAGAACAAAGAGGTGGTTGCCAGAGGAGAGGAAGGTGGAGAGAGGAAAGAAATAGGTGAGAGAGATTAAGAGGTACAAACTTTCAGTTGCAAAGTAAATGACTCACTTGATGAAATGTACAGTGGGGAAATATAGCCAGTAACTATATAATATCTTTGTATCATGACATATCATAATTTTGAAGTATATAGAAATATTAAATCACAATATTTTATAACAGGAACTAACATAGTGTTTTAGGTCAATTATACTTCAAAAACAAACAAACAAACTCATAGACAAAGAGATCATATTTGTTGCTACCAGAGAGGGGTGGTTGGGAGAGGAGGAATAGGATGAATGCAGTCTTAAGGTACAAACTTCCAATTATAAGATAAATAAGTTCTAGGGATGTAAGGTACAACATGATAAATATAATTAACACTCATATGTTATAAATGAAAGTTGTTAAGAGAGTAAGTCCTAAGAATTTTCAATACAAGGAAAATTTTTTTTCTATTTCTTTAATTTTGTATCTATATGAGATGATAAATATTCACTGAATTTATTGTGATAATATTTTATGAATTATGTAAGTCAAATAATCATGCTGTACACCTTAAACTTATACAGTGCTCAATGTCAATATACTTCAATAAAACTGGAAGAAAAATAACAATAAAATTTTTTCATAAAAAATTTAAAAATGTAAAGTAAAAATTGGTTTTTTAATCTTCTGATTTCATCTTGGATATGTAAAGCACAAGGAAATTGTAATGCTCTCCTTCACAAGAAAAATCTGGAAAAAACCACAACATCAATGACTTTTCTTGGACCCATCAGAGAATTTTGTTTGCAGGGGAAACAACCATCTTACAATTTAGAAAGGCAGGAATCTTCAGGGAGTCACAGGACACCAGCATTTGCTTACCTGTAGCCGGAGCCACCAAATGCCATATAATCTTGGTAAGAATTTAAACTGTGAATTCTGATGAAATGCTGGAGACAAAGAGTGGGCTAATGTAAACGTGACAAGCTCCTGACGGCTGCAGTCATATGGGACTTCTAACACTTTTACATGATTTTCCTCCAGGAATCCCATCAGGCTCCCACAGGGAGGAAAAGGGAAAAGCCAGAGAAAGCTCTCTGAAGATGCTGGTTGGGGGAGAAGAAGAGTGGACACTGTGAATCTCTCCAGACCCTTCTCCCCATGGAACAAAATGCCTAATATGTAGGGAGGAGGGATATACCAGAGGACACTAGTTAAATTCAATTATGGTTGGGAAGAGAGAGCATGATGGTTATAGACTTGTAACGCTGGAGGATATCTGGGAGGATACAGGGAAGGGACTGCAAGAGAAAAAGATCTCTACTCCTGGGCAAGGGTTATATATTATTAGCTACAGAAATAAATTTAGATGCAAATGTGTGTGTGCATGTGTTTAAACAAAAATAATCCTTAACAGTGACCATTGAGAGAGCCCAGAAGCAGTTACTCCCCAAGAGCAACGAGAATACATAGTGTGCAGAATTTCCGTTCTAAAAACATTCATCCATCCACTAAACGGGAACAGAGCTTCTTGTAAAAAATGGCTAATTCCAGAAATGGAGGAAAGTGCAAGATGAGCTTGGAGCATCTTGCTGAGCCAGAAAGTAAGTACTCAAAGAATAGTGGGGAGATGAGAAAGGAACACAGGATCCAGTTTCAAAGCACCCTCACTAGTGAAGTCTGGGAAATGTTACCAAATCAAAATAAATGACAATTCCATTTCAGTATAACCCACTGAATAAAAAAGGAATACATGAGTCGCTATTGATCCAAATAATTAGAATACATTGGAAGTTTGATGAGAATCACTGAATTTAGTATACTTACAAAGCCTCAAATACATTTCCTCAAATTACTTATTAGTTCAAGGGGGGATGGTAACTTTAGAGTGGAAAAGCCTGGGAAATAATTAGGATCAACATCATGAATAATAAAACAAATTAAAATCCCTTAACACTTGCAAGCATTCAATGAGAAAAATTGGCATTATTCCTATGATATTACTGCCTGTGGTATATAACCTGAATCCAATAAGAATCATAAGAAAAATCCAAATTGAGAGATAGTCTGTAAAACAATTTACATGTAGTCTCTACAAAAGTGTCAAAATGATGAAAATAAAAGCAAGACTAAACTGTTCCAGATCAAAGGAGATTAAAGAAACATGACAACTAAACACAATATATGAGTCTGGACTGGATCATTTGTTATAAAGAAGAAAATTGAAGCAATAAGCAAAATATGAATGGAAACACAGATCTAGATGGTAATAATGAATAAATATTATTTTCCTGGTTTTGTATGGTCGTATTGTATTTTTGTAGGGGAATGTCCTTTGTATAGGAAATACATACTAAAGTAGTCAGGTGTGATAGCACATCATGTGGGCAACATACTCTAAAATGATTCCAAAAGTTCATTATGCTGTTCTTATACTTTTTGTAAGCTTTAGATTGTATAAAAATAAAATTTAATTTTTTAATTAATTGGACAGGTTAAAGGCTGAATACACATAGCAGAAATAAGGCCCAGTGAACTCAAAGATAGCTCAATATATATTATCCAATATAAGGTACAAAGAGGAAAAAGAATGAAAACAGAACAGAACCCCAGAGTTCAGTGGAAAAGACATAAAATAGTCTGATATAAATATAATTAGGCACCTAGAAGAAAAGATGAGGGAGAATAAAAAAAAAAAAACAAATATCAGAAAAATAATCACTGAGTATTTTTCCAAACTGATGAAAGATATCAACACAAAGCTTCAAGAAATACAGCAAACCCATAACAGGATTTAAAAAAACCCACACGATTCAAATCATACATATGGTCATCATCATCAAACTGCTGAAAAGCCAAAGAAAGTGTGAAACAAGAAAAGACAAATTATATTCAGGAAAGCAAAGATAAGATTAACAGTAAAATTAGTAAAGACAAAAGACAAGATAATGGCATCATGAAAAGGCTGAGGAGAAAATGGTCAGCCCAAAATTCAATATCCAGAAAAAAATATCATTTATAAATGAAGTTAAAAAAAACAATGATGGTGATATGTCAAGAACCAAATGAAAGGGCTCACGGTAGCCAAAGCTGGAACAATTTCAGCAAAAATATAAGTAAAGTAGTTTTGGATTATAACCAAAGAACAAAGTAAGTCCCCATGAGTCCATACTGAAATAAATGATTAAATAAATAGATAAATGGAGGGAAAGACAAATCTTTCATACAGAATTATTCTATCATACAGAAAATTTCAAATAATTTGGAAGATTGTAGATACTCTGCCCTCAGTGAGGTGCGGCATGATTCCCAACTCTTTCATGTTCCTGTGAGGCTCTCGACCTAATAGGAAATTTAGAAGAGGGAGGTTGTAAGGATGAATTACAACCCTGATTATTGCAGTTAATCTTGAAGATGTAACTGATATTCTCTTCTCCACTGCCATTCTAAAATTATTCCCCTTAGCTCTTACTTTGGCAGGTTTTTCTGGCTTATCTGGAGGCATGAACCAAGACTACTTCTGCAGGGTCTGAATCCTTGTAATCATACTCCTCTCTGGCCTGGGTTTTACATGTGTATGTTCCCAGATATAATGGGGCAAGGTATTTCCAAAAGGAGCCCAAATAGATCATCGAAGTAGATGCACATGTATTTCTCGCAGCCCACATTGTCTAAAAACAATCCTACCACCCTATGTTGATCAGTGTCAGTTATCCCTGTATGGTGATACTTCTTGCCTGCTAGTCAATGGATTTAAAAGTCCAAAGTTCCCTGGGAAGTCATAGCTAAAAGCTAAATGGGATACTTGTTCTTTCCTGTCAAGTGTCCTCTTTAGGAACCAGTACCTCCAACGCTGAAGAACCCAGAGTTGTGAGGTTGGGGAGCAAAAGGGCCCTTAGTCACTCTTTCCTTTGTGAGTGATGGTAGGTGGGGCCAGTCCTGCTTCCACTCCTTGTTTTCTGAATCCATGTATTGAGACCACAGGATCATATAAGAAGCCTCTGATTCAATTCATGTACTACCTTCTAAAAGATAACATCTCATTCTTTAACAATGTTGCCTTCAAGTGGTCTTTCAGCTGTGTTTTTAAAAGGCTTTCCCAGAATTCTATGAGGCCAGCTGTTTCTGGATACTATGGTATGTAATATGACCCAGTGGAGCCCAGAGGTGTGGGTCCACTGTTACACCTCCTTCACTGTGAAGTGGGTCCTCTGGTTGATTGTTATACAGTATGGGACTGCATACCTATAGATTAAACATTCTAAATACCTCAGGTAATGGTGCTGGTTGAGGTTTTCTAGGTAGAAAAAAGAAAAACCTATACTTGTTATATATGCATGTACCCCTGAGAGGAAAAACAGCTGACTTTTCTAGGATGGGAGAGGCCAACATAGCCAATTCGTCCCGAGTGACAGGTTTGAGTTCTTCAGGTATAGTACCATATCAGAGGTTATCTCTCTTGTCCACAGGTTGAACATTCAGAGGTTGATTGACCCTGGCAAATGGGAATCTGTGTTGTTGGGTCCTTACATAATCTCCATCTCTTCCACTGTGGCTACATAATGTCAGATACCGAGTAACTGATAGTGAACACTGGCTGAATTCAACAAACTCCATCGTTCTGTCTACTGGTTCATTAACTATCTTTTCCATAAGATGTATACCTAATTAGAACCATATTCAAATAAATTAATTTATAAGTTAGCTTTAAAAAAATATCATAATTTTAAGATAGAGAAATTATTTAAATATGCATTAAACTCATAAACAAAATACCTTACAGACAGAATTTATGTTATTTTATATTTAGAGTATAATAATAGTAAACACTAAACAGTATAATAACAGTAAACAGTAAAACTTGCATTTTGTTTTTGTTTTACAATTCATATATTGGTGATGTGATTTATTCCTCTGCAATGTAGTTTAATATTCAATTAACTATACCACAAGTTATTTGTGTTGTTCTTTTGGTAGATATTTACTTTATTTCTATTTGTAGAGATTACAAACATTGACACTTTAAACATTCTTAAAGATATCTGTTTTTGAAAAAGTGTAAGAGTCTTTCTATGGCATGTGCCAAAGAGTGTGCTTGCTATGTCTAAGGGTTTGAGCATCTTCAATTTCATTCTACTTTTCCAAATTTAGAGTTCAAAATAGTGTATAACGATTTTTGTTGCTCCACATTTTCATCAAAAAATTGGTATTTACAAACATTTTTAACTTTTGCTAACTTGAGGAGCCTGAAATGTAAACACATTGTGGTTTAAATTTGCATTTCTGATTAGTAAAGGTAGGTCATTTTTACATATCCAAAGGTTTAGTCATAGTTTTTTTTTTTTTTTTTTTTTTTTGGTACGCGGGCCTCTTACTGTTGTGGCCTCTCCCGTTGCGGAGCACAGGCTCTGGATGCGCAGGCTCAGTGGTCATGGCTCACGGGTCCAGCCCCTCTGCGGCATGTGGGACCTTCCTGGACCGGGGCACGAATCCGTGTCCCTGGCACCGGCAGGCGGACTCTCAACCACTGCGCCACCAGGGAAGCCCAAGTCATAGTTTTTATATTTTAATATTGTAGCATTCTATATAATGCATAAAAACATGTTATATTTTTGTGTTGAAAATTCCTGATTTCTAATATATAGATTGGTTTGTTTACTTTTTAATAGTGTCTTTGATTAATCTACATTTTAATTTTCAATGTAAAAAATTATTAAAGATTTAAGTATTTATACCTTTAGGAGATGTTCTTTCCCTACTCCAATGCCATGAAGATGCTTTCCTATATTTTCTTAAAAAGTTTAAAAGTTTTCCATGTCACACTTAAATTTTAATCCACTAAACATTGAGTTTTGTTCTCAAATAGTATCCCAACCTATTTATGGAAAACTTCACCATTTTTGTGCAATGTCCAAATCTATCTCTGTATATATTAAATTTCCATATAAGCATAGGTCTATCATTGAGTTATATATTCTGTGTTATTGGATTGTCCATTCCTGTAGGAGTAACACTCCTATATGTTTAAAACAAGTCCTGAAAACTTTAGAACAAATCCTCTTTGCCCTGTCTCAGGGCAATCTTTGTTCCTTATTTTTCCATTTCAATCATCATTAGAATGACTCATCATTAGAAATTTGACCACACCTACCCACAAAAAATTTGACTGGATTTTAACTGAAATTTGCTAATTTTTTTTGTTTATTTTGGGCAAATTTGATATCTTAATGGTCTTCCAGTCCATGAACATTTATCTTTACATTTAATTAAGTCCTCTTGACTATCTTCTACTAAAATCTTACAATTATCTCATTACATGTTGTGCAAGTTTTGTTAGGCTCATTCCTAAATACCTTTTAATTTCCATGCTATTATTAATAGTATATTTTAATTTTTAAAATTTTAACTCTTTACTTCTTTTATGCAGTAATGCCATAGATCTTTTACATTGCTTTTACTATAATGAAAATAATTAATTTTATATAATTCTCACTATGTGCAGGTACAATTCTGTATACTGCATTCAAATTAAATTATCTAAGTTTCATAATAACTCAGTGAGATTTATGCCATTATTATCTACCCCCATTTTTGTAAATTACAAAACTGGCATAGAAAGTTTAAATAGTTTTTCCAAAGCTATATATATATTTGTTTATTTATTTATTTATATATATAAATATATATATATAACTTATAGTTTTAAACCTCATATGATAGATACATAGATAGATAGATAGATGATAGATAGATAGATAGATAGATAATTGATAGAGATAGATTATATATATTATATATAGTGTGATTTAAACCAAAGAAGTCTGGCTCCATCATTTTAGCCATTATGCTTATGCTGTCTTTCATTTTAGAAGGAGCAACTTTGATGAACTCTTTATTGACTCTAATAATTTGTTAGTTTCTGAGTTTTCTTTAAGACAGTCATATTCTATGCTAATAACAGATTTTTCTTTTCAAAATTTATAATTTTTATTCATATTTTTCTTGTCTTATGGTACTGTCTAGCACTTCTGTTACAATGTTAAATAGAAGTGGTGAATGCAGACTTCCTTGTCTCACTGTGAATTTTATTTATTTATTAATTTATTTTTATTTTTTTATTTTTACATCTTTATTGGAGTATGATTGCTTTACAATGGTGTATTAGTTTCTGCTTTATAACAGAGTGAATCAGTTATACATATACATATGTTCCCATATCTCTTCCCTCTTGCATCTCCCTCCCTCCCACCCTCCCCATCTCACCCCTCTAGGTGGTCACAAAGCACCAAGCTGATCTCCCTGTGCTATGCGGCTGCTTCCCACTAGCTATCTATTTTACGTTTGGTAGTGTATACATGTCCATGCCACTCTCTCACCCCGTCTCACTGTGAATTTTAAATACAAGATTTTATGTTTTACATGAAAGCTCATTTCTATTTCTAGTTTGCTTAAAATGTATTTTTAAGGGCGAGGCTCTGTCCATTTTTTTGTGGGTTCAAATAGTGTTTTTATTGAGGACCTACTCTGAGAATACATCAGTGAGCAAAACAGAAAAATACATGATATTTAGGAGGTTATAAATGCCGTGGGAATATAGAGCAGGGTAAGCAGTATTGAGAAAGCAGAGTTTGCTGTGGGATGAGAAAGGAGGGGGAGACTCATTAAGAAGGTAAAAAGACTGGAATGAATGAAACACACAGATGCTGGGGGGAAGCAAATCCTAGATAGAAGGAACAACTGGTGCAAAGCCTCTGATTTAGGTTAATATTGGAGTGTTCAATAAACAAGAAGGAGAAAACTGTGTGGTGTGGAGTGGAGTGATTGTGGAGTGGAGTGATTGTGGGGTAGATTAGTAGGAAGTAAAGCAGAGGGGTGAGGGGCAGCAGACCATGAATAGTCCTTCAGTCTACTACAAGGAATTTGTTTTTAACTGTATAAAAGGGAAGACTTGAGCAAAGGAGTGGTTTATAAGGATCACACTGAATTCTTTAAAACTAGAAGGAGTAGGGAAGGAACAGTGAGACAGTTCACAGGCCATTTCAATAATTTAGTCAAGAGACAGTGGTTAACTGGACCAGAAGTAAGGGCCATGAGACGTAGTCACGTGGAGGAATTCTGAATATTTGGAAAGTAGATCCAAGGGTACTTGTTGATGGACTGGGTGTAGTTTGTTGGATAAAGAGGAGTGTATAGGATTCCTCCAATGTTTTTTATCTAAGGAACTGCAAAGATAGAGTTGCCATCAACCAAGATGAGGAAGGATATTAAAAGACCATATTGTGTTGGGAGAAGCTGGAATTCAGTTTTGACAGGTTAATTTTGAGATGTCTTAGATACAGGCAGGTGGAGCTATCAAGTAGACAACTGGATTTCTGAGTTTGAAGTTGAACAGAAAACTCAAGATGGCAGGTTCAACTCTAGGAGTAATCAGAACATAGTATTTTCCTAGTGGTTACCTTGGGGATTATAACTGATATTTTACGCTTAAAACAACCTATTTTGGCCACCTCCTCTTTGGCTCTTCCTGTCTGCCCCCCTTGCCCAGTCACCCTGGGCTTGAGCAAGGCCATGGGGCCCCCAGAACAAGGCATGAAGGCTGCCGCCCCACCCACTGGCCTGTGCAGCCCAGCAGAGGCAGCACTGTCAGAGGTAGAAGAGCAGGGCACTGTGGTTGGCCCCAGATCAGGTGCCAGAGTGGCAGCAGTTTCAACAGCAGAAGCAGCCTGAGCCAATGCAGTGGGATGCACTGCTCCATGCCCCAATGCTGGCATCTCATCTCCCCACACTCCCAATTGGGGTCACTGCCAGCAGTGCAAGGAGCAGAAGCAGGGGTGGTGACAGTGGTGGAGGTGCCTAAATGCATTTGAAATTAAGAGATCAGCAACTTAAAACAATCACATGTATGTATAGACTGCTGTACAAAAACCTCATGGTAACACCAAACAAAAAATCCATAATAGATATACACACAAAAAAGAAAAAGGAATCCAAACATAACACTAAAGATAGGCATTAAATCACAAGAGAAGAGAAAAAAAAAGAAGAGGAAAAAAAGAACTAGAAAAACAAATCAAAACAATTAACAAAATGGTAATAAGAACATACATATCAATAATTACCTTAAATGTAAATGGACTAAATGCTCCAACCAAACCACATAGAGTAGATGAATGCCTCCAAAAACAAGACCCCTATATATGCTGCCTACAAGAAACCCACTTCAGATCTAGAGACACATAAAGACTGAAAGCAAGGGGGTGGAAAAAGGTATTCCATGCAAATGAATATAAATAGAAAGCCAGAGTAGCTATACTTATATCAGATAAAATGTACTTTAAAATACTGTTACAAAAGATAAAGGACACTACACAAAGATCAAGGTAGCAATCCAAAAAGAAGATATAATAATTGTAAATATATATGTACCAAATGTAGGAGCACTTAAATATACAAGACACCTATTAACAGACACACAAAAAAAGAAATTGACAGTAACACAATAATAGTAGAGGACATTAACATCTCACTTGCATCAATGGACTGATCATCTAGACAGATAATCAATAAGGAAACACAGGCCTTAAATAACACAATAGACTAAACGCACTTAATTGATATATATACAACATTTCATCCAAAAAGAGCAGAATACACATTCTTGAAAGTACACATGCAACATTCTCCAGGATAGATAACAAACTAGACCACAAAACAAGCCTCAATAAATTTAAAAATAGGATCTTATCCAACCATAATGCTATGAAAATAGAAATCAAGTATAAGAAAAAAACTGCAAAAAACACAAACACTTGAAGGCTAAACAATATGCTACTAAACAACAAATGGATCACTTAAGAAATCAAAGAGGAAATAAAAAATACCTAGAGAAAAATGACAATGAAAACATAATGACCCAATACTTATGGGACACAGAAAAAGCAGTTCTAAGAGGGAATTTTATAGCAATATAAGCTTCCATCAGGAAACATGAAAAATCTCAAAAAAAAAAAAATCTAACCTTACACCTAAAGCAGCTAGAGGAAGAACAAATAAAACCCACAGTTAGTAGAAGGAAAGAAATCATAAAGATAAGAGCAATAATAAAATGAAATAAAAAGTAACAAAATAGAAAGGATCAATGAGCCTAAAAGCTTGTTCTTTGAAAAATAAATAAAATTTACAAAACTTTAGCCAAACTCACCAAGAAAAAAAGGGAGAGTGCCCAAAGAAATAAAATCAGAAATGAAAAAGAAGTTAAAAGCAACACCACAGAAATACAGAGGATCATAAAAGACTACTATGAACAATTATACACTGATAAAATAGACAACCTAGAAGAAATGGACAAGTTCTTAGAAAGGTACAATCTCCCAAGACTAAACCAGGAAGAAATAGAAAATATGAACAGGCCAATTACCAGCAATGAAATATGAATGAATAAGTAATTTTAAAACTTCCAACAAACAAAAATCTGAGACAGGATGGCATCACAGGTAAATTCTATAAAACATTTAGAAAAGATTTAACATCTATCCTTCTGAAACTATTCCAAAAATTGCAGGGGAAGAAACACTTCCAAACTCATTCTATGAGGCCAAACTCACCCTGATCCCCAAATCAGAAAAAGATATCACACAAAACAGAAAATTACAGGCCAATATCACTGATGAACATAGATGCAGAATTTCTCAACAAAATACTAGTAAACTGGATCCAATAATACTTTTAAAAGATGACACACCATGATTAAGTGGGAATTAATCCCCAGATGTAAGGATTTTTCAATATACCCAAATCAATCAATGTGATACACCACATTAACAAACTGAAGAGTAAGAACCATATGATCATCTCAATAGAGACAGAAAAAGTGTTTGATAAAATTTAACATCTGTTGATGATAAAAACACCCCAGAAAGTGGGCATAGAGGGAACATACCTCAACATAATAAAGGCCATATATGACAAACCCACAGCTAACATCATACTCAATGGTAAAAAGCTGAAAGCTTTCCTCCTAAGACCAGGAACCAGACAAGGATTCCCACTCTCACAACTTTTATTCAACATAGTTTTGGAAGTCCTAGCCAGAACAATCAGAGAAGAAAAGGAATTAAAAGGAATCCAAATTGGAAAGGAAGAAGTAAAATTGTCATTGTCAGCAGATGACGTGATACTATACATAGAATATCCTAAAGATACCACTGGAAAACTACTAGACCTCATCAATGAATTTGGTAAAGTTGCAGGATAAAAAATTAATATAAAGAAATCTGTTGCATTTCTATACATTAACAACAAAGTATCATAAAGAGAATTTAAGGAAACAATCCCATTTACCATCACATCATAAAGAATAAAATACCTAAGAATAAACCTACCTAATGAGGCAAAAGACCTGTACTCTGAAAACTATAAGACACTACTACAAGAAAGACACACTACAAGAAATTGAAGACCTCACAAACAGATGGAAAGATGTACTGAGTTCTTGGATTGAAAGAGTCAATATTGTTAAAATGACCATACTACCCAAGGCGATCTACAGATTCAGTACAATCCCTATCAAAATACATAATGGTATTTTTCACAGAACTAGAACAAGTAATTTTAAAATGTGTGTGCGTGGAAACACAAAAGACCCCAAATAGCCAAAAAAGTCTTGAGAAAGAGGAACAGAGCTGGAGGAATCAAGCTCCCTGACTTCAGAATATACTACAAAAATACAATAATCAAACAGTATGGTAGAGACACAAAAACAGACACAGAAATCAGTGGAAAAGGATAGAGAGCCCAGAAATAAATCCACGCACTTATGGTCAATTAATCTATGACAAAGAAGGCAAGAATATATGAGGGATCAAAGACTGTCTCTTCAATAAGTGGTGCAAGGAAAACTTTACAGTTTTCTTTACATAGAAAAGAATGAAATTAGAATAGTCTCTAACACCAGATACAAAAATAAATTCAAAATTGATTAAAGCCCTAAATGTAAGACCAGATAGCATAAAACTCCTAGAGGAAAACATAGGCAGAATACTCTTTGTCATAAATTGTAGCAGTATTTTATTTTTTGGCTCCTAAAGTAAGGAAATAAAAGCAAATATAAACAAATGGACCTAATTAGACTTAAAAGTTTTTACACAGCAAAGGAAACCCTTGACAAACAAAAAGACAACCTACTGAATGGAAGAAAATATTTGCAAATGATATGACAGATAAGGGATTAATATCCAACTTACATAAACAGCTCATACAACTCAACATAAAAAAATTCCCAATTTAAAAAGTGGGCAAAAAAAAAAAAAAAAAAGCAAGTGCTTTATTTTGGGGCTTCCCTGGTGGTGCAGTGGTTGAGAATCCGCCTGCCGATGCAGGGGGCATGGGTTCATGCTCCGGTCCGGAAAGATCCCACATGCCATGCAGCAGCTGGGCCCATGAGCCATGGCCATTGTGCGTGCGTGTCCGGAGCCTGTGCTACGCAATGGGAGAGGCCACAAGAGTGAGAGGCCCACATACCGTAAAAAAAAATAAGAAGAAGAAGAAGAAAAATAAAAAGTGGGCAGAAGAACTGAATAGACATTTTCCAAGAAGTAAATGCAGATGGTCAACAGGCACTTGAAAAGATACTCAACATTGCCAATCATCAGAGATATGCAAATCAAAACCATGATGAGATATCACCTCATGCCTGTCAGAATGACTATCATTAAAAAGCATGCAAATAACAAATGTTGGAGAGGATGTAGAGAAAAGGGAACCCTCCTACACTGTTGGTGGGAATGAAATTGGTGCAGCCACTGTGGAAAACAGATAGAGCCTTCTCAAAAGATAAAAAATATAACTACCATATGACCCAGGAATTCCACTCCTGAGTTTATATCTGAAAAAAGACAAAAACACTAATTAGAAAAGATGCATGCACCCCAATGTTCATAGCAGCATTATTAACAATTGCCAAGATAAGGGAGCATCCTAAGTCTATCAACAGATCAATGGGTGAAGAAGATGTGGTAGATATATACAATGGAATACAACTCACTTATAAAATAAAAAAGAACACAATTTTGCCACTTGCAGCAACATGGATAGATGTGGAGGACACTATGCTAAGTGAGCTAAGTCAGTCAGGGAAAAACAAAAACTGTAGGATAATTATCCCAAAGGAGACTAAACTCCATCCAGTTTAGAGTAAAATAATTCATTCAAAAAAAATCGTAGGATATCACTTATTTGTGGAATCAAAAAATACAAAACACTAGTGAATAGAACAAAAAAGAAGCATACTCACAGATCTAGAGAATAAACTAGTGGTTACCAGTGGGGTGGGGCTATAGGGGTTGGGGAGTGGGAGCTGTAAACTATTGGGTGTAAGTTAGGCTTAAGGATGTATGGTACAACACGTGGAATATAGCCAATATTTTGTAATAACTGTAAATGAAAAGTAACTTTTAAAAATTGTATAAAATTTTGTAAAATGTTTTTTAAACCTATTTTGAGTTAATAACAACTTAGCTTCACAAATATACTAAAACTCTGCCTTTACACACCTCCTTCTCTCTCTTTCTATATTGTTATTGTCACAGATTACATATGTACCCATTATTACCTATGTGCCCATTATTACAGATTTATAATTATTGTTTTATGAATTGATCTTTTAAATAATATGAGAAACAAAGAGAGGAGTTACAAACCAAAGATAAAATACTAATGGATTTTGTATTTACCTATGTGTAATGCTTTACCACCATACTTTATTTTTTCATGTGACGTCAATTTACCGTCTAGTGACATTTCATTACAGCCCATAGGATTCCCTTTATCATTTCTTGTAAGGCAGATCTACTTGTAATGAACTCACGATACTTTTGTTTTTCTAGTAATGTCTTAACTTCTTCATTTTTTTGAAAGATAGTTTTGCTGGATATAGAATTCTTGACTGGTAGTTTTGTTCTTTCAGCACTTTAAATATGCCATCCCATTGCTTTCTGTTCTCCATTGTTTCTAAAGAGAAATTGGTTGTTAATCTGATTGGAAATCCCTTGTATACTACAAGTAACTCTTATCTTGCTCATTGCAAGATTATCTTATTATCTTTGGCTTTTGACAGTTTGGTATAATGTGTCTCAGTCTGGATCTCTTTGGTTTACCCTACTTGGAATTTGGTGAGATTCTTGGGTGAGCAGAGTCACGTTTGTTTGCTTGTTTTTTCAAACTTTGCAAGTCTTGACCATTGTTTACTCAGTTATTCTTTCTGTCTTTCTCACCTCTCCTTTTAAGATTTTCTTTATGCAAATGTTGGTACGTTGATGTCCCACAATCTCATAGGCACATTTTTTTTCTTGATTCTTGTTCTTGTTTTTTTCACATTTTAATATTTTTTGTTGTTGAAAAATGGGCATTTAAAATATTATGATGTGCAGAAACAGAAAAAAAATAAAGAAAAGAAAAATAAATACTCTACTAGTCTTTGCAGATTGGCTCTGGTTTGGGGACACTCTTCACTGTTTAGCCAGGTCTCTTACAACTCTGCCATAGCCTTTACTTCCTGCACATGCTGAAACTAAAGACAAGCCAGGAGCTTATGGTGTTTTATGAGCATGCATCCTTTCCTGGACATGTGCAAGGCATCCTAGCCTACTCAGTATATTAAGGAGCTTTTAGTCTTCAAAGATTCTCACTTCCCAATTTTTCCTACAGCTTTCAATTTGCCTGTTGCCTCAACTTATTTTTTGCCCCAGGTGGTAGCATCTTGTTCATTTGGTTTTCAATGTTTTCTGGGTACATCCTCTGTGTAGACATAGCCATTTCTCTGCCCCTGAGAAATTCCACATTAGGAGAAAAAAGGCCATGTTAATCCTTCAGAGAATGCACTGACAGGACAAAGCAGACAAACAATTCTTTGGGGAGGTCTCTGCTTCCTCAAGGACCAAGTACCTTCACTGGGAATACAGGCTACCATTTTCAATACAACCACTGCATTGGGGAAGGGATTGGGGGATGGTATGTTTAAACAACACAAATTTCTCCCACCCTGTTTAACAGTGCTTTCTGCTGGTTATGCATTCATTTGGTTGCTGTAAACGTTTGACTATCTTCCAGAGTTCTGATAAGGTTAATTCTCTGTAGTAAAGTTTTTCAAATATTATTTCTTCCTTTACTGGTAAAAATCATATTGCTTTTCTCTTTAATCTATTAATGTGGGGAACTTCAGTAATATATTGTTTCTCCTAATGTTAAGTTATTCATGTATTCCTAAGATAAATTCAGTTTGGTCCTATTGAGTATTCCTTTTCATGTATTGTTGATTTGCTTGTAGTTTTTTAAAAGATAATTAGACTTACCTTCATAATTAATTTTGGCCTACAGTTACAACTTCTCATGTTCTCAGTGTATAGTTTTTGTAGCAAGATTATACTTGTAAAATGAATATGAGAGTGCTTCCACTTTTAAAATTCTATGGAATGTATAGTAATTTGGGGATTACATGGTGTATTTTGAGTTTCTGTGTTTTTAGTGCCTTTAAACAATATTGAACTTTCTTTATCAGGCAGTTAATCTTGATCCTTTCAAGATTAGATTTTAGCTTTGCTAGGGAGAAGGGGCAGTTTAGCCCTACCATAAAAGTTTGACCCTTTTGGTATCAAGGTTCAGAATGTGCCTTCAGACAAAAACATAGGGTATGTTGTAGGGCTCATCTCATTTGTTTTCCTTTCCTTAGGGAGTATAGTCCTAATATGCCTATTGTCCAAGGACTGAAAACAGATGTTTCATATATTTTGCAACATTTTTTAGTTTTTCTTTTTTTTTAAACAGGAAGACAAGTCTAGAACAAGTTACTCCAACCTGCCAGAAGTGTCAATTCCCTGGTTCATCACATTTTTATTATTCTATTTTCTTTATTTTTCTTCTATTTATTTTATTTTTTGTATTTTGTTATTTTCCCTTATTAATGTCTGCTTGATCCGTTAATTATTTAGATATTATATTGAAATCTCACATGACGGCTAATTTTCCCATTAATGTTTATAGTTATTGCAATCTTTCTCATATTTTCTAAGATTATGATCTTATAAGCTTAATATTTAGAAGCAAATTGTGTTCATGGAGGCCTAAACTTGTTGAAATTGTATTATGACCTTTCTTTAATAGCTATTGCTATAAAATATATTTTATATTGACATAGTGATACAAATATTATTTTAGCAAGTAAAAACCGATAATTTTTTTTTTTTTTTGCAGTACATGGGCCTCTCACTACTGTGGCCTCTCCCGTTGCAGAGCACAGGCTCCAGATGCACAGGCCCAGCGGCCATGGCTCACAGTCCCAGCCTCTCTGCGGCATGTGGGATCCTCCCGGACCGGGGCACGAACCCGTGTCCCCTGCATCAGCAGGCGGACTCTCAACCACTGCGCCAGCAGGGAAGCCCAAAACAGATAATTTTAAGTGTTAACTTATTCCCACCTATTTAGCAGTTCAAGTCTTATATAAAGTCTGATAAGGAGGGACTATGCTTGTGTTTTACTTAAGAGTAGAAAAGAGAATATTTCCCATTGAAGAAATTATATTTTCAAATGCCACTCTTTTGTATCTTCCACCTTGGTATTGAGCCAAAGAATAATTATATAAGAAATGATGAAAATAGACACACAAAGAGTAAGACACCCATAAAATCTTCATTAAAAACATCTCAAAAGAACAAAAAAGAATCTATTCATACTTTGGTTATACATCAGAGAATATATCACATTTGTGGTGAAATATAAAGTAGATTTGTATGTATTTGATTATTTTCAATAACTCCTGTGATTTGTTGATTATTTACCATGCATCAGGCATGAAACTATGCATTGTACCTGCATAATCTCAATAAGTGTGTACACAATTTTCTCATCCATTGGCCTCTTAAGATGCTCTTTAGTGTCATAAATTTTAAGAGATACAGTCTTCTGTAAGTTTTCCTGAGGGGCAGAGGGGCAGCCTGTGTAAGTTAAAAAAAAAAATCACCTAAGTGTTATAAATACTAACATACTAAGGACATGTGAATTAATATGGGTAAAAGTTTAGCTTTAAATAGGTAAACTTTTTCTTTAAAAACTTGTGTACACACACGTACATGCACACACACACGTGCAGGAATAGAACAATTATCTCTTTACAAATGTTTACAAGTAATGAGGACACTGTTATAAGAGCAATCTAATAACAATGATAGCTGATGGGCTTATTGCCAGAATTTTATGGATCTACTTGTCTGCAAAAATAAATCTCCTTTCACACTACTCATCTGTTTATGTTTTATTATGGTATTACAAAATTTTCCTCCTTTATTAAATACTTTTGTATATCAGTAATTAAATGTTCTCCTTTATAATTTAGTTTCCAGATGTAAACTGTCCATGTAGCTCTTAAGAACACTTTATAATATTAGAACTAGATAACAAATAGTTCCTATCAAATATGTAATTAATTATTAAATATACTGTTTATTATTTTCTATATTTTATGATATTTTAATATCTTAAAAAGCTTGCTGGCTGGAGAGAAATTGCCACTCTCAAGGTTAGTCAATTTTGCTTTAAGACATTTTTTAGAGTAGTTGTAGATTTATAACAAATCTGAGAGGAAGATATGGAGATTTCCCATATACCTCCCTTCCCAAAATCTATGCAATTTCCCCCATTATTGACATCTTCCATCAGAGTAATATATATATACTTTTTTACTAAGAATGAACCTAAATTGACACATCATAATCACTCAAAGTCTATAGTTTACCTTAGGGTTTACTCCTAGTATTGTACACTATATGGGTATGAACAAATGCATGATGACCTGTATCCATCACTAGAGTATCACACACAAAATTTTTTTTTTCAATTTTATTGGAGTATAGTTGATTTACAATGTTGTGTTAGTTTCAGGTGTACACCAAAGTGTATATATGTATGCATATACATATGCATACATATATCCACTCTTTTTTTCTTTTTTAGATTTTTTTCCCATATAGGCAGTTACAGAGTATTGAGATTTCCCTGTGCTGTACAGCAGGTTCTTATTACTTAACTACTTTATATATAGTTGTGTGTATATGTCAGTCCCAATCTCCCAATTTATCTTCCCCCTGTACCCCCTGATAACCATAAGTTTGATTTCTACATCCATGACACTACTTCCATTTTGTAAATAAGATCATTTGTACCCTTTCTTTTTCAGATTCCACATATAAGCAATGTCATCTGATATTTGTCTTTCGGTGTCTGACTTACTTCACTCAGTATGACAATCTCTAGTTCCATTCATGTTGCTGAAAATGGCATTATTTTGTTCTTTTTTAAGGCTGACTAATATTCCATTGTATATATGAACCACATTTTCTTTATCCATTCCTCTGTTGATGGACATTTCGGTTGCTTCCATGTCCTGGCTATTGTAAATAACAGTGCAACGAACATTGAGGTGCATGTATCTTTTTGAATTATGGTTTTCTTTGGGTATATGCCCAGGAGTGGGATTGTTGGGTCATATAATAGTTTTATTTTTAGTTCTTTAAGGAACGTACATGCTATTCTCCACAGTGGCTGTACCAATTTACATTCCCACCAACAGTGTAGGAGGGTTCCCTTTTCTCCACACACTCTCCAGAATTTGTTGTTTATAGATTTTTTGATGATAGCAATTCTGACTGGTGTGAGGTGATAGCTCATTGTAGTTTTGCTTTGCATTTCTCTGATAATTAATGATGTTGAACATATTTTCATGTGCATTTTGACAATCTGTATGTCTCTTTGGAGAAATGTCTTCTGCCCATTTTTTGATTGGGTGATTTGTTTTTTTCAATTGAGCTGCATGAGCTGTTTATATATTTTGGAGATTAATCCCTCGTTGGTGGCTTCATTTCCAAATATTTTCTCCCATTCTGTGGGTTGTCTTTTTGTTTTCTTTATGGTTTCCTTTGTTGTGAAAAAGCTTTTAAGTTTAATTAGATCCCATTTGTTTCTTTTTGTTTTTATTTTCATTACCCTAGGAGGTGGATGAAAAAAGATCTTGCTGCATTTTATGTCAAAGTGTGTTCTGCCTATGTTTTCCTCTAAGAGTTTTATGGTGTCCAGCCTTACATTTAGGTCTTTAACCCTGAGTTTATTTTGTGTGTGGTGTTAGGGAGTGTTCTAATTTCATTCTTTCACATGTAGTTGCCCAGTTTTCCCAGCACCATTTATTGAAGAGATTATCTTTTCCCCATGGTATATTCTTGCCTCCTTTGTCATAGATTAGGTGACCATAAGTCTGTGGGTTTATTTATGGGCTTTCTATCCTATCCCACTGATCTTTATTTCTGTTTTTGTGCTAGTACCAATTATTTTGATTACTGTAGCTTTGTAGTATAGTCTGAAGTCAGGGATCCTGATTTCTCCAGCTCCATTTTTCTTTCTCAAGATTGCTTTGGCTATTTGGGGTCTTTTGCATTTCCATAAAAAATGTAATATTTTTGTTCTATATCTGTGAAAAATGCCATTGGTAATTTGATAGGTATTGCATTGAATCTATAGATTGCTTTGGTTAGTATAGTCACTTCACAATATTGATTCTTCCAACCCAAGAACATGGTATACCTCTCCATTTGTTTGTGTCGTCTTTGATTACTTTCATCAGCATCCTATAGTTTTCTGTGTACAGGTCTTTTGCTTCCTTAGGTAGGTTTATTCCCAGGTATTTTACTCTTTTTGTTGCAATGGTAAATGGGATTGTTTCCTTAATTTCTCTTTATGACCCTTTGTTGTTAATGTGTAGAAATGCAATAGATTACCTTATATTAATTTTGTATCCTGCCACTTTAGCAAATTCACTGATGAGCTCTAGTAGTTTTCTGGTAGTATCTTTAGGATTTTCTATGTAGAGTATCATGCCATCTGCAAACAGTGACAGTTTTACTTCTTCTTTTCCAATTTGGCTTCCTTTTATATCTTTTTCTTCTCTGACTACTGTGGCTTGGGCTTCCAAAACTATGTTGAATAATAGTGGCGAGTGTGGACATCCTTGTTTTGTTTCTGATCTTAGAGGAAATGCTTTCTGTTTTTCACCATTGAGAATGATGTTTGCTGTGGGTTTGTCATATATGGTCTTTATTATGTTGAGGCAGGTTACCTCTATGCTCACCTTCTGGAGAGTTTTTATCATAAATGAGTGTTGAACTTTCAAAAGCTTTTTCGGCATCTATTTAGATGATCACATGGGTTTTATTCTTCAGTTTGTTAATATGGTGTATCACATTGAATGATTTGTGTATGTTGAAGAATCCTTGTATCCCTGAGAGAAATTCTCTTTGATCATGATACATGACCCTTTTGATGTGTTGTTGGATTCTGTGAGCTAGTATTTTGTTGAGGATTTTAGTATCTAAGCTCATCAGTAATATTGGTCTATAATCTTCTTTTTCTGTTGTATCTTTGTCTGGTTTTGGTATCAGGGTGATGGTGGACTTGTAGAACGAGCTAGGGAGTGTTCCTTCCTCTGTTAATTTTTGGAGCAGATTGAGAAGGATAGGTGTTAGCTCTTCTCTAAATGTTTGATAGACTTCACCTATGAAGCCATCTGGTCCTGTACTTTGGCTTGTTGGAAGATTTTTACCCATTTTCAATTTCATTGCTTGTGATTGGTCTGTTCATATTTTCTGTTTTTTCCTGGTTCAGTCTTGGCAGGTTATGCCTTTCTAAGAAGTTGTCCATTTCTTCCAGGTTGTCCATTTTATTGGCTAATGGTTTATCAATTTTGTTTACCTTCTCAAAGAACCATCTTTTAGTTTCAGAGTTTTTTTTTTATTTTATTATACAGCAGGTTCTTATTATTTATCTATTTTATACGTAATAGTGTATATATGTCAATCCCATGTCCCAGTTCATCCCACCACCACCACCCACTCCCTGCTCTCCCCTCCTTGATGTCCATACATTTGTTCTCTACATCTTTGTCTCTATTTCTGGCTTGCAAACCAGCTAATCTGTACCATTTTTCTAGATTCCACATATATGCATTAATAAACGATGTTTGTTTTTCTCTTTCTGACTTACTTCACTCTGTAGGACAGTCTCTAGGACCATCCATATCTCTACAAATGAACCATTTTCATCCCTTTATATGGCCGAGTAATATTCCACTGTATATATGTACCACATCTCCTTCATCTATTGGTCTGTCAGTGGGCATTTAGATTGCTTCCATGACCTGGCTATTGTAAATAGTGTTACAATGAACATTGGTGTGCAAGCGTCTTTTTGAATTATGATTTTCTCTGGGTATATTCTCAGTAGTGAGATTGCTGGGTCATATGGTAATTCTATTTTTAATTTTGTAAGGAACCCCCATACTGTTCTCCATAGTGGCTGTATCAATTTACATTCCCACCAACAGTGCAAGAAGGTTGCCTTTTCTCCACACCCTCTCCAGCATTTGTTGTTTGTAAATATTTTGATGATGGTCATTCTGTGAGTTGATACCTCATTGTAGTTTTGATTTGAAATTCTCTAATAATTAGTGATATTGAGCAACTTTTCATGTGCCTCTTGGCCATCTGTATGTCTTCTTTGGAGAAGTGTTTATTAGGTCTTCTGACCATTTTTAGATTGGGTTGTTTGTTTTTTTGACACTGAGCTGCACGAGCTGCTTGTATATTTTGGAGATTAATTCTTTGTCAGTTGCTTCATTTGCAAATATTTTCTCCCATTCTGACAGGAGAATTACATTTACATGTCATTCCATTTTGTTTATAGTTTCCTTTGTTGTGCAATATCTTTAAGTTTCATTAGGTCCCATTTTTTTATTTTTGTTTTTATTTTCGTTACTCTAGAGGTGGGTCAAAAAAGATCTTGCTGTGATTTATGTCCAAGTGTGTTCTTCCTATGTTTTCCTCTAAGAGTTTTATAGAGTCTAGTCTTACATTTAGGTTTCTAATCCATTTTGAGTTCATTTTCATGTATGGTGGTAGGGAGTGTTCTAATTTTGTTCTTTTACATGTAGCTGTCCAGTTTTCCCAGCACCACTTATTGAAGAGACTGTCTTTTTTTTTTTTCACACACACACACTGTGTTTTATTTTTACAAGAGATAAGTAAAGTGACACCAAGCATTGTAAATGGTTGACCACAACAAAAGCAACAATGATTTCAATTACCAAACACGAAACACACTCATACTATGACATAATATTGACATTCAGTCCAGTAGAAGAGACTGTCTTTTCCCTATTGTATATTCTTGCCTCCTTTGTCATAGATCAGTTGACCACGGTTGAGTGGGTTTATCTCTGGGCTTTCTATGCTGTTCCACATTTCTGTTTTTGTGCCAGTACCATAGTGTCTTGATTAATCTAGCTTTGTAGTATTGTCTGAAATCAGGGAGTCTGATTTCTCCAGCTCCGTTTTTTTCCCCAAGATAGCTTTAGCTATTTGGGGTATTTTATGTCTCTATAAAAATTTTAAGATTTTTTTGTCCTAATTCTATAAAAAATGCCATTGGTAATTTGATAGGGATTGCACATAATCTGTAGTTGCTTTGGGTAGTAGAGTCACTTTCACAATATTGATTCTTCCAATCCAAGAACATGGTATATCTCTCCATCTGTTTGCGTCATCTTTGATTTCTTTCATCCCTGTCCTAGAGTTTTCTGAGTACAGGTTTTTTACTTCCTTGGGTATGTTTATTCCTAGGTATTTTATTCTTTTTGTTGCAATGGTAAATGGGATTATTTCCTTACTTCTCTTTCTAATCTTTCATTGTTAATATATAGAAATGCAAGAGATTTCTGTGCATTAATTTTGTATCCAGCAACTTTACCAAATTCATTGACTACCTCTAGTATTTTTCTGGTGGTTTTTTTAGGATTTTCTATTCAGAGTATCATGCAATCAGAAAACAGTGACAGTTTTACTTCTTCTTTTCCAATATGGATTCCCTTTGTTTGTTTTTTTTCCTTCTCTGATTGCCATGGCTAGGACTTCTAAAACTATGCTGAATAATACTGGTGAGAGTGGACATCCTTGTCTTGTTCCTAATCTTAGAGGAAGTGCTTTCAGTTTTCCACCATGGAGAATGATGTTTGTTGTGGGTTTGTCATATATGGCCTTTCTTATGTTGAGATAGGTTCCCTCTATGTCCACTTTCTAGAGAGTTTTTATCATAAATCAGTGTTGAATTTTGTCAAAAGCTTTTTCGGCATCTATTGAGATGGTCATATGGATTTTATTCTTCAGTTTGTTAATATGGTGTATCACATTGTTTGATTTGCATATATTGAAGAATCCTTGCATCCCTGGAATAAATCCCACTTGATCATGGTGTATGATCCTGTTAATGTGTTGTTGGAATCTGTTTGCTAGTATTTCGTTGAGGATTTTTGCATCTATATTCATCAGTGATATTGGTCTGCAATTTTTTGTTTCTAGTATCTCTGTCTGGTTTTTGTATCAGGGTGATGTTGGCCTTGTAGAATGAGTTTGGGAGTTCCTTCTTCTGTAGTTTTTTGGAAGTGTTTGAGAAGGATGGATGTTAGCTCTCCTCTAAATGTTTGATAGAATTCACTTGTGAAGCCATCTGGTCCTGGACTTTTGTTTGTTGGAAAAATTTTAATCACAGTTTCAATGTCATTACTTGTGACTGATCTGTTCATATTTTCTATTTCTTCCTGGTTCAGTCTTGGAGGATTATACCTTTCTATGAATTTGTCCATTTCTTCCAAGTTGACCATTTTTTTGGCACAGAGTTGGTTTGTAGTAGTCTCTCATGATGCTTTGTATTTCTGTGGTGTACATTGTAACTTCTCCATTTTCATTTCTAATTTTATTGATTTGTGTCCTCTTCCTCTTTTTCTTGATGAGTGTTGGTAAATATTTATCAGTTTTGTTTATCTTCTCAAGGAACCAGCTTTTACTTTTATTGATCTTTGCTGTTGTTTTCTTTGTTTCTATTTCATCTATTTTTGCTCAGATTTTTATGATTTCTTTCCTTCTACTAACTTTGGGTTTTATTTGTTCTTCTTTCTCTAGTTCCTTTAGGTGTAAGGTTAGATTGTTTGTTTGAGATTTTTCTTGTTTCTTGAGATAGGATTGTATTGTTATAAACTTCCCTCTTAGAACTGTTTTTGCTGTATCCCATAGCTTTTGGATCATTGTGTTTTCATTGTCATTTGTTTCTAGGTATTTTTTTATTTCCTCTTTGATTTCTTCAGTGATCTCTTGATTATTTAGTAACATATTATTTAGCCTCCATGTGTTTGTGTTTTTTACATTTTTCCCATGTAATTTATTTCTAATCTCATAGCGTTGAGGTCTGAAAAGATGTTTGATATGATTTCAATTTTCTTAAATTTACTGAGGCTTGATTTTTGACCCAAAATGTCATCTATTCTGCAAAATGTTCTGTGGGCACTTGAGAAGAAAGTGTAATCTGCTGGTTTTGGATGGAATGTCCTATAAATGTCAATTAAGTCCATCTTGTCTATTGTGTCATGTAAAGCTTATTTTTCCTTATTAATTTTCTGTCTGGAGGTTCTGCCCATTGGTGTAAGTGAGGTGTTAAATTCCCCCATATTATTGTGTTACTGTCGATATCTCCTTTTATGGCTGTTAGCATTTGCCTTATGTATTGAGGTGCTCCTATATTGGGTCCACGTATATTTACAGTTGTTCAATCTTCTTGGATTGATCCCTTGGTCATTATGTAGTGACTATTTGTCTCTTGTAACAGTCTTTGCTTTAGTCTATTTTGTATGATATGAATATTGCAACTCCAGCTTTCTTTTGATTTCTATTGCATGGTATATCTTTTTCCATCCCCTCACTTTTAGAAAGTTTGTTTGTGTCCCTTGATCTGAAGTGGGTTTCTTGTAGACAGCATATATCTGTTTCTTGTTTTTGTATCCATTCAGCCAGTCTCTGCCTTTTGCTTGGAGCATTTATTCCATTTACATGTAAGGTAATTATTGATATGTAAGTTCCTATTGCCATTTTCTTAATTGTTTGGTGTTTGTTTCTGTAGGTCGTTTTTCTTCCCTTACTCTTTTATTCTCCTCTCTTGTGTTTCTTGCCTAGAGGAGTTCCTTTAGCATTTGTTGTAAAGCTGGTTTGGTGGTCTTCAAATGTTGGTGTGCTTAATGTTGGTGTGCTTAATGTTGTCCCAGAGGTCTCTGAGACCATCTACATTTCTTTTCACTCTTTTTTTCTTTATTCTGTTTTATAGCAGAGATTTCCACCATTCTTTCTTCCAGGTCACTTATTTGTTCTTCTGCCTCCATTATTCTGCTATTGATTCCTTCTAGTGTATTTTTCATTTCAGTTATTGTCCTCTTCATTTCTGTTTGTTTGTTCTTCTAGGTCTTTGTTAAACTTTCCTTGTATCTTCTCAATCCATGCCTCCATTCTGTTTCTGAGATTTTGGATCATTTTTACTATCATTACTCTGAATTGTTTTTCAGATAGATTACTTATCTCCTCTTCATTCAGTTCTTCTTTTAGGTTTTTATCTTGCTCCTTCATCTGCCACATATTTATTTTTTGTCTCATTTTGTCAAACTTACTGTTTTGTGCTCTCCTTTCTGCAGACTGCAGGATCATAGTTCCTCTTGACTCTGGTGTCTGCCCCCTGGTGGGTGAGGTTGGTCCAAAGGTTTGTGCCATTATCCCCTTGATAGGGGTTTTGATTGGTGTTTTGGTGATCAGAGCCTGCCCTAGATATTGAGTGGGGCCTCCCCTTTGCTCTGTGCTTGTCACTGCCCTGTCAGGGGCAGGGTCTGCTCCTTATTTGTTGTAGTAGAGGCCCCAAGATCTGTTTTTTAGCTGTGATTCTGATCTGCAGTGGGAGGTAGGTGGAATTGGAGCATTCCCACTGGGAGAGAAGCCACTGTGTTTTCCTCCTCTGGAGATGTTCACCTGTGAATGTGCTCTTTTGTGTCTCCTTTTGCCCACTGTGCAGGCTCACAAAGTATACTGTTGTTGGCACTGCTCTTAGTCCTGCCTCAACTGTGGGTATGCCAGCAATTGGCCCTGGTCACTCTCAGGCATTGTTTTCACCTGGCCACTGGTGCAGGTCTACTGAGGTTAGGTCTCAGGATTGCAGTAGTTATGCACCTGGACCCCTGCAGGAGCTATGGAGGCAGCTTGAACTCTGGTCTGGCCCAACCCCCAGGTGTGCATCCCCATAGATCCCACAGTTGCTAAAGCCAGACCTGTCCCAGCTGCAAGAGTACCTGTTGTCTTTTTGGATGTTTCACAGGTGCTGAATTGAGGAAGCCATCAGCAGAGGTGTTACTCTACTGTTTGCACAGCTGTGAAGAGAGACTTCAGCTCTTCTTCCTTAATCATACAGCCCCTGGGGTCAGCTGAGTTTTCAGCCAGTACTCTGTGTGATTTTCCTAGTGGGGGGAGCTATCTGTGCCCTCCCAGGACAGCAGGGCTTGTCCCAGCACCCACTGGTGGATTTCCTAGTAGCAAGAGGTTTCTGTGCACTCCCGGGACAGCAGGGCAGATCTGAGTACCCACTCATGGATTTCCTAGTAGTAAGAGCTATCCACACACTCCCAAGACAGCAGGGCATGTTCCAGCACCACTGATGTATTTCCTAGTTGTGGAAGCCATCTGCACCCTCCTGGGACAGTGGGACATGTCCCAGCATCCACTGGTGGATTTCCAAGTATCAAGAGCTATCTGCAACCTCTTGGGACAGCAGGGCAAGTTCCAGCACCCACTGATGGATTTCTTAGTCAAAGAAGCTTTCTGCACTCTCCTGGAACAGCAGGGCATGTCCTGGCACCCACTGGTGGTAACAAGAGGTTTCCACATGCTCCCAGGACAGAGAGGCAGGTTCTAGCACCCACTTGTGGATTTCCTAGTTGTGGAAGCTATCAGAGCCCTCCCAGGACAGCATGGGCAGGTCCTGGGTCCCTCTGGCAGAATTGCTAGTGGCTGGATAGGTCTGTGCCTTTCTGGGTCAGTGGGGGCAGGTCCTGTGTCCCACTGGTGGAATTCCTAGTTTCGGGGGCTGTCCATGCCCTTCCAGGTAAGCCAGGGCATGGTCTGGTGTCTGCCCGCAGGTCTGGAAGAGGTGGCCAGTACCTGCCTCTGGAGCCCAAGATGACGGCAGCAACTTGCCTCATACTTGGAGCTCCTGTGGACAGTGTCCTGTTTCCTGGGAGTGCTCACAGGGATAGAAGTTCTTATGGCTGTCCCACCCCTTTCCTTGTGCACCTCCCAATAATCATGCCTTGCCTCTCTGGTGGGTCCAGGCTTCTTCATAGTACACTCTCAGTTGCCATGGCCCAACCTCTTTAGGCTGTTTCTGCACCAACCCTGTTCCTCTCTCTGAGACTGAGCTTCAGAGTCTGAGCTTCAGTACTCAACTTCCACCGTCACTGACAGGAGTATCTCAGGTTGGGGAGCGCAGTGTACTGGTGTGACCCTCTGTTCAGGTTAGTCTCCATTTTGCCTTCCACAAACCAGTTGCTGCTCTCCTGTTTTAGGCTTCAAAACTCCCCCTCTGTCCAGTCTAATTTCTCTGCTGGTGAGGAGCCTTCCCAAGGTGTGGGAACCTTTCCTCCTTCACAGCTCCCTTCCCAGTGCACAGGCCCTATCCTGATTCCTTCTGTTTCTTTTTTTCCTACACAGTTATGTGGAGGTTTTCTTGTTTTCTCAAATGTCTAAGGTTTTCTGTCGGATCTCAGTAGCTGTTCTGTGTAAATTGTTCCACTTGTAGATGTATTTTCAATGTTTCTGTGGAGGGAGGTGAACTCTGCTTCCTACTCCTCCACCATCTTGATGCTGATCTCAGTGGAGTCCTTTTGACCTCACACAAAGTATTTTCACTGCCCTAAAAATCCTGTGTTCTACCTGTTCATCCTTCCATCCTGCAAAATGCTTGGCAACAACTGATCTTTTCACTTTCTCCACAGTTTTGCCTTTTCCAGAATATTATATAGTTGGAGTCACACAGTTTATATCCTTTTTAGATTAGCTTCTTTCACTTAGTAAAATGCATTTAAGGATCCTTCATGCTTTTTCATGGCTTTATAGTCATTTCTTTTTAGTGCTGGGTAATATTCCTTCACCTGGATGTACCACAGATTACTTACCATCCACCTACTGAAGGACATCTTGGTTGCTTCCAACTGAATTTTGTCAGTTATAAATATAGCTGCTATAAACAACCATGTACAGGGTTTCATGTGACAGACCATTTCCACTGGGGTTGGAGAAGTAACTTTTGCTGGGAATAGAGTGGCTAATTCCATAGGAGGTGTAAAGGCTGCTTCTACTGGTAAAGAAAACTCAAAAGAACTTAGGTACTCATTGTTCTCCACTTCATTAGGGTCTTCCTACACACAACCCCATCCCATTCTTTTCCAATCAATCAATGGCCTCACTTTAACAGTAGACACTGTGTTATGCTGGAAGTTCAACCTGCATTGTAATTAGTCCAATCATAGGCTGAGATTCAGCATTTGATTTTTAACAATTTTTGCCTTGTCTTTACAGGAGGTAAAGCTGTCCTTCAGAGCACATGCAGAAAGTTTTAGGTCACTTATATGGCAATTGTCCTGGGAATTTGAATTCCTGTGATCATTTTTTGTTCTTTCACATTTTAACCAGTGACATTAGGAGCAACCAACAAACCTCATTACATTCCCTAGTTTCCCCAAAGTGTTCTGAAGTATCATATACAGAGTCATTTAGCTCCTTGCCAAAGTGAATGATTAGGAGTACCCAAGGCAAATGTTATATGTATCTCTATAAGCAGTTCATGGCATGTGCTATCAGTGCACCCTTTTTTTTTTTTTTTTTTTTTTGGCGGTACATGGGCCTCTCACTGTTGTGGCCTCTCCCGTTGTGGAGCACAGGCTCCGGACGCGCAGGTTCAGTGGCCATGGCTCACGGGCCCAGCCACTCCGCGGCATGTGGGATCTTCCCAGACCGGGGCACGAACCCGTATCCCCTGCATCGGCAGGTGGACTCTCAACCACTGTGCCACCAGGGAAGCCCCAGTGCACTCTTTACTACTGGAAATAGAGTCATTAGCATCTTTAAGAATGATCAGATTAGAAAGTCAATTTTAGAAACCCCAGAATCCATAAAACTCATCCTTAAAATTCTGTTTCTCTAAAACCACTCTTGGTACCAAAATCTGTATTAGTCAGGATTCTCCAGGGAAACAGAACCAATAGGAGATCTCTCTCTCTCTGTCTCTCTCTCTCCCCATGCATACACACACACACAAATATATTTATCTCATATATATATATATATATATATATATATATATATATATATATATATACATATATATATAGCGTTAAGCCTTAAACAACACAAGGGTTAGGGGTGCTGACTCCCCACCCTGCAGAAGACAATATAACTTTACAGTTCGTCCTCCATACCCATGTATTCAACCAATCATGGACCATGTAGTACTGTAGTATGTATTCATTGAAAAAACTCCACATATAAGTGAACCTATGCAGTTCAAACCCATGTTGTTCAAGGTTCAACTGTATATAAATATATAGAGGTAGATAAGCATACTTGTTTATAAATTATATATATATATTATATATATATATATTATATATAATATGAGAGAGAGAGAGAGAGGAAGACTTATTATAGGAATTGACTCATATGATTATGGAGGCTGAGAATCTGCTGTCTGCAAACTGGAGAACCATGAAAGCCAGTGTGTAATTCAGCCCAAGTCCAAAGGTCTAAGAACCAGGAGTTCCAAAGTCCAAGGGGAGAAAAAGATAGATGTCAGATGTGCCAGCTCAAATAGAGAGAAAATTTGCCCTTCCTTCAGACTTGGGATTTCAGATTAGTCTCAGATTTGAAGCTTTCCATTTAGAAGGACTGGGTGCAGTTCATTCATCCATACAATTAACAAATATATATTTTGAGTTTTTACCATGTACCAAGTACCATGCTAGGTGGTAGGAATAGAGAAGTCAACTAAAAAATGTACTCATCTTTCTGACACTAACATCATAATGAAGGAACACAGACGTTAAGCAGCAAACATTTGAAAAAAAATTATTTCAGATAATCGTAAATGTTATGAAGAGTGTAAATCAGAATAATTGAATCAAGGGTAATTGAAATTTAGGGATTGAGGAAGGAGGGTACTTAAGATAGAATGTTTAGGTAATGCCTCTTTCATGAAGGGACATTTGAGTGGAATTATAAGGAGACAACCATGTGAAGATACGGGATAGGATACAGTGTCAGGCAAGAAGACAGCTTCCTAAGAACCACATTCCCTGTTTTTTCTTTGGGAACTAAAGCATCAAGAATGGTACCTTATGGCAGAGAGGAGTGGAAAAGTCAGTGGTTAAGAGGGGAAATTTTAGGAGCACAATACAACATATTCTATTTTGGAGAGGATGACGGGTGAAAGGAGGTAGTTTATCCTCTCCTAAGGAGAAGATCTGAGCTAACAGGCTGGGGAACTTTATGAAATCTCCCTAAGAAGACAGGAAGACAAAGGTAGGGCAATTAAAGGAGAGGTCACCAGAAGCAAGGAGACAATTCTAAAGAAAATATATGTTTTTTACTAGTTTGGAAAAGGTATATCTTTCCTACAAGCCCATAATTTCCCTGAGGACAGGATCTTTCTCATTCATTTTTCTATTTCTGATGTGGTCTGCTTACTCCTTCTGTCATCACTAAAAGAACCTACAATTGATTATGCTTTTATAGAATAAATTGTTCAGCAAATTTCATACAGGATATTCATGAAGTGGGAAACATTTACATAAAGCTATATGGAATTTCACTCAGAGGTCATTTGAAAGGGATAGATATACCCAGAAGAAAGGAAATTTAGAGGCTATCATGGCCATACCAACAGAGACAGTGCATATCAGGAAAAATTTCAAATACTTGAAGATTATTTTTGAAATATGCTGTACGAATTTCTCCAGAAATCTTTGTGCAAAGTATGACCTTTGTTTGAGTTTCACTTTTAAAGTTTATATATCTTTCAGACTCATCGATGAGGAAGGAAAGAGCAATCATGCAACTGGTAAGAGACAGGATATACAGCACACCAGGCTTGAAAATAGTGGTGGCAAAAATAATTAACAGATAATGTCAATGTAATAAAAAGTTGTCACAAGATAATGGTCTCCAGCTGTTGTATAAATATTTCAGTGAGAACCATTTTTCAAAGACAAATGTCAAAGTTGAGACAGGAATTTTTATCCCATAAAGTAATAACCCTTAAACAATGTTCTATTGCAATAATTTATTTCTGACACTTATACTTTGCTCTAAAAAAAAAGAAATTTTTTTTATAATACAGATGCTATAATTGTGTCCTACCAGTTATTTGTTATCTTCAGTGTTATGATTATTCAACTTGATCAAAATTACCTTTTTTTAACAATTTAGAAATGTTTATTTTAGTGTATTTTCCTACATGACTAGTTATCATCTTACTTCCTATGTAGGTACCCTGTATGAGCTCTACTTGAAAATAATGAGTCGAAATGGCAGATTTTACCCTTTTTTAAATCAATAAGCATGTCTTATTGACAGTGTTTGAAAATTCACTGTTACAGTTCTATCTAATACCTTCAACTGAACATTATAGTTTTATATGCCTATTTTTAAAAACTATCTTACATTTTTTTCCTAAGGAATATGTCTACCCAACTCCAGATGATTTTAGGTAATATCACAAACCCAGATGACAGCCAAGTAATCATATATGGATTATTACATGACTCCTGAACTAATTTTGCAGGCTATTGCTAGAGTTAGAGATATTTGTGTAATTTATTTTATCTAAACTTACTTTAGAATAATTTCTGTTCCAGTTATCAATTTATTGCTTCTCAGCTGAAAACCCTCTTTTATTTCCTGTTATGTAAAATGGAAATAATAATGTAACCTCATAAATATTTCTCCTTTGCCAGTAGAAATAATATGTTAAGCTTGGTTAATGCAGAGTTTTGGAGGGACCCAGCAGAAGGAAATGTATTCTGTTTTTGGTTTCACGGCGCTCCTCTTGGTAAATTCCTACAGTGTGCAACAGGCATCAGCACTTCTTGAGCACATTTCCCCAGAAGGCAACTTCTCAGTCCATCACCCTTGCAAGAAGATTACCAGTAAGTTTCACAGTGCAGGGCATCAGCAATCATTTCCACCATCCTACGGGCAACTGCCACACCCTCTCCAATAAGGAGAGTGGTGTAGAAAGGGAGTCAGAGAAAGGGTCTGAGCCTTGGGCGGAAATTTCTTCCGTATTTTCTGTATCTCAGCCAAAAGGGAGGCTTATCCCTATATCAGTTCTTGTATTCTTCAGAGTTCTCTTTTCCCATTACTTAGGTAATTATGATTATAATTAATCATTCTTTATATTACATCTTCCCTGTTAAAATTACTGTGCGCTTTGATTGGGCCCTGACTAGTATTACTTTCAGATTCACGCCTTCAGTGTTTTGTTGTTTTTTTTTTTTAAGTCACTAGAATGCAGTGGCTTCTTTATTTTCTTATTAAGGTAAGACTTATTCAATATTAACTATTTAAAAGTGTATAATTCAGTGCATTTAATATATTCACGATGTTGTTTAACCACCTCTTACCTCTATCTAGTTCCAAAACACTTTCATCACCCCATAAGAAAACTCTGCTCTCATTAAGTGGTCACTCCAATTTCCCCGTAGCCTCATCCCTGGCAATCATCAATCTGCTTTCTAGCTTTATAGGGGTACCTATGCTATTTCATGTAAATGTAACCATATAATAGGTGACATTTTGTGTCTAGCTTCATTCTCATAATATAATGTTTTCAAGCCTCATTTACATTGTAACTCGTATCCGTACTTCATTCCTTTTTAAGCTGAGTAACATTCTGTTCTATGCATACACCTCATTTGCTTATTTAGTCATCCATTGGGTTATTTGTACATCTTAGCTATTGTGAAGAGCTGCAGTGAATAGTCATATACAAGAATTGATATGAGTAACTGTTTTTAATTCTTTGGGGTATATACCTAGAAGTACAAATACTGGGCCATATGGCAATTCTCTGTTTAACTTTTTAAGGAATCACCAGATTTTACCATGGTGGCTGCATCATTTTATATTCCCACCAGCAGTGTACAAGGGTTTCAGTTTCTCTACATTTTGGTCATTTGTTGTTTTTCATTTTTTTGATTATAGCCATCCTAGTGGGTGTGAAGTTGTACCTCATTGTGATCTTAATTTGCATTTTTCTAATGATGTTGAGCATAATATGTGCTTGTTGTCTATTTGTTTACCTGCTCTGGAGAAATCTTTATTCATGTCCTTTGCCTGTTAAGTTGGGTTGTATGTCATTTTGTTGAGTTGGAAGAATTCGTTATATATTCTGGATAATAGATCTTTAACAGATATGATTTGCAAATATTTTTCCCATTGCATAGGTTGTCTTTTTTAGTTTCTTGATAATGTCCTTTGAATGCACAAATCTTTACATTTTCATGTGGTCCAATTTATCTACTTTTCCTTGTGGTGCTCATACTTTGGTGTCATATTGATAAACCCATTGTCAGATCAGTGTCATGAAGATTTATCCGTATGTTTCCTTGTAAGCGTTTTATATCTTTAACCCTTAAATTTAGATGATGGACCCATTTTGAGTTATTTTTTTTGCATACTATGTGAAGTAAGCATCAACTTTATTCTTTTGCATTGGATATTCAGTTGTGCAAGCCAAATATTGCTTGTTGAAGAGATTACTATTTTCCCATTGAATGGATTTGGCACCTGTGTCAAAAATCAATTGGACACAGATGTATGAGTTAAAATCTGGACTTTTAATTGTATTCCATTTGTTGGTATATCTATTCTTATGCTGGTAACACATTTGTTTGATTAACTACAGTTGTGTACTAAATATTGAATTCATAAAGTGTGAGTCCTCCAATTTTTTTCTTCTTTTGCATTGTTTGGGCTTGCAATTCCATATAAATGTGAGAACTGGTATTTCTTTCTTTTTTTAAATTTTTAAATTTTATTTAATTTTTTTATACAGCAGCCTATTTTTTTATATATATACAGCAGGTTCTTATTAGTTATCTATTTTACACATATTAGTGCATACATGTCAATCCCAAACTCCCAATTGATCCCACCACCACCATCCGCCCCCCCCCACCGGCAACTTTCCCCACCTTGGTGTCCATACATTTGTTCTCTACATTTGTGTCTTTATTTCTGCCCTACACACCAGTTCATCTGTGCCATTTTTCTAGGTTCCACATATATGTGTTAATATACGATATTTGTTTTTCTCTTTCTGACTTAACTTCACTCTGTATGACAGTCTCTAGATCCACTCGCGTCTCTACAAATGACCCAATCTCATTCCTTTTTATGGCTGAGTAATATTCCATTGTATATATGTACCACAACTTCTTTATCCATTCATCTGTCAATGGACATTTAGGTTGCTTCCATGACCTGGCTATTGTAAATAGTGTTGCAATGAACATTGGGGTGCATGTGTCTTTTGAAATTATGGTTTTCTCTGGGTATATGCCCAGTAGTGGGATTGCTGGGTTATATGGTAATTCTATTTTTAGTTTTATAGGAACCTCTATACTGTTCTCCATAGTGGCTGTATCAGTTTACATTCCCACCAACAGTGCAAGAGGGTTCCCTTTTCTCCACACCCTCTCCAGCATTTGTTGTTTGTAGATTTTCTGATGATGCCCATTCTGACGGGTGTGAGGTGAAACCTCATTGTAGTTTTGATTTGCATTTCTCTAATAATTAGTGATGTTGAGCAGCTTTTCATGTGCTTCTTGGCCATCTGTAGAGAATTGTTATTTCTAAATTCTGCACAAAAAAAATGATGCTAGAATTTTTATAGGGATTGCATCAAATCTATAGACCACTTAGAGTGATATTGCCATCTTCACAATATTGTCTTCCAATCCACGAACACAGGATGTCTTTTGTATTTTTAGTGTATTAGTGTAAAAGTCTTTCACCTCATTGGTTAAATTTATTTTTAGGTGTCTTATTTTTTAGGTAATATTACAAGTGAACTGTTTTCTTTTTAGATTCTTAATTGGTCTTGTGTAGAAACATAACTGGTTTTGTTTGTTGATCTTGTACTCTGCAATTTTGCTGAATTAATTTATTAGCTCTATTAGTTTGGGAGATTTTCCATATAGGATCATGTCTTCTATGATAGAAATAGTTTTACTTCTTCTTTTCTAGTTTGAATTCCATTTATTTCTGTTTCTTACCTAATTGTCCTGACTTGAACTTCCAGTACAATATGGAATAGCAGTAATGAAAGCAGGAATACTTGTCTTAATTCTGATCTTAGGAGGAAAGCTTTCAGTCTTTCATCATTGATTATATTAGTGTGGGTTTTTCATAAATGCTCTCCATCATGTTGAGGGAGTTGCCTTCTAATCTTAGTTTTCTGGGTGTTTTTATCATTAAAAGATGTTGAATTTTGTTACATGCTTTATCTGAGTCAATTGAGATGATCATGGGTTTTTTTTCTTTCTGCTCTATTAATGTGGTTTTTACATTGATTTTCTTATGTTGAACCACATTTGTATACCAGGTATAAATTCCACTTGGTCAGAGTATATTATCCTTTTCATATGCTGTTGGATTTGGTTTGCTAGTATTTTGTTGTTTTTGCATATTAATTCATAAGGGATATTGATCTATAGTTTTCTCTTATTTTGGTGTCTTTGTATTTGATAATAAATAAGGTAATGCTGGCCTCATATAACACTACGTAGTATTCCTCCTTCCCTCCCTATTCTAGTTTTCAGAAGCGTTTGAGAAGGATTGATGTTAATTCTTCCTTAAATGTATGGTAGAATTCACTGTAAAAGACATCTGGTCCCTGACACATTTTTTTTTTTTACATCCTTATTGGAGTATAATTGCTTTACAATGGTGTGTTAGTTTCTGCTTTATAACGAAGTGAATCAGTTATATATATACATATGTTCCAATATCTCTTCCCTCTTGCATCTCCCTCCCTCCGACCTTCCCTATCCCACCCCTCTAGGTGGTCACAAAGCACCTAACTGATCTCCCTGTGCTATGCAGCTGCTTCCCACTAGCTATCTATTTTACCTTTGGTAGTGTATATATGTCAATGCCACTCTCTCACTTTCTCACAGCTTACCCTTCCCCCTCCCCATATCTTCAAGTCCATTATCTAGTAGGTCTGTGTCTTTATTCCTGTCTTACCCCTAGGTTCTTCATGACATTTTCTTTTCTTAAATTCCATACATATGTGTTAGCATATGGTATTTTTCTTTCTCTTTCTGACTTACTTCACTCTGTATGACAGACTCTAGGTCCATCCACCTCATTACAAAGAGCTCAATTTCATTTCATTTTATGGCTGAGTAATATTCCATCATACATATGTGCCACATCTTCATTATCCATTCATCCGATGATGGACACTTACGTTGTTTCCATCTCCAGGCTATTGTAAATAGAGCTGCAATGAACATTTTGGTACATGACTCTTTTTGAATTACAGTTTTCCCAAGGTATATGCTCAGTAGTGGGATTGCTGGGTCATATGGTAGTTCCATTTGTAGTTTTATAAGGAACCCCCATACTGTTCTCCATAGAGGTTGTACCAATTCACATTCCCACCAGCAGTGCAAGAGTGTTCAGTTTTCTCCACACCCCCTCCAGCATTTATTTTTTCTAGATTTTTTGATGATAGCCATTCTGACTGGTGTGAGATGATATCTCATTGTAGTTTTGATTTGCATTTCTCCAATGATTAATGATGTTGAGAATTCTTTCATGTGTTTGTTGGCAGTCTGTATATCTTCCTTGGAGAAATGTCTATTTAGGTCTTCCGCCCATTTTTGGATTGGGTTTTTTGTTTTTTTGTTATTGAGCTGTATGTGCTGCTTATAAATTTCGGAGATTAATCCTTTGTCAGTTGCTTCATTTGCAAATATTTTCTCCCATTCTGAGGGTTGTCTTTTGGTCTGGTTTATGGTTTCCCTTGCTGTGCAAAAGCTTTGAAGTTTCATAAGGTCCCATTTGTTTATTTTTATTTCCATTTCTCTAGGAGGTGGGTCAAAAAGGATCTTGCTGTGATTTATGTCATAGAGTGTTCTGCCTATGTTTTCCTTTAAGAATTTGATAGTTTCTGGCCTTACATTTAGGTCGTTAATCCATTTTGAGCTTACTTTTGTGTATGGTGTTAGGGAGTGATGTAATCTCATACTTTTACATGTACCTGTCCAGCTTTCCCAGCACCACTTATTGAAGAGGCTGTCCTTTCTCCACTGTACATTACTGCCTCCTTTATCAAAGATAAGGTGACCATATGTGTGTGGGTTTATCTCTGGGCTTTCTATCCTGTTCCAGTTATCTATCTTTCTGTTTTTGTGCCAGTACCATACTGTCTTGATTACTGCAGCTTTGTAGTATAGTCTGAAGAGGGCGAGCCTGATTCCTCCAGCTCCGTTTTTCTTTCTCAAGATTGTTTTGGCTATTCAGAGTCTTTTGTGTTTCCATACAAATTGTGAAATATTTTGTTCTAGTTCTGTGGAAAATGCCAGTGGTAGTTTGATAGGGATTGCATTGAATCTGTAGATTGCTTTGTGTAGTAGAGTCATTTTCACAATGTTGATTCTTCCACTCTAAGAACATGGTGTATCTCTCCATCTATTTGTATCATCTATAATTTCTGTCATCAGTGTCTTATAATTTTCTGCATACAGGTCTTTTGTCTCCTTAGGTAGGTTTATTCCTAGATATTATATTCTTTTTGTTGCAATGGTAAGTGGGAGTGTTTTCTAGATTTCAGTTTCAGATTTCTCATCATTAGTGTATAGGAATGCCAGAGATTTCTGTGCATTAATTTTGTATCCTGCTACTTTACCAAATTCATTGATTAGCTCTAGTAGTTTTCTGGTAGCATCTTTAGGATTCTCTATGCATAGTACCATGTCATCTGCAAACAGTGACAGCTTTACTTCTTCTTTTCTGATTTGGATTCCTTTTATTTTCTTTTCTTCTCTGATTGCTGTGGCTAAAACTTCCAAAACTATGTTGAATAAGAGTGGTGAGAGTGGGCAACCTGGTCTTGTTCCTGATCTTAGTGGAAATGCTTTCAGTTTTTCACCATTGAGGACGATGTTGGCAGTGGGTTTGTAATATATGGCCTTTATTATGTTGAGGAACGTTCCCTCTATGCCTACTTTCTGCAGGTTTTTTTATCATAAATCAGTGTTGAATTTTGTCAAAAGCTTTCTCTGCATCTATTGAGATGATCATATGGTTTTTCTCCTTCAATTTGTTAATATGGTGTATCACATTTATTGACTTGCATATATTGAAGAATCCTTGCATTCCTGGAATAAACCCCACTTAATCATGGTGTACGATCCTTTTAATGTGCTGTTGGATTCTGTTTGCTAGTATTCTGTTGAGGATTTTTACATCTATGTTCATCAGTGATATTGACCTCTAGTTTTCTTTCTTTGTGACATCCTTGTGTGGTTTTGGTATCAGGGTGATGGTGGCCTCGTAGAATGAGTTTGGGAGTGTTCCTCTTTCTGCTATAATTTGGAAGAGTTTGAGAAGGATAGGTGTACGTCTTCTCTAGATGTTTGATAGAATTCACCTGTGAAGCCATCTGGTCCTGGGCTTTTGTTTGTTGGAAGATTTTTAATCACAGTTTCAATTTCAGTGCTTGTGATTGGTCTGTTCATATTTTCAATTTCTTCCTAATTCAGTGTTGGCAGGTTGTTCATTTCTAAGAATTTGTCCATTTCTTCCAGGTTGTCCATTTTATTGGCATAGAGTTGCTTTAGTAATCTCTCATGATCTTTTGTATTTCTGCAGTGTCATTTGTTATTTCTCCTTTTTCATTGCTAATTCTATTGATTTGAGCCTTCTTTTTTTTCTTGATGAGTCTGGCTAATGGTTTATCAATTTTGTTTATGTTCTCAAAGAACCAGCTTTTAGTTTTATTGATCTTTGCTATTGTTTCCTTCATTTCTTTTTCATTTATTTCTGATCTGAATTTTATGATTTCTTTCCTTCTGCTAACTTTGGGGTTTTTTTGTTCTTTCTCTAATTGCTTTAGGTGCAAGGTTAGGTTGTTTATTCGAGATGTTTCCTGTTTCTTAAGGTAGGATTGTATTGCTATAAACTTCCCTCTTAGAACTGCTTTTGCTGCATCCCATAGGTTTTTGGTCGTCGTGTCTCCATTGTCATTTGTTTCTAGGTATTTTTTTGATTTCTTCTTTGATTTCTTCACTGATCACTTCATTATTAATTAGTGTATTGTTCAGCCTCCATGTGTTTGTATTTTTTACAGATCTTTTCTTGTAATTGATATCTAGTCTCATAGTGTTGTGGTCAGAAAAGATACTTGATACAATTTCAATTTTCCTAAATTTACCAAGGCTTGATTTGTGACCCACGATATGATCTATCCTGGAGAATGTTCCATGAGCACTTGAGAAAAATGTGTATTCTGTGGTTTTTGTATGGAATGTCATATAAATATCAATTAAGTAAATCTTGTTTAATGTATCTTTTAAAGCTTGTGTTTCCTTATTTAATTTCATTTTGGATGAACTGTGCATTGGTGAAAGTGGGGTGTTAACATCCCCTACTATGAATGTGTTACTGTCGATTTCCCCTTTTATGGCTGTTAGTATTTGCCTTATGTATTGAGGTGCTCCTATGTTGCGTGCATAAATATTTCCAATTGTTATATCTTCTTCTTGGATCGATTCCTTGATCATTATGTAGTGTCCTTCTTTGTCCCTTCTAATAGTCTTATTTTAAAGTCTATTTCGTCTGATATGAAAATTGCTACTCCAGCTTTCTTTGGGTTTCCATTTTCATGGAATATCTTTATCCCCTTACTTTTTCTATCCCCTTACTTTCAGGCTGTATGTGTCTCTAGGTCTGAAGTAGGTGTCTTGTACATACTGCATATATTTGGGTCTTGGTTTTGTATCCATTCAGCCAATCTGTGTCTTTTGGTTGGATCATTTAGTCTATTTACATTTAAAGCAATTATCGATATGTATGTTCCTGTTCCCATTTTCTTAATTGTTTTGGGCTCCTTGTTGTAGGTCTTTCGTTCTCTTGTGTTTCTTGCCTAGAGAAGTTCCTTTAGCATTTGTTGTAAAGTTGGTTTGGTAGTGCTGAACTCTCGCATCTCATGCTTGTTTGTAAAAGTTTTAATTTCTCCATGAAGTCTGAATGAGATCCTTGCTGGGTAGAGTAATCTTGGTTGCAGTTTTTCTCCTTCATCACTTTAAGTATGTCCTGCCACTCCCTTCTGGCTTGCAGAGTTTCTGCAGAAAGAGCAGCTGTTAACCTTATGGGGATTCCCTTGTGTGTTATTTGTGGTTTTTCCCTTGCTGCTTTTAATATGTTTTCTTTGTATTTAATTTTTGACAGTTTGATTAATATGTGTGTTGGCATATTTCTCCTTGGATTTATCCTGTATGGGACTCTCTGTGCTTCCTGGCCTTGATTAACTATTTCCTTTCCCATATTAGGGAAGTTTTCAACTATAATCTCTTCAAATATTTTCTCAGTCCCTTTCTTTTTCTCTTCTTCTTCTGGAACCCCTATAATTCAAATGTTGGTGCATTTAATGTTGTCCCAGAGGTCTCTGAGTCTGTCCTCAGTTCTTTTTATTCTTTTTTCTTTATTCTGCTCTCCAGTAGTTACTTCCACTATGTTATCTTCCAGGTCACTTATCTGTTCTTCTGCCTCAGTTATTCTGCTGTTGATCCCATCTAGAGTATTTTTCATTTCATTTATTGTGTCGTTCATCGTTGTTTGTTTCATCTTTACTTCTTCCAGGTCCTTGTCAAATGTTTCTTGCATTTTGTCTATTCTATTTCCATGATTTTGGATCATCTTTACTATCATTATTCTGAATTCTTTTTCTGGTAGACTGCCTATTTCCTCTTCATTTGTTAGGTTTGGTGGGTTTTATCTTGCTCCTTCATCTGCTGTGTGTTTTTCTATCTTCTCATTTTGCTTATCTTACTGTGTTTGGGGTCTCCTTTTTGTAGGCTGCAGGTTCGTAGTTCCCGTTGTTTTTGCTGTCTGTCCCCAGTGGCTAAAGTTGGTCCAGTGGGTTGTGTAGGCTTTCTGGTGGAGGGCACTAGTGCCTGTGGTCTGCTGGATGTGGCTGGATCTTGCCTGGCTCTTTTTTAGTGAGGTTTCTTTTTCCCCTTATTTTATTTTATTTTAACATTTTTACATATACATATATGCCCATATCTCCTCCCTTTTGTGTCTCCCTCCCACCCTCCCTATCCCACCCCTGTAGTTGGCCACAAATCACTGAACTGATCTCCCTGTGTTATGCACCTTCTACCCACTAACTATTTCACGTTTGTTAGTGTATATATGTCCATGCCATTGTCTCACTTAGTCCCAGCTTACCCTTCCCATTCCCCATGTCCTCAAGTCCATTCTCTACTTCTGCGTCTTTATTTCTGTCCTGCCCCTAGTTTAGTGAGCTTTTTGATTACCGATTCAATCTTTTTATTTGCTATGTGTCTGTCCAGATTTTCTATTATTTTTTCAGTCAATTTTGACTATTTGTGTATTCCTAGGAATTTTTCTAGTTCATCTAGGTTTTCTAATTAGTTGATGTACAATTGTTTGTAGTATTCTCTTATACTCCTTTTAATGTCTGTAAGATTAGTAGCAATGATGAAACGAAAAAATGGAAAACATTTTCATTTCTGATTCGTTACTTTCACAGTCTCTGTTTTTTTCCCTTAGTCAATCTAGATAAAGGTTTTTCAATTTTGTTTGATCATTTTAAAGAACTGGTTTTTGGCTTCACTGATTCTATTGTTTTTCTCTTCTCTACTTTGTTTTTTCCACTTTATTAGTTCTCTTCATTAGCTTTGTGTTTAGGTTGGCCTTGCTTTTCTAATTCCTTATGGTATAAAGTTCTGTTATTGATTTTAGATCTTTATTCCTTTTTTATAATGTACTCATTTAAACTTATAAAATTCCCACAGAGCACTGCTTTCACTGTATGAAGTAAGTTTTTAACATTGTGTTATTTTTATTTCTCCCATCTTTAAATATTTTCTCATTATTCTCATGACTTCTTCTTTGACTAACTTGTTGTTAACAGTGTGTTATTTAATTTCCAAATATTTGTGAGTTTTCTAGTTTTTCTTTTTGTTCTCTTATTGACTTCTAGCTTCATTCTACAGTGGTCAGAGGAGATATTTTTATGATTTCAGTCTTTTAAATATATTAAAACATGTTTTGTAGCCTATTATCTTTCCTGAATAATGTCCATGTGCACTTGAAAAGAATGTGTATTCTGATGTCACTGAATAGAGTTTTATATATATGCATAAAACTTAAGGTATATATATATATGTGTGTGTATATATATATATATATGTATATATATATATATATATATATATATGTATATGTATATGTATCTTAAGACATTGTTTTATAGTGCTGTTAAAGTCCTGTATTTCCTTTATCAGTCTTCAGTCTAAATGTTCTATCCATTATTGAAAGTAGCACATTGAAATCTCCATCTATCATTTTAGAACACTCTGTGTCACATTTCAATTCTGTCAGTGTTTGTTTCATATATTTTAAGGCTCTGTTGTTTGAATGGTATATATTTTTAATTTTTATGTATTTTTGATTAAATAACACTTTCATCAATATACAATACTCTTCTTGATTTTTCTAACAATTTTGACTTAAATTCTACTTTTCTCATACTATTATATGTACCTCAGATCTCTTGTTACCATTTGCATCTTTTCCCATCATTTCAGTTTGAATCTATTTGTGTCTTTGGATCTAAAGTGAGTCTCTTAGCAATGTTCGTTTTGTTTTTCAAATCTATTCTGCCAATCTCTGTCTTTAAATTGGTGAATCTAATCTATTTATGTTTAAAGTGATTAGTGATAAGTAAGAACTTCTCCATTTTGCTCTGTTTTTTATATGGCTTAATTTTCATTGCTCTTCATTTTCTCTAATACTGTTTTCTTTTCTTTATAATCAATTACTTCCAGTGTACGATTATGATTTTCTCTTCATTTTCTTTTCTGTATAGTTTCAGTAATTTTCTTACAGATTTCCCTGAGGATTACAATAAGCAACATAAAATTATAGCAGTCTAGTTTGAATTGATACCAGCTTAGCTTCAGTAGCATTCAAAATGTCTGCTTCTATATAGCTCAATTCCCCCTTTGTATTATTATTGTCAAAAACTACATCTTTATACATCATGTGTATATGCTAAGGTTTTATAATTATTTTTTTATGTATTTATCTTTCAAACCATATATTAAAAAGAGGTGTTATAAACCAGTAATATAATAATACAACATTTGTATTTATTTATGTAATTACCTTACTGGATTTCTTTATTTCTGCATATGCCTTCAAGTCACTGTCTAATATCTTTTTATTTCACCATAAAGGATTCCCATTAACATTTATTGTAGTGCAAGTCTATCATTTTTGTTTATTTATTAATGTCTTAACTTTTTCATTTTTGAAGAATGATTTCACAAGATATAAACTTCTTGGTCAACAGCTTTTTTTTCTTTCAGTAACAAATATCTCATTCATTGTCTTATGGCCTTTATAATTTCTAATGGTAAATCACTTATTTGTCTTATTGAGGATTACTTGCAGGTTATGAGTCACTTCTCTCTTGCTACTTTCAAGGTTCTCTATCTTTGGCTTTTGACGGTTTGATTATAAAATGTCTCAATGTGAATCTGTTTCAGTTCATCCTACTGGAGTTTGATGAAATTTTTGGATTTGTAGATTCATGTATTTTACCAAATTGTGTTAGCTTTTCAGCCATTATTTCTCCATATATTCTTTCATTCTCTTTAACTCTCTCTTCTTCTTCTTGGGATCCCATTATGTCATGTTAGTATACTTCATAGTGCCCAGAAGGTTCCTTAGGCTCTGTTCACTTTACTTCCTTTTTCCCTAGAGTGAATAATTTCAACTATTCTATCTTTAAGTTAATTGATTCTTTCTTCTGCCTATTCAGGTATACTGTTTATCCCTCAAGTGAATCTCTTATTACAGTTGTTGTATTTTTTTAACTCCAAATTTTGAATTCCTTTTTATAATTAAAATTCCAGGAGTGGAACTGCTGAATCATATGGTAGTTCTATGTCTTTATAGATATTCTCTATTTCATAAGGCAACAGTCTCCTGGTTTCATTCAGTTTTTTTGTTTGTTTGTTTGTTTGTTTTTGCGATACACAGGCCTCTCACTGTTGTGGCCTCTCCCGTTGCAGAGCACAGGCTCCGGACGCACAGGCTCAGTGGCCATGGCTCATGGGCTCAGCCACTAAATGGCATGTGGGATCCTTCCGGACTGGGGCACGAACCCGTGTCCCCTGCATCAGCAGGTGGACTCTCAACCACTGTGCCACCAGGGAAGCCCTCATTTAGTTTTTTGTCAGTGGTTTCTTTTAGATATTTGAGCAAATTTAAAACAGTCAATTTAAAGTTTTATCTAGTAAGTCTAATGTCTGGGCTTCTTCAGTGATGGTTTATATCATTTTTTTTCCTATGAATGGGCCATATTTTCCTGTTTATTTATATGCCTTGTAATTTTTTTGTTAAAAACAATATTTTGAATATTACAATGTGGAAACTCTGGAAGTCAGATTTTCTCCCTCCCTAAGGTTTTCTGCTGTTGCCTGTTGAGGGGTGCAGTTGTCCATTTGTTTTGTGACTTCTTGAAGCTACTTTAGCAAAAACTTGTTTTCCTTGTTGTATATAGTCACTGAATTCTCTGTTCCATTATCTCAACATTCAGCTAGTGACCTGACAAAGGTTTCCTTAAATGTTGAAATTTAGCAAAGTTTTCCTCCACTAAGCATTTCTCTAGTTGCTATAAAATTTTCATTAGTTTCTAGGGTTCTAAAAACGTTTATTCTGTCAAGGATTTTTTTTTTTTAGTTGAAGTGTAGTTGATTAACAAAATTGTATTAGTTTCAGGTATACAGCATAGTGATTCAGTTTTTGAAGATTATATTCCATTATAGGTTATTATAAGGTATTGGGTATAGTGCTATACAGTAAATCCTTGTGGCTTATCTATTTTATCTATAGTAGTTTGAATCTGTTAATATCATAATGCTAGTTTGTCCCTCACCCTTCTCCTTCTCCCATTTGATAGCCATGAGTTTAATTTCTATGTCTGTGAGTCTGTTTATGTTTTGTATTGCAATTCATTTGTATTATTTTGTAGATTCCACATATAAGTGATATCATACAGTAACTGTCTTTCTTGGTATGAATTATTTCACTAAGCATAATATTCACTAGGTACATCCACATTGCTGAAAATGCAATATTTCTCTTTTTAATCACTGAATAATATATATGTGTATATATATACATATATGTATATTAATACATATATATTAAGGATATATATATATATATATATATATATATTCTTAATCCAATCATCTGTTGCATTGTGTGCATGTATATTTTCAAATGAGTGTTTGCATTATTTCCAGATATATATTCAGGAGTGGAATTGCTGAATCATATGGTAGTTCTATTTTAATTTTTAAAGGAACCTCCATACTGTTTTCCACAGTGACTGCACAAATTTACATTCACACCAACAGTGTAGGAGTGTTCCCTTTTCTCCATATCCACTCCAACATATTATTTGTAGACTTTGATGATAGCCATTCTGACAGATATGAGATGATAACTTGTGGTTTTGATTTGCATTTCTCTAATAATTTGCAATGCTGAGCACCTCTTCATGTGCTTGTCAGTGATCTGTATGCCTTCTTTGGAAAAATATCTTTTCAAGTCTTCTGTCCATTTTTTAATTGTATTGTTTGGTTTTTCAGTATTGACTATGAACTGTTCATATATTTTGGATATTAATCCTTTATTGGTTACATTATTTACAAATATTTTCTCCCATTCTATAAGTTGTTTTTTTGTTTGTTGATGGTTTACTTTGCTGTGCAAAAGCTTTTAAGTTTGATTAGGTCCCATTTGTTTATTTTTGCTTTTATTTCTTTTGCCTCGGGACACTGACCTAAGAATATATGGTTACAATTTATGTAAAAGAGTGTTTTGCCCATGTTCTTTTCTAGGAGTTTTAAGGTCTCATGTCTTATGTTTAGGTCTTTAAAATATTTTGAGTTTATTTTTGTATGTGTTGTGAGATAAAGTTCTAAACTCATTGTTTTACATGTGTCTTTCCAGTTTTCCCAGCACCACTATCTTTTCTCCATGTATATTCTTGCCACCTATGTCTGGATAAATTAACTGTAGATGTGTAGGTTTATATCTCAGGGCACTATTCTGTTTCACTGATCTATATATCTGATTTTGTGCCAATACCATGTTGCTTTGATTACTATGTCTTTGTAGTATAGGATACAAAAGCATAACTTTCTCAGAGGTATGGGATAGTTATATCTCCAGCTTTGTTCTTTTTTTTTTATCAGGATTGCTTTGGCAATTCAGAATATTTTGTGATTCTATATAAATTTTAGGATTATTTATTCTAGTTCAGAGAAAATGTCCTCAGTATTTTAATAAGCATTGCATTAAATCTGTAGATTGCTTTTTGTAGTACAGTCTATTTTAATAGCATTGATACTTTGAATCCAAGAGCACAGGGTATCTTCCATTTCTTTGAATCATCTTCAATTTCCTTTATCAATATTTTATACTTTTCCACTTGTACGTCTTTCATCTCCTTGCTTAAGTTTATTTCTAGGTTTTTTTTGTTTGTTTTTGTTCATTTGTTTTTGGATGTGATTTTAACCAGGATTTTTTTTTAACTTTCTCTTTCTGATATTTCATTATTAGAGTATTTAACATAAATGTAACAGATTTCTGTATATTAATTATGTATCCTGCAACCTTGCTGAATTAACTTAATGATTCTAATAGTTTTTGAGTGGAGACTTTAGGATTCTCTATATAGAGTATCACATCATCCTCAAATACTGACAGTTTTACCTCTTCACATCCCTTTGGATAACTTTTATTTCTTTTTCTTGTTTGATTGCTGTCACTAGGACTCCTAATACTATGTTATATAGAAGTAGTGAGAGTGGGAATCCTTGTTTTGTTCCTGAATTTCACAGGAAGACTTTCAGCTTTTCACTGTTGAGTATCTTGTTGGTTGTGGGTTTGTCATAAATGGCCTTTATTATATTTCCTCTATACCCACATTGATGAAAGTCTTTATCATTCATTAATGGATGTTGGATTTCGTCAAATGTTTTCCTAGGTCTTTTGAGATGATCATGTATTTTTGTCTTTCCTTTTGTAATATAGTGTATCATATTGATTGATTTGCATATGTTGAACTATTCTTGTGACCCTGGAATAAATCCAACTTGACCATCGTGTATGATAATTTTATATATTGTTAGATTAAGTTTGCTAATATTTTGTTGAGAATTGTTGCATCTATATTCATCAAAGATGTAGGCCTGTAATTTTCTTCTTTTGTAGTGTCTATATCTGTCTTTGGTATCAAGATGATGGTGGCCTCATAGAATGAATTTGCAAGTGTTCCCTCCTCTTCAATTTTTTGGAATAGATTGAGAAAGGTAGGTATAAGTTCTTTGTATATTTGGTAGAATTCCCCAGTGAAGCCATCCAGTCCTGGACATCTGTTTGCAGGGATTTTTTTTTTTCAAATTACAGATTCTATTTCACTTCTAGTGATCAGTCTGTCCACTTTATCTTTTTCTTCTTCACTCAGTCTTGGGAAGCTGTGTGTTCCTTGAAATTTGTCCATTTCTTCCAGGTTGACCAATTTGTTGGCATAACAGTTTATAGTATTCTTTTATGATTTTTTTTTGTATTTCTGTGGTATCAGTTGTTATTTCTCCTCATTCATGTCTTAATTTGTTTATGTAGGTCCTCTTTCTTTGCTTCTTGGTGAGTCTGGTTAGAGGTGTGATAATTTTTTTTTTTTTACGTTTGAAAAATAAAAGCTCTTGGTTTTATTGATCTTTGCTTATTTTCTATCTCTCTTCTATTTCTTATCTCTCTCATCATTATCATTTCCTTCCCTCTGCTGACTTTTGATTTTGTTTGGTTTTCTTTTCCTAATTCTTTTAAGTGGCAGGGTAGGATATTTATTTGATATTTTTCTTGTTTCTTGAGGAAGGCCTGTATTGTAATGTAGTTCTCTCTTAACACTTTTTGTTGCATCCCATAGATTTTGTAAATTTGTGTCTTCATTGTTGTTTGTTTCTAATTATTTTCTGATTTCTCTTTTGATTTTATCATTGACCTATTGTTTTTTTAGTAGCATGTGTTAATTCTCCATATGTTCTTTCGTTTCCCTTTTTTGTTTTTGTAGTTGATTTCCAGTTTAATACAGCTAGGGTCAGAAAAGATGCTTAATATAAATTTCTATCCTCTTAAATTTGTTGATGCTTTGTGACCTAGCATGTGGTCTGTCCTAGTGAACATTCCATGCATGCTTGATGAGAATGTGTATTCTGGTTTTTTGGATGTAGTGACTGTAGGTATCAGTTAAGTCCAACTGGCTTATTGTGTTATTTAGGACTTCTGTTGCCTTGTTGATTTTTTGTCTGCATGATCTGTCAGTTTATGTCAGCGTTAAAAGTCTCCTACTCTTATTGTATTATTGTTAATTTCTCTCTTTATGTTTTTTAGTATTTGCTTTACATATTTAGGTTCTTGTGTATTGGGTGCTTATATATTAATGAGTGTTATGTCCTCTTCTTGTATTGATCTCTTTATCATTATATAATATCTTTTCTAAAAAATTTATTTTATTCAAGTATAGTTGATTTACAATGTTGTGTTAATTTCCACTGTACAGCAAAGTGATTCAGTTATACATATATATACATTCTTTTTCATATTCTTTTCCATTATGGTTTATCACAGGATATTGAATATAGTTCCCTGTGCTTTATAGTAGGACCTTGTTGTTTATCCATTCTATCTATAATAGTTTGCATCTGTCAATTCCCAACTCCCAATCCGTCCCTCCCCCATTGCCTCTCCCCCTTGGCAAACACAAATCTGTTCTTTATGTCTGTGATTCTGTTCTGTAGATAAGTTCATTTGTGTCATATTTTAGATTTCACATATAAGTGATATCATATGGTATTTGTCTTTCTCTTTCCGACTTACTTCATTTAGTATAAAAATCTCTAGATCCATTCATGTTGCTGCAAATGGCAATATACTGCCCTTCTTTGTCTTTCATTATAGCCTTTGTTTTTAAGGTCTATTTTGTCCAATGCAAGTATGGCTATCCCCACTTTCTTGTTATTTCCATATGTCATTTCCATCTCCCCACTTTCAGTGTGTGCCTTTCGCCCTGAAGTGGGTCTCTTGTAGGAAGCATATTGCAAGTTATTGATTTTTTTTAAATCCAATCAGCCACCCTATGTCTTTTGATTGGAGCACTAAGTCTATTGACATTTAAAGTAATTATTGATAGGTATGTACTTATTACCATTTTATTCCTGTTTTCCAGATGTTTTTTTTTGTTCTTTTGCTCTTCTTTTTGTTTTTCCCTTTGTGGTTTGAGTATTTTCAAACCACACTTTTGTACTATGCTTTTGTACTACTTGTGTAGTCTGCTTGAATTACTTTCTTTTTTATTTTTGTGTATCTATTGTAGGTCTCTGATTTGTGGTTATGTGGGGTTCATATATGTTGACCCATAATTATATCTACTTGCTTTAAACTGATAGTCATAATTTCAAAAACACATTCTAAAAGATCTACATTTTTTACTCCCCTTCTCCACATTTTGTGTTTTAGATGTCCTATGTTATATCTTCATGTGTATCACTTTACTCTTTATTGTAACTATAGTTGTTTTTACATATTTTTTTTTCAATTTTTAATCTATTTGCTGACTTATTTAAGTGATCCTCAATCCTTACTATATATTTTCCTTTTCTCTTGGGATTTTCCCTTTCCTGTAGATTCTTGCTTCTTTTCCATTTAGAGAAGACCCATCAACTTTTCTTTTAGAGTAGGTTTAGTATTGCTGAATTCTTTTAGTTTTTGTATGTCTGAGAAATTCTTTCTCTCTCTTTCTATTCTAAAGGATAAAATTGCTGGGTAAAGTAACCTAGATTGCCAGTTTTCCCCTTTCAGGTCTTTGATTATGTCATTCTTTTCTGGCCTGCAAATTTTCAGCAGAGAAATCAGCTGATAAGCTTATGGGGCTTCCCTTAAAATTGACTCTGTTTTTCTCTTGCTACCTTTATAATTCTCTCTTTATCTGTTTGTTTGTTTTTTTTTTTGCCATTTTAATTATGATATGTCTTGATGTGGGACCCTCTGTGCTTCTGGTACCTGGATATCTGTTTCCTTCTTTAGGTTTGCGAAGTTTTCAGTCATATTTCTTAAAATACATTTTCAGCCCCCTTTTCTGTATCTTCTCCTTCTAGAATCCCTATTACATGTACGTGGGCATGTTTTTTTATTATTCCATAGATCACCTGTGCTACTTTCATTTTCTTTGATATGTCTTCTGTCTGCTGTTCTGATTGGGTGATTTCCATTATTCTGTCTTCCAGATCACTTATTCATGGTTCTGTGTCATCTAGTTGGCTATTCATTGCTTCTTGAATGATTTAACTATCAATTTTTGTTTGAGTTATCTTTATATTTTCTATTTCCTTGTTAAAAAGATCTGCTTTTATGTCAATAATCTCTCTTAATTTAGTTAACATTTTTACTACCACCTTTTTAATTCAGTGTCTGGTAGACTAATTATCTCTTTATTTTTTCAGGGGATTTCTCTTGGCCTTTTGATTGGGAGTATTTCCTCTGCTTTTTTATTTTACCTATCTTTCTCTATCTCTATGATTTTAAGAGTAACAGTTATCTATTGTGGTCTTGAAGAGGTATTTTTATGTGGGAGCACCCCTGTGTAGACAGCATGTGTTGAATGTCTTTGGTATCAGGGCTGGTTTTGATGTGGACACCAGCCATATCTTTCCTCAGGGTATGCTGGCCTCTATCACTTTGACAGTGGATGTGGTTGGTGTCAGAAGACCTGAAGCTTGCACAGTGTGTGAAGTGGGACTTACTTTTTGCTCCATGGTTATTGCTACCCTCTTAGGGGTGAGGCCTGCTCCCTACTTGCTATAGCGGAAGCCCTGAGGGTCAGGTTTGAGCAGGCTTTGTTCCTTTTGAGTTTGTGTTTTGCCCCAAAGCAGGGGAGTGCTGAAGTAAGTGAGGTTCATGTGCTCACAGAGGTCTGATGCACCATGTATGTAGACATCCAGAGCTCTGCTGAAACACAGCCCAAGGTCACATACTTTCACCTGTTTTGGTTGTCCCAGAGCTACTGCAAATGCTATGGCATGGAGTGGGTGGGGCCACAGTGTTCACCAGGCTAGGGCTGGGGATCAGGGTGTTGTGGCAGTAGGAACTGAATTGGCTGCACTGTTGTCAGGGATCTGGGCTGTTTCTGGGATGCTGATTGAGCTAGCACCAATACTGGCTGCCACTGCCCCACCTGAACCACATACCAGGTCCCTGAGCCTCCTCTGAATCCTTAAATCAGGTCTTCTCCCAGATCCTTTCTGCCCCAGATGCAGCACCAAGCTGTAGCATGAAGTGGGCAGGAGCAGAGCATTCACTCAGCTGGGAACAGAACAGCAATGTGGTGCTGATTGGGGTGGTTCCCAAGATGTGGTTTGAGTAAGAGCCAACAATGGCCACCACTGTCGCACACAGACCACACACACCCCATGCTCCCAATCTGTGTCCCTAGATAGTCTTCTTCCAGAACTTGTCTGCTCCAGACCTCGTGCTGTATGGCATTGAGTGGGTGATACTGGAGCATTTACTTGACTGGGAGTGGGGACCACAGCTTACTGGTCAGAGTGCCTCCAGTAAATGTCAAAAATGTCTGCTGCTGCCCCACCCAGACCACACCCCAGGCACCCAGGCTGGTTCTGCAAAGCTAAACCAAATCTTTTCCTGAGCCCAATTGGTCCAGATCCCGTGCCAGGCTGTGTTGTGGAATGAGCAGTCTGAGGTGTTTGCCCCACTTGGATTGCAGAGTGTGGCAAGGCAGCAGCCACTAGTGCGGAGCTCTCTCCATCCTATTTGTTGGCAAGCCAGCACTTGCACCCTCTTTGTAAGTGGGGTCTAGGCTTCTCCAGCCCTTGAATCTGTCCCAGTAGTTCTCTTAGTAGCCATGTCTCCTCTGTGTAGATCTCTGGAACACCATGTGGCAAATGGGATGCTCAGTCTGTGGCTTGACCTGCTCACTCCCCAGAATGAGGGTCCACCCATATAGACCATCTTTTCCTTTCAGATCTTTTCTGGGGGTGGAGGTTCTGATGCTATATCTCTTTTCCATCCTACCTGGTTATGTGGAAGTCTTTTTTGAGCTTTGTTTGCATAGGTATGCTTCTGCCAGTTTCCAGTTCGTTCCCTGTGAGAACTTTTCCACACATAGATGTATTTTTGATGTTTTTAAGGGGGGCAGTGAGCTCCATATACTTCTATTATGCCACCTTGCTCCAATTCTCTTTGTCAGTTTTGCCAGCTTAATGATTGTTCCAGTAGAGTGAGCTCCCTGCTTTGCCATTTTCCATGTTGTCACTCTTGTAATGTATTTTTTATATGATTTATACAAAACAAATAACAGACTATTAAGACAAAATACATGAATTACAAATGGAAATAATTCTCTTACTTGTATTTACAACTTACTTATGAAGATATTCTCTATGGGATCTAGACTATTGACAAGCTTTGCTAAACCTTTGAATTCTATAATATAATCAAATTATTTCCCAAGCTTGTCCTTTTAACAATTGTCTTTATGTTTCCTCAAAATCTACTTAGTAGAATTTAAAAAGTAGTAAAATTTCTTAAGCAAATGTCTTTTAAAGGGATCTTATTCTATGTATTCTAGTACATTTTATTGGAAGTCAAGCATATAGTATTATAGTATCTAAGAAATTTTTAATTATATAAAAATTATAAAAAATTTTAAAGGGATTTATCATTTTCTTTTAATATAATCATGAATGGGTTAAACCAAGACTGAACATCTTAAATTTTTTAGGCTACAAGTGATTGTAAACAACTAAATTCTCCCCTAAAGAATCATACTTCTCCCCAGAAGATGTAAGAAACCCACCTGAGGAACAGTGTTGTTACACTGCACAGACTAACATACCAGATAATTTTTCCCCTCTACATTTCATTTCAGTTAAAAATGAGAAATTAACTGAAGAAGAGAACTTATTTTGTAATAAATTTTTAGAGTCAATTCCAGTTTTGTTTATGCTATAAGGATATACCACATTTGTTTATCCATTCATCAGTTGATGGATGTTACCACTTTTTGGCTACTAGGAATAATGATGCTATGAATATCAATATACAATTTTTGTGTGTGAACATATGTTTTCAGTTCTTTGGTGGTGTATTCCTAGGAATGGAATTTATGGTCATATGGTAACCCAATGTTAAACACTTTTAGGAGCTTTCAAAATGTTTTCCAAAGGGGCTGCATCATTTATATCTGTTGTTTATTTTGTTCACTGCTGTATCTCCAGCACTCAGACTATTGCATAGTAGGTCTCAATAAATAGATACTGAATGAGTGAATAAATGAACGAACATAGTTCTTGTACTTATTAACAAGTTTTCTCTCAAATTAGTGACAAGCTCTTATTTAAAAGAAGAGGTTTTAAGGAGGCATTCCTAATCTCATTCTCTTTAGTTAAAGCAGAAAAGAATCTTAGATAGTTACCTACAACTCAGGAGCACATGTTTTCTCAAGAAATAATCCTCATGAGCATCACTTAAGAATACAGGAATTACACATTCAAAGTAACATGAGAAGAAATGGTGGGAGTAACAAAAGTATATATATAATATATATTATCATTTATTCATAATTAAAACTTACTAATATCATCTCAGTTTGTTAGTGTATATACTAATAAAAACAAGGTGAGGGACTTCCCTGGTGGTGCAGTGGTTAAGAATCTGCCTGCCAATTCAGGGGACACAGGTTCAATCCCTGGTCCAGGAAGATCCCACATGCCATGGGGCAACTAAGCCTGTGTGCCATTAAGCCCATGCACTGCAACTACTGAGCCTGTGTGCCACAACTGCTGAGCCCATGAGCTGCAACTACTGAAGCCCACATGCTAGAACCCATGCTCTGCAACAAGAGAAACCACCTCAATGAGAAGCCTGTGCACCTCAAGGAAGAGTAGCCCCCACTTGCCGCAGTGAGAGAAAGCCTGTGCACAGCAACAAAGACCCAACACAGCCAAATAATAATAATAACAATAATAATAATAAAGAAAAGAAAAGAAAAAAAAACAAGGTGATAAGATTGAACCTCATAAAAGGTGGTTTTCTATTTGTTTATGCAGTGGGCACATATTACATTCCTCTCTCTAGGCAACTGAACACTGTAAAAGAATAAAGTGATTGCAACTACATTAGCAGAAACAAATAGCTCTACTAGACAAGGTGCTTCAAGCTTGTTGACAGTTTCAGAGTTCTATCTGTAATCACACAATATTTGGGTGTATATTTAAAGGTAATATTTGCCCTATGTACTCCAGATACTTGAGTAAAAACAACTTGGAAGCTGTTCCTATTTTAAATTCCTAAGAAATTCATTGTGTTCTCATTCACTATTAATGCTACTAAGGGTTATGCATGTGAATGCAAGGAAACAATAATTTCTTAATTATCAGATATTGATGTGTTGCTGTATTTTGAACACCAGGTCAGCACTTGTTTCACCTTGAAACAATCGGTGAGCTGAAAGAATTCTAAAACCACTTAACTATAAAGTAGAATTTGTTTTCTTAAATAATGTCAATGATAATGAAATATAGGCTCACATGGAGAAATCATTTTCATTTAATATTTTCATGTTTCTTGCATCTAATTTAAATGATAGTAGGATATTTATCTAAATTTATTTTGATGCTGTATAATAAGATGCAGTTCAAAGCAAAGCATTGATAAAAAGAGATGCTTGGATGTTCTTACAATCAGGATGGAAAAATGTGAACTCTATGAAAGTTTAAGGGAGACAGCAAGACTGCCACCATTTATTTAATTCCTGTAAAATATTAAGCATTGGGATCTCAGCTTTACATACATTATCTCATTTAATCGTCACATCATAGATAAAGTATTATAATCCTCAGGTTTATAGCAAATGATTCTGAGATTTTAGAAGCTTTATTGATCAAGAATGCTAAAGGAGGAAGTGGCAGTGCTGGGATTTAAATTTAGGTTGCCTCTAAAGCCCAAACTCTTAACTACTCAACTATCATACTTTGTTCAAAATATTACTGTAACTTTATGTTTTGGTGTTTTCTTCTCTTTTTCCCTGCGGATCGCGGGCCTCTCACTGCTGTGGCCTCCCCCGTTGCGGAGCACAGGCTCCGGACACGCAGGCCCAGAGGCCATGGCCCATGGGCCCAGCCGCTCCGCGGCATGTGGGATCCTCCCGGACCGAGGCACGAACCCACGTCCCCTGCATCGGCAGACGGACCTTTAAACACTGCACCACCAGGGAAGCCCCTATTATTGTAATTTTAAAATAAGCCCCTTTGTAAACTTTAGGTTCATTCTAAACAATATTATTATTATTATATAAATAGCCTTTTCATATTCAATAGTAATACATGGTTGTTAAATAATTAGATAATACAGAATGAAACTATCTAATCTTATCAGTGCTCAGTGTTCAATTACAGAGAACAGAACCTTTTTTTTTTTTTTGAGAACAGAATCTTTTCCACCACTCTAAACCAAAAGAGATTTTACTAAATACTAAATGGCTTACAGAATTATTGTAAAGAGTAAAGAGACAGATTCTAGGTTGTGCTGTCAGAAAGAATGCCGGAGCCATACCACAGGGAATTACTGATTCTTAAATGATTAGAAGTTAGAATTCAAAATAATGCCATCACTACCAGGACTGGGAAACTGTTCCACAATCTACTCTGTGCATTCTATACTACTCAACGGCAAAATGGATGTCCCATGGTCAGCTTCTTGACAATCACATTACAAGTGACTCAACATTGGGACCCCTTTGATGATGTAGCAAAAAATCAAATGATTCTATGACTATGCTTGTGAGAAGAAATGGAAGTAACAAAAGTATATCTACTGCCTCACTTGCACCTTCCAAGTTTCCTGCAATAACATGGGGTTTGTGGGTGTTAAACAGATACAGAGCCCAAGCTGCAATGGAGCCTAAGGAATGGAATTTCTAACTTTCTAGTCTCTACAGAATAGGAAAGCATCTGAGAAGAGGTTGGAAGAGGTGTTGAGCACCAGCCATCATAGCTGCTAAGCCCATCTGACATAACCACTGTGAGCATTTGTTGCTTTTTCTTAATATTTATAAATCAGTAAGTTTGTGCATCTCTATAATCTGATTATTTTTTTATTGAATAGCTGAGTCATATTCAATTTTATGGATATACCACAATTGATCTAATAAATCCCCTATTTAGAAATGCAGACAGTTCCAACATTTTTAATATTACAAACAATGTTTCAATAAATATTTTTGTTGCTAAATCAGTGAACACATTTATAATATTTTCCTTAGGATAAACCTTTAGAAGTGAATTTCTAAGTAAAGTATGCAATACTAATTTTAGAGAAATATATATCAATTTATCTTCTTACTAGCAGTGTACACAATTACCCATTCCTCCCCCAAATCTGGCCTACATTGGGTCTTATCACTCTTTATAAAAGATTATCATATTACTAAATTTTGTAGTTACTTGACTATTAATTAGGTGGGACTATTCGGGGGCTTACTTCTGGTATAAAGTCTTAGAAATAATTCTTGGTTTTAAAGAGGGCACAAAGAACAACGGTTTTCCAAATGTGGTCCCTGGACCAGCAGGAACTTAGAAATGCAAATTTTTATACCCCCACCTCAGACCTACTGATTCAGAAACTCTGAGAGTGTGGGCCAGGGTTTGTGTTTTAACGAACACTGCAGATGATTCTGATTCATGCTAAGCTTTGAGATCACTAATTTAAAAGATAATTAATGGCTACTCCTACATCCCTTTTTTAAATAAAAATGTTTTACACTTAAATTTAAATTCATTTATACACACATGATATAAAAATTTACAAAAATGACCATATCAGTCTTTGAAATACACTCAAATTAATGGCAAGAATTTTAAAGTAGTAACCTCTATTTTTGTAAGCAAGAGATGCAAAGAAAATTATATTCTTATATGTTTCTGGTAGAAATGTGATTTTAAATGTGATTTCATATAGCAGAATTCTCTTCTTTGGGAACCTAGCTAATATAAATGAAATTTTCAGTATGTAAGGATCTAGGAAGTTCACTGCAACATACACCACGCACTGCTACAATATGTGTCACTGCATTATAGAGGGATCCATAGTGACGAATAACTAAAAGTAAAGTGAATTTCCATCAGTAGGGAAATTGCTGAATAAATTATGGTATATCATCACATTGAAAAATTTATTGTCACTTAAAATTAAAGCTACCCAGTTGAAGTGAAGGAATTTTCATTAATTACAGTTGGGTAAGAACTCTACCTTTCTGGGTAATAGACAATGCTAGAACATCTGTTTATACATGTCTATCCATATACTTATTAAATCATATGAGAGAGGAGAAGAATGTGACAAGATGTATAATAAGTTCTTAAATTGTATAACTATTGGGGGTAGTATTGGTTGCTAATGTGAATGGAGAGGTAGAGAAAGGTCATACTTTTATCATTATATGCTTTTATCAATACACCTGCCTCGTTTAATAGTCTTTTAATCTCATTTTCCTACCCCATAAGCATCTCATGAGGATAGGTGAGAAGCAGCAGCATACTGCAGTAGTTAAGAACCCAAATTCTGCAACCTTAAGGACTTACTCCAAATCTAGGTTCAACTACTAATGGCTATATCGCTTAAGGAAGGCAACTTTAACTCTCTGTGGCTCAGCTTTCTCATCTGTAAAGTGGGAAATAGCACCTATCTCATAAGTTTGTTGTGAGAATTAAGTTAATATATGTGAAAAGATTAAACTATGCCTGTCACTGTTCTAAATGAGTTAATATATGAGTTACTATTTGCTTACAAAGTGTTTCATTTTATTTATTTATAAATTATTAATTTATTTAATTAACATTACTATTAAATTAAAAAATAAAATGTATAAAAGTCTTGACACAAAGCAGGTGCTCAAAAGTTAGAATTGTTCCTAAAATGCAAGTGACCACCTTCTTTCTTCTCAAAGGACATATTCCACTACTATCACATGCTCTTTCTTCTAACACCTATTCTCTCAACTTCCCTGGGAATATAACAGTTTATTAGTTTCTGCTATACTCTGGTGTTTCATTTCTTTTTTCTTCCAGTTTTATTGATATGTAATTGCCATACAGCATTGTGTAAGTTTAAAGTGTATGACATAATGATTTGACTTACATACATGATGAAATAATCACCACAATTGGTTTAGTGAACTTCCATCATCTCATATAGATACAGAATTAAAGAAATAGAAAAACATGTATGTTTTTCCTTATGTTGAGAACCCTAGAATTTACTCTCTAAATAGCTTTCATTTATAACTTACAGCAGTATTAATTATCTTTATCATACAGTACATCCTTAGTACTTATTTATCTTGTAACTGGAAGTTTGCACTTTCCGACTGCCTTCCTCCAACACCTCTTCCCCTCACCCTCTGCCTCTGCTAGCCACAAATCTGCTTTTTTTCTATGAGTTAGTTAGTTGGTTACACTTTGTTTCTGAATTGTAATTGACCTTCAACACTATGTTTGTTCCTAGCCCATAACGTAGTGATTCAATATTTCTGTACATTTTTAAATGATCAACATAATAAGTCTAGTTGTCATATGTCACCATACAAAGATATTACATAATTATTGATTATATTCCCCACACTGTACATTTCATACCTGTCACTCATTTTTCTGGTAACTGAAAGTTTGTACCTCTTGATCTCCCTCACCTATTTCTCTCCTTTCTCCATACCCCTCCCCTCTGGCAACCAATGTTTCTTCTAACTGTAGTTCTGTTTCTGTTTAGTTATGCTTGTTCATTGGTTTTGTTTTTTAGATTCCACATATAAGTGAAATCATACAGTATTTGTCTTTCTGAGTCTGACTTATTATACTTAGTATACTACCATCTAGGTCCATCTATGTTGTTGCAAATGGCAAGATTTCATTATTTTTCATGGCTAAGTAACATAACTATATATATATATTCATTTATTGATGTGCACTTAGGTTGCTCCCATATCTTGGCTATTGTAAATAATGTGCAATGCACAGGGGTGTATATATCTTTTCTAATTAGTATTTTCATTTTCTTTAGATAAATACCCAGGAGAGGATTTGCTAGATCATAAAAATAGTTCTATTTAATTTTCTTTAGCTCTATTTTTAATTTTTTTGTGAAAGCTCCACACTGTTTTCCATAGTGGCTGCACCAATTTACATTCCTACCAGCAGTGCACAGGGTTTCCTTTCCTCTACATCCTCACCAACTTATTTATTCATTTGTTTGTTTATTTATTTATAATACCATTCTAACAGGTGTGAGGGGATATCTTACTGTGGTTTTGACTTGAATTTCTCTGATTAGTGATGTTGAGCAGCTTTTTATGCGTTTATTGGCCATCTGTCTGTCCTCTTTGGAAAAATGTCTATGTGGATATTCTGCCCATTTTTTAAATTGTTTTGTTTGTTTTTTTTTTTGACGTTAAGTTGTATGACTTCTTTGTATATCTTGGATATTAAACCCTTGTTGGATATATCATTTGCAAGCATCTTCTCCCATTCAGCAGGTGGTCTTTCCATTTTGTTGATTGTTTTCTTCATTGTGCAAGAGCTTTTAAGTTTGATGTAGTCCGATTTGCTTATTTTCCCTATTGTTTCCCTTGCCTGAGGAGACACAGCCATACAAATATTGCTAAGACCAATGTTAAAGAGCATACTGCCTACATTTCAGGTCTTACATTTAAATCTTTAATCCATTTTGAGTTTATGTTTGTATATGGTGTGCAAAAGTTTGATTCTTTCACAAGTAGCTGTCCAGCTTTCCCAATATCATGTATCGAAGAGCCTGTCTTTTCCCCACTGTATATTCTTGACTACTTTGTCATAGATTAGTTGCCCATATAACTTTGGGTTCATTTCTGAGCTCTCTATTCAGTTCCATTGATCTATGTGGCTGTTTTTGTGCCAGTACTGTTTTGATGGCTACAGCTTTGTAGTATATTTTGAACTCAGGGAGCATTATACTTCCTGTTTTGTTCTCCTTTCTTAAGATTGTTTTGATTACCTGGGGTCTTTTGTGTTTCCACACAAATTTTAGATTATTTTTTCTAGTTCTGTGAAAAATGTCCTTGGTATTTTGATATGGATTGCACTGAATCTGTAGATTGCTTTGGGTAGCATGGTCATTTTAACAACATTTTTTCTAATCCATGAGCACGACATATCCTTCCACCTGCATCACCTTTCATTTCTTTCATCAGTTTCTTATAGTTTTCCAAGTACAGGTATTTTACCTCCCTACTTAGATTTATTCTTTTTAATAAGATTGTAAATGGGATTATTTTCTTAATTTCTCTTTCTGATAGTTCATTGTTAGTGTGTAGATTTCTCTATATTAAATTTGTATCCTGCAACTTCACTGAATTCATTGATGAGTGTTAGTAGTTTTTTTTAATGATTTCTTTAGGATTTCTATGCATAGTATCACGTCACCTGCAAACACTGAGAGTTTTACTTTTTCCTTTCATTTGGATTCTTTTAATTTCATTTTATTGTCTGACTGCTGTGGCTAGGATTTCCAATACTATGTTGAATAAAAGTGTGAGCATTCTTGTGTTCTTCCTATCTTAGAGGAAATGCTTTCAACTTTTTACCATCAGATATAATGTTAACTGTGGGCTTATTGTATATGGCCTTTATTATGTTGAGGTATGTTCACTCTATATCCACTTTGTTGAGAGTTATTATCACAAATGTTTAATTTTGTCAAAAGCTTTTTCTGCAACTATTGAGATTATCATACAATTCTTATTCTTCAGTTTGTCAATAGTGTATATCACATCGAATGATTTGCATATATGAAACCATTCTTGCATCCCTGGGATAAATCCCATTTGATCATGTTGTATCATCCTTTTAATGTATTGATGAATTTGGTTTGCTTATATTTTGTTGAGGATTGTTGCATTTAGGTTAACCAGTGATATTTGCCTGTAATTTTCTTTTTTGTGTGACATCCTTGTCTGGTTTTGATATTGGGATGGTGCTGTCCTCATAAAATGAGTGTGGAAGCATTCTTTCCTCTGCAATTTTTTGAAATAGTTTGAGGTTAGGTGTTAACTTTTCTCTAAATGTTTGGTAGAATTCATCTGTGTGGCCATCAGGTCCTGGACTTTTATTAGTTGGAAGTTTTTTTGATTACCAATTCAATTTCATTACTGGCCATTGGTCAGTTCATATTTTCTATTTCTCCTGATTCAGTTTTGGGCTATTGTACATTTCTTGAAATTTGTCCATTTCTTTTTGGTTGTCCATTTTATTGGTGTATAATTGATCACAGTAATCTCTTATGATCTTTGTATTTTTGTGGTCATGGTTATAACTTCTTTTTCATTTATGATTTTATTGATTTGCGCTCTCTCTTTTTTATTGATGAGTCCTGATAAAGGTCTATCAATTTTGTTTATTTTTTTTCAAAGAACCAACTCTCAGTTTCACTGATCTTTTTTTATTCTTTTTTTTTTTTTAGTCTCTACTTCATTTATTTCTTCTGTCATCTTTATAATTTCTTTCCTTCTACTAATTTTGGGTTATGTTTGTTCCTCTTTTTCTAGTCCCTTTAGGTTTAAGGTCAGGTTATTTATTTGAGATTTTTCTAGTTTCCTGATATAGGTTTTTATTACTATAAACTTCCCTCTTAGAACTGTTTTGCTGGGTCCCATAGATTTTGGATCATTATGTTTTCTTTTTCATTTGTCTCCAAGTATTTTTTTATTTCCTCTTTGTTTTCTTCAGTGATCCATTGGTTGTTTAGTAGCATATTGTTTAGCCTCCATGTTTGTGTTTTGTGCAGTTGTTTTTTTTTTTTGTAGTTTATTTCTAGTCTCATAGTGTTTTGATCAGAAAGGATGCTTGATATGATTTCAGTCTTCTTAAGTTTACTGAGACTTGATTTATGGCCTACCATGTCGTGTATCCTGGAGAATGCTCCATGTGCACTTGAAAAGAATGTGTATTCTGCTGCTTTTGGATGGAATATTCTCCTCTCTCTGTCTCTGTCTCTCTGTGTCTTCTGTCTCTGTCTCTCTCTGTCTCTCTCTCTATATATATATTCCATCTTGTGTAATGTATTGTTTAAGGCCAGTGTTTCCTTATTGATTTTTTGTTTGGATGATCTGTATTGATGTAAGTGGGGTGTTGACGTCTCCTATTGTGTTACTGTCATTTTCTCCCTATGTCTGTTAATATTTGCTTTGTATATTTAGGTGTTCCTCTGTTGGGTGCATATATATTTACAATTATCAAATCTTCTTATTGGTTCAATCCCATTATCACTATGTAATGTCATTCTTTGTCGCTGGTTAAAGTCTTATTTTAAAGTCTATTTTGTCTGATATAAGTATTGCTACCCCACCTTTCTTGTTGTTTCCATTTGCATGGAATACCTTTTCTACTGTGGTATTTCTGAAACAGGTAATTAAAGACTTTTATTTCTGATAACTAGAAAGAAGGCAATAGGGCTAACAAATGACATACATTAAGTTATTCATTCATTCATATTTATCAAATGACTGTTACTGCTGGCACAGCACAAGGCAATTGGAAAAGAGCAGTAATGAATGAAGAAAAGTTCTCTATGTACTAGAGTTTATATCAAATTAATTATTCAATTTAAATTATGACATAGAGAATAAAAAGAAAGCACAAAGTCAAAGAATTCAGTAGAGAACAAAGAAAATAGGCAGAGGTCAAGTCAGGTAGGGCTTTACAGGCCATATGCAAGGTATTCTATATATCTAAAGCACAATGGGAAGGCAATGGGATGACATAATCAGAACTTTCCTTTTAAACAGTTAAACATGATGGATTGAAGATGTGTTTTCCTGCCCCTCTTGAAATGACACTGAAATGACAATACAGCAATGAAAGGCTATAAATCCAATAGGACAAAAAGAATAGGAGAGGACACAGGAGTTGACAAAAAATGTCAATAGCTTTACAAGATAGAAGAAGGTGGAGTAGTAACTGCCTTCCTGAGTAGAGGGAGATTAAACCTCTAGAGGCAGATAAAAAATGAGAAGTTAGTGCACCACCTCACAGAGCCTCAGAAAAAATGCAAATATGAAGATGCTTGTACTGATTCTGCAGAAGTTGGGGGTAGGGTGAAAGGCTAAAAAAGGTGGGGTTAGGAGTTAGTGTAATTCTCTAAGTGTCTTGAGGCTCAAGTCTGCACCCATAAAATTCTTATGGTCAGGTGATTACACTTCTCCAATCTTGCAAATAAAAGTGTTTTTCCCTGGAGATAGAAAGGCTCCAGAAACAAGACAATAGGATTTCAAGAGGGCAGATTGAGGCACGAGAAAAAGGAGGGTTAAGTAAAAGCAGACAGACTTTAATTATTATCCCACATCTCTAATGAAAGATTAGATAGTCCTTCTCTGATATTTTGGGATGCTCCACTTCAAAAGTACGCTGAATCATCCTTCAGTGAAGCTCACTGGTTGTAAGCCTTATTAATGCATTTCAACTCCATATTATAGTGTTCTTAAATAGAAATAGAGAGCATTTACATCTAGTCATTTTTATCAGCAGACACCTGAGAAAATCCCACAACATGAAAAACAACAAATAAACAAACAAACAAACAAAAGTTATTCAGGGACACATAGTTTTACAGGCAGAAGCCCTATGTGTCTCCCTTTGCCTGGCAAAACAATAAAGCTATCTTTTTCTACTTCACCCAAAACTCTGTCTCCAAGATTTGATTTGGCACCAGTGTACAGAGAGGCTGAGCTTTGGGTAACGGTTTTGGCAACCATGAAAGGACCAACTTGGGGATGGTTCCAGGGGTGTCCCTGAAGGCCAGATCACCTTGGACCCTTGCCTGGAAAGGCTGAGCCCCAATCATACCCTGTCCAACACTCCAGCAGCTGGACTCTGAGGTTGGAATAGATGATGGAAGAGGGACAGCCCTAGCAGCTGCACTTTTGCCTTGAGGATGTTCCTCTCTTCCTCCTGCCTGGACCACCCTAGACCTCCTCCTCCAAGAAATTATTTTGGGGAAGCAGAAAAGATAGCATCTTATGTTGTGACCTCTGCCAGAATCTGGGTCTCCCCTCACCTGGAAACTTCCTTACATCCCTCCAAAGCTGGCAGAAAAGATGCTGCTGAAAGTGTGAAAAAGAGCAATGACCTGAGCAGCAGCTTGAAGAAAAATGGAAGGGACTCTATGATGTTCTTATTACTAGTCAAGCTTCTCTAAAATTGCATGGAGTAAAACTGTGGGTACATCACACTGGAGTAAGAAGATTACCAGAGACGAACCAGCCAAGCCTGCCTACAGCCAGTGAGCAGACTCCCAAGAAGCAGACATCTCACCCTTTGTGAAATTGTTTGTTTTGACAAATGGAATGAAAGTTCTGTTTTCTTATCCTTTCTCATACCTTTTACTACAAAACTATAGATTCATATACTGATTCTTTCAATAATTTTAACTGCTAGATATGTGGTCAGCTTCCTATTTCCAGGTCTTCAGGATTGCCTTAATGGGTTTTCCCCATACAGGGAATGGTTTGAAAACAACTGGCTCTAAGTCTCTCCAAAGTGCCAAGCCTGGACTAGGTTTCAGGCTTATTCCTAAGGGACTGAGATCTTAATCATATAAGACTTAGATCTGGGACTTGGAACTCAAATATTTCTAATTCAGTATCTATTCCTCCAAATTTAGGCAGGACTACACCGCATCTCAGCAGGAAGTAGTCACAGCAGTCATCACCCCATTCCCTCAAAGATTTGGGAAAGATAAAACTGAAATGGGGATTAAAATCAAGTCCCCCTAAAACCAACTTCCTCTGCCGAGTTTATGATTAACATCTCTATTATGCAAAATGACTGTTTCCTTTCTTGTCCAACATCTGTTCTCCTCAAGATTGAGGAGTATCAAAGAAAAGGGGGTAATGAAACCAAGTGGGGCCCTGTGGGGCTCCTCGGCATGGAGGCCTTTTTGTTCCCCATTTCTTTGTAGGCAAGACTCCAGCCTCCATGACTTTCCCTGAGTTCCAAAGGGCAGATTCAAGCAGATGCTAATCAAGAGAGGAGCAGCCAAGAAACCACCTTAGGCAAGATTAAAGGGACCAGAGTAGCTCATCAAGATTAGGAGACAGACCACCTGAGATGAGATTAAGAGAGTGCGTTAGTCAGAGTTCTCTAGTGACAGAACAAATAAATTTCAGAGGTAGTAAAATTTTTGGATGGAAGAACCCCTGGATGATCATTTACTAAAATGAGAGTGTAATAGATGACAAGCCATTGTTTTGCAAATAATTAATGGATAATTCTAGGTCTCTCATTTGATCTGCATGAATTTTGGTTTATTGACATACCAGTTTCACAAAATGAAAGCACAGCTCGAAGTCCAAATCCCTATTTGTAGTTTTCTTTTTTCTCTTTTCTATTGAGGGAATGGTATTCTTTAATCCACACTTTTGGTATTTTAATACTTAAATTGCTATAGTTCATGATACACTAAAATGTGGTGATCATTTCACAATGTACACGTAAATCATTATGTTGTACATCTTAAACTTATTCAATGTTATATATCAATTATATCTCAATAAAACTAGAGCAAAAAGAAGTTATTCAGAGGGAAAAGACACAAGACAGAAGCAGTGAAAGAAAGTTAAATATAACAGTTAACATGGTCCGAAGAAAAGTACAGACTATATGTCCATGAAATAAGAAACAAAAACAATCAATAAAAAGTATGGGGCCTTCCCTGGTGGCGCAGTGGTTAAGAATCCACCTGCCAATGCAGGGGACATGGGTTCGATCCCTGGTCCAGGAGGATCCCACATGCCACGGAGCAACTAAGCCCACGCGCCACAACTACGGAGCCTGCATGCTAGAGCCCGCAAGCCACAATTACTGAGCACGTACGCCACAACTACTGAAGCCTGCGCGCCTAAAGCCCGAGCTCCACAACAAGAGAAACCACTGCAATGAGAAGCCTGCGCATGGCAACGAGGAGTAGCCCCCGCTCGATGCAGCTAGAGAAAGCCCACGCGCAACAACGAAGACCCAACACAACCAAATAAATAAATAAAATAAAGATACGTGTTTCCCAAATCGCCCTTCCACTGAATGTTGGAGGTTTGTGTAAAAAAAAAAAAAAGTATGCATATCTTAAAACTATAATAGCTGAAATTGTAGAAATTTAATAGAAAGTTCATAAAAGAAAGTCAAGCGTACAGATAGCCAATAGGCACATGAAAAGATGCTCAATATCACTAATTACCAGAGAAATGCAAATCAAAATTACAATGAGTTATCACCCCACATAGTTAAGAATGTCCATCATCAAAAAGTCTACAAATAATAAATGCTGGAGAGGGTGTGAAGAAAAAAAAACCCTCCTACACTGTTGGTGGGAATGTAAATTGGTGCAGCCTCTATGGAGAACAGTATGAAGGTTCCTTAAAAAATTAAAAATAGTTACCATATGATCAAGCAATCCCAATCCTGGGCATATATCCAGATAAATCTCTAATTCAAAAAATACAAGCACCGCAATGTTCATAGCAGCACTATTTACAATAGCCAGGACATGGAAGTAACCCAAATGTCCATCAACAGATGAATGGATAAAGAAGATGTGGTACATGTCTACAATAGACTACTACTCAGCGATAAAAAAAGAATCAGATAATGCCATTTTCAGCCACATGGGTGGACCTAGAGATTATCATACTAAATGAAGTAAATCAGACAGAGAAAGACAAACTTCATATGATATCACTTATATGTGGAATCTAAAGTATGATACAAATGAACTTATTTATAAAACAGAATCAGGGCTTCCCTGGTGGCGCAGTGATTGAGAGTCTGCCTGCCGATGCGGCGGACACGGGTTCGTGCCCCGGTCTGGGAGGATCCACATGCCGCGGAGCGGCTGGGCCCGTGAGCCATGGCCGCTGAGCCTGCGCGTCCGGAGCCTGTGCTCCGCAATGGGAGAGGCCACAGCGGTGAGAGACCCGTGTACCACAAAAAAAAAAAAAAAAAAAAAAAAACAGAATCAGACTCACAGATATAGAAAACAAATTTATGGTTACCAAACAGGAAAGGGGGAGGATAAATTAGGAGTTTGGGATTTGCAGATATGAACTACTGTATATAAAATATATAAACAACAAGGTCCTACTATATACTACAGGGAACTACATTTAATAACTTGTAATAACCTATAATAGAAAAGAATATGAAAAAGAATATATATATACACATACATATATCTGAATCACTTTGTTGTACACCGGAAACTAACATAACATTGTAAATCAACTATACTTCAATTTTCTTTTAAAAAAAAGAAAATAGGGCTTCCCTGGTGGCGCAGTGGTTGAGAGTCCGCCTGCTGATGCAGGGGACACGGGTTTGTGCCCCGGTCCGGGAAGATCCCACATGCTGCAGAGTGGCTGGTCCCGTGAGCCATGGCCGCTGAGCCTGTGTGTCCGGAGCCTGTGCTCCGCAATGGGAGAGGCCACAACAGTGAGAGGCCTGCGTATCGCAAAAAAAAAAAAGAAAGAAAAGAAAGTCAAGGAAATTTCCCAAAATTTCAACTGCAAAGAGTAGGGGGTGGTAGAGATGGAAAGCAGAAGAATAACAAAATAAAAGATTCAATCCTGGTGGTCCGAAATCCAACATAAAGGAGTTCTAGACAGATGCAAGAAATAGAAAGAAATAGAAAAATAGAAAGCAAAGGATTATCAAAGGAATAAATCAATAGAATTTCTCAAAATTGAGTCTCTGAAATGTTCACTGAATATCTGTCAGGATAAATGAAAACGTGAACACAATGGAAAAGAGAAGACACCAAATCTTCCAGAGTGATGAATCAGATTGATTTAAATAGAATAGGAGCCAGAATAGAATAGGACTTCTCAACAGCAATACCCATGCCTGCAAGCCAGAAATCTGGTCATCATCATCACCACTTGGGTGTGAATGACAATGCCATTCTCCAAATTAAGAAATATAGAAAAGGCTCAAGCACGTACAGGAAGTTAGAATTGGGCCCTTATGAACCTGAGCTACTATAGAACACAGAAAAGGAATGTGGTAAAGATTTAAGTAAATTAAAATGTAATATTTGCCTCTGATCTTCATTTTCAGAGTGAGCTCAGCTGTTTTGATATTTGCTCACTCTCTTACTTCCTGTCTTTGGGGTCAAGTAATATTTGAAATTATTTGAATGAAAAAAAATGTTGACTGCCATATCAGTAAACAAAGGGTGTTGCAGCCATCAAGCCATCACACTGCAGCCACCCCAAAGGTGAGCCTTTGAGGGAACTCAGGATAGAAACAGAATGCCTGCCATTAAGCAGTCAATCACTGCAGCAATCCTTGCAAAGGTGCACCCTGAGGAGACTCAGGATGGGAAAGCACAGGATATTGGACCCACATAGTTAAGGTGCATATCAAAGGAATGATTTCAATGAGCCCAGACTCTTGCATCTTCCCATATATAGAAAAGTGCTAAATTCCTTAACTTAAGCTATCTGGTTTTCTTTAACAGTAATCTTTTTATGTTCAGACTACCTGGTTTTTGTTGCAAAAACTCCCATATATCCTGAATCCTCCCTTACCTTTTTGGAGTGGTCCCTCAGAGTGATCTAAGAGTCCTGTCTCCCAGGCTTGGGCTTGAATTCCTCAGAAAATCCACCAAATAAAACGTAACTCTCAACTTCTAGGTTGTGCTTTTTTTTTTTCAGTCGACGATAGTTTCAGGAATGATTCACAAGTTCCCCTTACCTCAGGTAGATCTCTACCTAAGAAGTTAACTCCCTCTCCTCCATATTTTGAAAGGGGTATGGGAAGAGGAAAAAGAAAGAATTGGAAAAGCATTGAGCAAGCAGGGATATCAGGGAGTACTGAATGTCCAAAATTACCACTCAAGAGGCTAGTTTAGCTTACACAGGAATTCTCATAGGATCTTCCCCGCCAAACCAATTCCTCCTCTACTTAATGCAAAGGTCACTCAGAATGAAACTGTGACAAAGACCCTTACAGCCTGTACTTTTTGACTATCAATGTCTCACATTAGCACAGCAAATGGTGTTCAGTGTCAGCCTAACCTGTTCTCCCGTTCCTTACTACTTTAGCAACTCCTTCAGAGTGTTGGTGAGGAAGTATATGAAAATCTGTATTGCATGGTTTATTAGGCTCTTATTAAAATAGTTGGCAAAGAAATTTAAAGACTGTGAGTTTAAATTCTTGTCATCTTATCCTTAATCATTGGAAAAAAAAAATGACTTTCACTGTAGTTTCTACTTTCCCAAAACTCTTACCTGAGCTTTAATAAGTGACATAAAATCCTGACTTGACCCACCTGTTAATGAACTGTGAGATGGCCTAAAGATGCCATCTCTAGATGGCCTAAAATAAATCAAATCCTTATGGTATTAATTTTAGAAGAAATCAAAAATATTTCAGAAAAATGAATTCAGAAAAATGAATATCCAAGTGAAATTAACTCTGCTTGTTGTGGAAACACAGCAGTAGGAATAGTAATAAACAACCAAATAGTAGGAACAGCATAAACAAATACCAGGAAAGTTATTTTCAGAATTTGCTTACTTAATAATATTTAACACTGAAATCAAACATAAGAGGGTCATTAGAGAGACATTCTGCCTTACCCCACATAAGCAAGTAAGTAGTATAAAATCACTGATTTGGTCATCCCACACAAGAGCTCATATAGTAAATATGAAAACATAGCATTACATTACAAGTTGTTTCATATGGGTCTGTCTAGAGTGTGGAGGACTGGAGGGCAAGGACAATTGGAAAGGGCCTTACTAAAATCTGTTACAGCAGGACCCTGAGGGGCCTTCCTGAGTACAGAATCTCCTCTCTGCCCCCAATTTCTTGATTGTAAAAAAAAAGGCATTAGTCTTCAAGGTCTTCACTGAGTTCCAAAGAGAAGGCTCAAGCAGTTAATGATTAGGACAATAGAGTCACAGGACTGCTAGTTCCTCCTGAAGATAGATATACAATCTGATGTGTATCTTTGAGTTATTCTGTAGAAACTAAGACACCCCCCCCCCCACCAAGGTGGAGGATGGTGACTACATGCTCACCACAAGCATGTAGGCCCCAGACTGGTTGGAACCAGAAGGTTGAGGTTTCCAAAACATCAGCCTATTACCTCACCATCAACCAATCAGAAGAATGTCCACAAGCTGATCACAAAACATATGACCTTCTTTCCTAACACTGTCTTTAAAAACCCTTGCCTGAAAGCCACTTGAGCATAAGCTGCCTGTTCTTCTTGCTTGGTGCCCTGCAAATAAATCCTGACTTTGCTGCAAACACCCACTGTTAGAGTTTGGCTTTCTGTAACATGGGCACAGGAGCCCTTGTTCAGTAACACTTATCTTTAAACATAGTGGATATTCAAGATTTTTTTAAATGACAGTGAAATTATTTCTTTAGTCAATCTGATCTAAAAAAATCCCCAAATCGATGTGCATTAAAAAAAAAAAAAGGAAATGAAGCCTGCAGATTTTACTTTCTCTTAATTCATGATAAAAATAGTCCTAGTTATACCAATTGTCCTATGAATCAGGTCAAAATGATTCAACTAATAAATGCTCCCTCCTGGGATGTTATGCTGAATATTTATAGTAAGCTTTACCAGTGTTCTTACAGAGGAAATAATTTATCACAAACTGTCAAACAGTTTAAAATAAAACAATCTATTCTACAGGAGCAAAACCTGCTGCCCCAAAATGTCTCTTTGGCATGTAGATTATTTTGAGCTGAAAACAACAGTACCAAAAAGACTCAGGAAGAAAGCTTCAACCTTCCTCCTAGCTGCCTAAAAATATGTAGATAGAGCTGTCCAGGAAGGGAGCTATCATCATAGGTAACTATTGTATGAACTAGATGTGTAGACTGGGAGGAACCTAGCAAGGTCTCTTTGTTAAAATTTCTCTTGTCTCCATGTTGCCGAGAACACACTTGTTTACCAAGCATTTGCTTTCCCATCTCCATGTGAATTGCCTTCCTCCCCTTCCAGGTACCAAACCACTACCCCCAACACCGTTTTTTGCCTTTAGCTGAAGAGGGCTTTTAAGGTGAGGGCTGCAGCCATTTTGGTGAGTTACTCATTTTTCCTGAGTCTCTCCCACTGTATACATGTTATATATATATTTTTTTCTCCTGTTGATTTGTTTCAAATCAATTTAATTCTTAGACCAGCCTGAAGAATCAAGATGGGTAGGGGGAAATTTCTTCCTCCTCAACAAGAACAAATTCAGGATATTCCACTTCTAAAGTAAAGAATCCTTACCTAACAAAGGTTAAATCAATCTTCAGGTTATAATATGGGATCAAACTCTGCCTGAAAACAATTTAAAAGCAATGTAAATGCATTTCCTGTAAACTTGTGGCACGTGTTTATTAGCATTATTTTGTAGCTTTAGCTCCATTAGTGATTATCACTCATTTGCATTAGAGAATTATGAGTCCAAGCCCCTCAGTCATCTTCTCGACTGAGATAAACACCTGAAAACATTTCCTCAGGTTAAGCAGTTGTGTGTGTGACAGATTTGAAATTAACCCTCCTCCCCTTTAACAACTGTGGCTTGTCTTTTTCAGTATTTAAGTCACTTGAAAGGGTGATAAACGGGTTCAGGTTATGCAGTCTCAATTGCCAATTCCAGATTAGTGGACAGAATCCTAACTGAATATTAATAGAAATAACATATTTTGTTTTGTGATCTCCTAAGTTTAATAAAGAAAAAAATCAAAAAGGCAATAAATTAAAATTTGACTATTCAGTTTGTTTATGCATAAAGAAAAACTGAACTGGGTAATCAGTAAATGCACCTCATGGTGAATTTCACTACTAGTAATAAAAAGACCTCTTGGGTTGAATATTCTATCTCTAAACAATCATAGTTAGAAATCATTTTTAAAATGCTTTCCTGGGATGTCTTCTTTCTATAGACATCTAGTTTTATTACTCATCTACTCGTTTTTTCAATTTAACTTTTTCAGTTTGTTTTCAGTTGTAATGACTTTTCAGAAAAGTAGAACCGGATAGAACACATCCGTAGTCACGTTGGAGAGAAGAGGGGATTGGGGTACGGAGGCTGAAAAAGGTACAGAGAAAACCAAGATTTCTCGCCGTCCTGTGCCCCTAGAAGAGCATCCCCAGCCTCCGCAGGACGACCCAGCAGGGGAGCCGGGCCGCCCCTCCCCCATGGTCTCCCCCTTCCCCCGGGTACTAAAGAAGGGGGACGGCGCGTTCTATTGGGGGTCACCGGGCCGGCGCCAGGCTGCGATTGGAAGCGCCCCCGTCAGGCACCCGCCAGAAACACAAGCGCTGCAGCAGTCGAGGGCTTTAGTTTTTTTACGTCCCCCGCCCCCTCCCCTCCGCACTCCATGCTGGGTCTCTCTCCAGCTCGCTTGGGCTTGTTCGCGCCGCGTGAGAGTTGGCAAAAACCTCGCAGCCGCCGCTGCCGCCTCCGCCTCGCCCCGATTACCGCCCCAGCCTCTCCCCCTTCTCCCGAGCCCTCCGCTCCCGCCATGGGGCCAACATGGGGCTCCTAAATTGCCGCCTTTTAGCTGCGCGCTCTCCGGCCAAAGTCCTCGAGGGCCGGTTACGGTTTACGGCGCTAGAGGGGCCAGCACAGAGGTAACGGGAAGGGGAAAGGACGGCTAATTGGGGGAAACAAGGCCAAACGATGAGTTTCCAAAAGGAGGACGGAGTGAGCAGCCTGTGTCAGAAGGCGCTGCATATCGTCACGGAGCTGTGCTTCGCGGGCCAGGTGGAGTGGGAGAAATGCTCGAGCATCTTCCCCACGGACAGGGGCAGCCAGGGCGGAAGTAGCACAGGTAATTGGGGGAGGGCTCCGCTCGCGACCTCCCAGTCGTCTGGGACCCGCGTCCTCTCGGCTCTAAGCTCCCGGATCCTGAGCCTTCAGTGCGGCGCCGGCGCATCTTTGGGACGCCGCGCTTTCCTATCCTACCTCGCTCCTTCCTTCTGGTCAGCTCCTGGTGACTTCCAGCGTGGACTCTTCGGGTTTTGTCTCCTCGCCTCCATCTGCCCGGCTTCTTCCACTTCTCTGGTCCACTCCATACCCGCCGGCGCCGTCTCTCGCTCCCAGGCGCCTGCACCCCCTCTCTCTGAGCTTTCCCACGCCTCCGATCTCCCTCCCGGAGTGGAGGGGCGAGCGCGAGCGGCGGCGTCCGACCATTAGCCGAGCGCTGCCCTCGGGGGCCATTCGCCACCCGGACTCTGGTTGCCCTAGCTTGTCCCGTGGGTGGTGGGTCGCGGCTTGGGGAGGGGGCCAGGCGGAAGAATCCGGGCGTGGACGCAAAGAGCCGCGTTGGAAATGGGGCTGCCTTGGCCCCCGAGAGCAGAAAGGATCCCTGCAGGGATAACCCGCGGCCGCAAGCTGTCTAGCATTTGACAGTGTGCAAAGCCCTTTAATACATATGACTTTATAGGGCTTCATGACAACGTTGGCCCAACAGCAGGGATTATGGATCCCATTTTTGACGCGACAGGTAAGGCTCAGCGCACATACAGATTTACGTGGAACAGAGGCAAAGGGTTATAAATCCTTTCTACACACGTGCTCATATACCCCCCAACACAGGCACCCTCTCTGCTCCTTCAAGAAACTTGGGGGGAAAAACGGGGTGGGGTGGAGGAAACACATCGACCTTCAGAAATCTGGAGGTGGAAAGAAGTCTCAGGTGACAGATTTTTCTCAAAGGGGTGTGGGGAGCGTATCAGAGCCACTGTTTTGGTCATGCTTGGGGGAAAGGGTTTTTTACGACCTGCGCTATGTGCAGCCTGTTGTGCTGTTGACGCGGGCGAGATGGATTCCGGGAGTTGCTGGCCGCGTGGCTTTAAGAGTCCCTTGTGAGAGGGTCACTTGTTGCTTTGGGAGAAGAACACTGGTTGGGGATTTTCGTCATCGGGCTGGAAGGTTATCATTCCTTCTGTAGGGTCTTGTTTCTTTCTCCTTACTTTCCTGTCATTTTAGTCACCTGACAGGGCTTCGTGGGTTGAGGGTAACCAAGGCAACAGGTAAGAGCTGGACCGTAGCTCAGTGTGGAACGTGACGGTGGAGAGCTCTGTGCTGGGGAGGAGGCAAAGAGGGCACGGTTAGTGATCCCCTCATCCACTACCACCAAAGACAAAGGGAGAGGGGATGGAGGTGGAGGAGAGATGTGGTTTAGTCTTCGCGTACCATTATTTAAGTGGAATATTTGCACTCTTAAAATTCTCTGATCTTGGCAATAGGAACCACGAGAGGCTTCTGTATGCACTTGGCAGAACCTGAGGAGTTGTTGCTATTTGGACCCTGGAGCGGAATGATACTTAATTGCTTCTGTACATATTCTGGAAATGTAGACATTTTGTGAATTTTTATAAACACAACAGAGTCTTCCATTTGTTCATCAGGTGTTAAATTGCTAGGAATGTATGAAACTCAACTACTATTGGAAGGCACTGGGTGAACAATGTGTATATGCTTGTCTTGTGTATGGTAGCTAAGCATGAGATAAACACTCAAAATAGAGTGAACTTAAAATCCTGTGTGGTGAATGGATAAGTTGCTCTGAAATGTCTTTGATGATACACTTGCTAAAGATAAGACTAAGAGAAGGAGGTGAAGTGAAAGAAATAAGGGTATTTAAGTTTAAAGATCTGTACTTTGGTCATTTAACATTTGATACTGTGGATAAAACTACTGATTTCCACCACCACCCCACCACTACCCCTTGTGATCATACACAAAATAGTGGTTTCCTGGGTCTCAAATTGATTGATAATGAGGAAAATTTGAAGGTTGGAAAACAAACACTAGCTCTTAAATCTTTATAAATACACAATTATCAGCTTAAGGTAAAGCACAGTATATGAATTGTAGAAAGGGTTCTGAGCCCGTCCTAAGCACTACAAGAAGTAGTTGTAATCCTAATTCCTTTTGGACTTTCCCCTGGGAACAAAAAGTGGACAAAACATAGTCTAAAACAATTACATGGATATTTTTCTGCCCTTAGGGGAAAATATGTACTATTCAAATGGGGTATTCAATTTAATATATGAATATTTGTTCAATGGCTGTCACTAGAAAAGACATCCTACTAGGTTGTGTATGAGATATAAAGATGCACAAGATTGCTTTACATTTTCCATTTGTAAATCTATGCAACAATTAGAAGTACAATACTTTAATCTGCAAATATACTCCCAATACCAATATATATCTATGAAACGGATCAAAGATTATTTACCAAGTCTTTAATTATATTAATTAGCCACTCAGCTTCACTTTGTTCTTTAAAGTAAACTTTCTTATAACTTACGTACTTGTGTCCTTTATTAAAGATCCCTACGTAAACACACTGACAGTAGGCGAGCCTTCTACTCACTGTTTGTTTAAAGAGAAACACATTATTGGTAGGAGGACATGGACATTGAATGGTACAGTGGTTTTTTACTTTCAGCACTGCCCAGATGGTGTCAGGTATTCTAAGGTTGCAGTGACAATTGCAAGCTTCCAGATTGTGTATATTTTTAGATTCCTTCATATAAGTGTAAAGGCAGAGAAGTGCAGGTGTAGTCCTCCTTTGGTCTCCATGGGGGATTTGTTCTAGGAGCCCCCACAGATAACAAAATTTGTGATGCTCAAGTTCCTTATATAAAATGATGTAGTATTTGCATGTAACCTACAGCGCTTCCTCCCATATACTTTATATCATCTCTAGATTACTTTTAATACCTAAATCAATGTAAATGATTATGTAAATAGTTGTAAATACAATGTAAACATAATGTAAATAGTAGCCTGTGTAACAAATTCAAGTTTTGGTTTTTTGAACTTCCTGGAATTTTTCTTTTTTTAAAAAATATTTTCAACCTGTGGTTGCTTGATCCCATGGGTATGGAACATGGATACAGAGGGTTGACTGTAATCCTAAAGTTATTCTACCTTAAAGAAGTCATGAATCATATATATAAATAAGATATTCTCCTAATGTTTTCTTTAATGCCAGTAAGGAGCAGCTTCACCATTCTCTTTACCATTTACTACTACAGCAGTAGCAGAAGCAGCAGCAGTGTTATTGACTTGAGGATCAAGCAATTAAGTTGACAGATCCCATATTTTAGTAAACTTTACAAAAACTTAACTGCAGATGGCAACACTAGTTAATTTACTCTTTTGGAATAGTTTTTTTAGAGACATTATTGATGCCAACATTACTAGTACACTGGAAAGTTCATCATGTGCTATTTTTTTAGAAAATCAGATTTTTGCAGTCTTCTTGCCACTGATTCTCCCTGTCCCCCTAAATAGATAGATCACCCACTAAATTCATTAATTTATTGCTATAATAGGACTTAATGCTATAATGCTTAGGGAAAATACAAAACAATATATTGGCCTTAAATGTGATTTTTCATACATACTGTGATTGAATATACATAAGAGTTTTTGAACTTCATTTGAGTTCATTTCTGGTCAGTCTTTAATTGCTTCTCCATATCCAAATCCCTATGAGGTTTTAGGAAACTTTGTTGCTTGAAAAGCAGACCTCATAAATGCAGCTAATCAAACCCACTTAAGCTCATAGTCGCATCACAACTGTATAGACCTAACCATAATTTAAATATTTTAAATAAACATTTAATTCATTAATGTTATAAATTTTCACTTTTACACTTTCAATTTAGTAGTAAAAATTCTAAAATAAACATTTAAACAAATTATTCTAAATTCATATGTGTGTTCTTCAATTTCTTAGATGTGGGAGCAAGTAGGTATTTATATGGCAAACACTTTCACTGAAGTTACTTGACTAATAAGAATGGTACTGGTACCATTAATTAAATGTTGTGCACAGTTGTTCAAGTTAATGTAAATGTAGAATTAATATACAATCACAGATTATAAATCATTTATAAATCATTTACTCAATTACAAATATATGTAAAGATTTCTCATTTGGAAACTCCATTCAATTTTCTACCTCTGTGTGAATTCCCTGTCAACAAATTAGCCAATAAATTTGGCTAATTTAATACGATATTTGGTACTATACTTGATACCATATTTTATTGAATCTAAGATGCTATTGATTACAAGACACAACATTATTTTATATGATACCAAAAAAGGAAAAAGAAGGATGCAAATTAAATTATGCTTTCTTATCACATAGAATTTTTTATTTTATACTTATGGAAAAACTTCTAAAAGTTAGACATGAATTTTTAATATCATATATCACTCTTGTACAAATATAAAAAGGAAAGTATAAAAGACATATAGGTTAAAATAATTTAAAAATTAAAGTTTTGAGTCTGATTCTTCTGAATGGCTTTTTGATTGAGAATTGGTGATACCTTTGTTTATCCTCTCATCATTGGACTCTTTGCCATCAAGAATGCTGTCAAGACTAGTAATGATGCACTTTTTTCCACGCAGGAATTCATAAGATATAAAATCTAGTGTTGTTGTGCTCTAAAGCTAGCTGTACAGTTATGTCGAATGTTGGCAATGTTGCCAAAATCATCTGACCCAACAAAAGTTTGGCTTATGAGGGTTACGGGTCTGTTTCACTATTTTCTCCAGTATTTTCTTCCAAGCCAATTTAGACTCATTCTGCGACTTCCGATGCTGATGTATTTGCTTTAGCACATACACAGAGAAAACTATGACACACTTACTTAATGGCTATTAGCAATTGTAACAAGCTTGTTATTCTTCATCCAGCTGCGTGGAACGTAGACATTAAGCTTGCCATCTTGGACTTTAACGAGAAAGCAAAAACCTGTGAATAGAAAAGCAAAAATATGGAAGAAACCAGGATTCCAAACACCTGAAGCTGATGTATTTGCCCTGCTTTCTTATGCTGAGCCAATTAATTAAATGAGAGAGAAATAAACTTCTATCTTGTTTAAGTCAGTGTTTTTTTGGTCCCTTATTGTAGAAATCAGAATTATGCCCCATTATAATAATAACACCATATGAAGAGTATAAATAAGTTAACTTCAAAGATAATTCCAAATTTTCATTTTAGAGGCAGCTTTCCTCAGCTTTCTCTGAATAAGAGTTGTTGGTTTGAGTTTTATTACCTCTTGTTCTCTGCAGAATGTTGCCATAAACATGGTCTGTCATCAGGCAAAAATGAGGACAACCAAAGAAACAAAAGACTTGGAATATACAAGAAATTATAATTTCTGATTAATTGAGAAATTACTTCTTTGTACATTTTGAGAAATTAAAAAACTAGAATTTTAAAATTTAAAAAAATGATGCAGAAAGACACAGATAAGATTATCAACTAAGGCAGTAGTAATTGGAATTGAGAGCATACAAATTGGCCTATGCTTTTCTGCATCGTAGCCATCTGCATGGTTAATAGGTAATTAAACCTAACAGTATTTACAATCCATAGTAATTAAGACCATGCAAATGTTAGACTTTAGCAAAGTTCTGTTTTACTAAAAGATTCTGAGGAATTAGCATTTTTTGGCTTATTCTATTTTCTGATGAGGGTGGTCTTTCCTGTTTTTTTCATAACAATGTCACTTTATTTTGAGATATTAAGACATGATAAAACAGTAAGATCTTTGATCTTTACAAATCAGTCAGAGATATAGAGTCAGCCAACCAGACAGATAGATAAGTAGATACATATCGGTGGAAGCAATAGTTATGCATATGTATGTAGTCAAATCAGAGTTTGAGCAATTTTAAACCTAATTATCTTTGAGTCTAATCTAATTTTTGAAATTTCATTTACTCTAATTTTACCAAGATCTAATTGGGTGAATGGCATATAATGGATTCTTTTCAATTATCCAGAGACATTAAAATTTTGAGCTAGAGAGATCCTACTCATCAAGCTTGCTCATTAAAATGGGCAATTTCAAAGTCTGTGTGAAGGCAAACCATTCATATTCATCACCCTGGCCTCAGAATGGTTGGCCCCTTTGCTCCAGTGATCTTCTCCTCCTCTCCACCTTACCTCATTTCTTTTATGATCATGCTCAAACACTAGTCATTATGTTAAACAATACTATTTTAGAATTATAAATTCAAATATTCTGAGCCCCAATGAAGAGCTCCTATGCTTTTATCTTTCTCATTTGGAAACTCCATTCAGTTTTCTACCTCTGTGTGAATTCCCTGTCAACAAATATTGCATCATACTTACGATACATCATTTCATCATCGCAATCATTTTCTCCTTTGAGGTTTATCACATTCTCCTGGGAGGGTAGGGGGTGCTCATTCATGGATAAATTCATCTGCTTCTCTATTCCTACACCAAAGAAACAATATTTAGGAGGTTTTAAAACCAGGCAGACGAGTATCACTCTTAGTCTCCAATTTCAAAAGAACCCTCAATTCTGACCAGACATCCTTTGTTTTCCTATTCAATTTTCTCCTGTTCTCTAAAGTTCATATATCAGATTTTCCGCACTCTGTTTAAATATTCCAAATTATTCCCCAGTATCCCAAAATAACTGGCAGTTGACCCTAACTCCTATTTTGCAGAGAAAATTGTACTTACAAAAAAGAATTCCCTTGTCTTCCTGCCTATACCTATAAACTTACCTGATTCCAGAACCATCCTCCTTTTCTTTTCTTTTTTTAACATCTCTATTGGAGTATAATCGCTTTACAATGGTGTGTTAGTTTCTGCTTTATAACAAAGTGAATCAGCTATACATATACATATATCCCCATATCTCCTCCCTCTTGCGTCTCCCTCTCACATTTCTTATCGCACCCCTCTAGGTGGTCACAAAGCACCGAGCTGATCTCCCTGTGCTATAGGGCTGCTTCCCACTAGCTATCTATTTTAGATTTGTTACTTTATATAAGTCCATGCCACCCTCTCACTTCATCACAGCTTACCCTTCCCCATCCCCGTATCCTCAAATCGATTCTCTACCTCTGCATCTTTATTCCTGCCCTGCCCCTAGGTTCTTCAGAACCTTTTTTTTTTTAGAGTCCATATTTATGTGTTAGCATACAGTATTTATTTTTGTCTTTCTGACTTACTTCATTCTGTATGACAGTCTCTGGGTTCATCCACCTCACTACAAATAACTCAATTTTGTTTCTTTTTAGGGCTGAGTAAAATTCCATTGTATATATGTGCCACATCCACTTTATCCATTCATCTGTCGATGGACACTTAGGTTGCTTCCATGTCCTGGCTATTGTAAATAGAGCTGCAATGAACATTGTGGTACATGACTCTTTTTGAATTATGTTTTTTTCAGGGTATATGCCCAGTAGTGGGATTGCTGGGTCATGTGGTAGTTCTATTATTAGATTTTTAAGGAACCTCCATAATGTTCTCCATAGTGGCTGTATCAAATTACATTCCCACCAACAGTGCACTTTTCTCCACACCCTCTCCAGCATTTACTGTCTGTAGATTTTTTGATGATGGCCTTACTGACTGGTGTGAGGTGATACCTCATTGTAGTTTTGATTTGCATTTCTCTAATGATTAATGATGTTGAGCATTCTTTCATATGTTTGTTGGCAATCTGTATATCTTCTTTGGAGAAATGTCTGTTTAGGTCTTCTGCACATTTTTGGGTTGGGTTGTTTGTGTTTTTGATATTGAGCTGCATGAGCGGCTTATAAATTTTGTAGATTCATCCTTTGTCAGTTGCTTCATTTGCAAATATTTTCTCCCATTCTGAGGGTTGTCTTTTCATCTTGTTTATGGTTTCCTTTGCTGTGCAGAAGCTTTGAAGTTTCATTAGGTCCCATTTGTTTATTTTTGTTTTTATTTCCATTTCTCTAGGAGGTGGGTCAAAAATGATCTTCCTGTGATTTATGTCATAGAGTGTTCTGCCTATGTTTCTGCTAAGACTTTCTGGCCTTACATTTAGGTTTTTAATCCATTTGGAGTTTATTTTTGTGTATGATGTTAGGGAGTGTTCTAATTTCATTCTTTTACATGTAGCTGCCCAGTTTTTCCAGCACCATTTATTGAAGAGGTTGTCTTTTCTCCATTGTATATTCTTGCCTCCTTTATCAAAGATAAGGTGACCATATGGCCGTAGGTTTATCTCTGGGCTTTCTATCCTGTTCCATTGATCTATATTTCTGTTTTTGTGCCAGTACCATACTGTCTTGATTACTGTAGCATTGTAGTATAGTCTGAAGTCTGAGAGCCTGATTGCTCTAGCTCCATTCTTCTTTCTCAAGATTGCTTTGGCTATGTGGGACCTTTTGTGTTTCCATACAAATTGTGAAATTTTTTGTTCCACTTCTGTGAAAAATGCCATTTGTAGTTTGATAGGGATTGCATTGAATCTGAAGATTGCTTTGGGTAGTATAGTCATTTTCACAATGTTGATTCTTCCAAGAACATGGTATATCTCTCCATCTGTTTGTATCATCTTTAATTTCTTTCAGCAGTGTCTTATAGTTTTCTGCATACAGGTCTTTTGTCTCCTTAGGTAGGTTTATTCCTAGGTATTTTGTTCTTTCTGTTGAAATGATAAATGGGAGTGTTTCCATAATTTCTCTTTCAGATTTTTCATTATTAGTGTATAGGAATGCAGGAGATTTCCTTGCATTAATTTTGTATCCTACTACTTTACCAAATTCATTGATTAGCTCTAATAGTTTTCTGGTGACATCTTTCGAATACTTTATGTATAGTATCATGTCACCTGCACACAGTGAGAGCTTTACCTCTTCTTTTCCGATTTGGATTCCTTTTCTTTCTTTTTCTTCTCTGATTGCTACAGCTAAAACTTCCAAAACTATGTTGAATAATAGTGGTGAGGGTGGACAACCTTGTCTTGTTCCTGATCTTAGAGGAAATGGTTTCAGTTTTTCACCATTGAGAACGATGTTGGCTTTGGGTTTGTCATATATGGCCTTTATTATGTTGAGGTAAGTTTCCTCTATGCCTACTTTCTGGAGGATTTTTTATCATAAATGGGGTTAAATTTTGTCTAAACCTTTTTCTGTGTCTATTGAGATGATCATATGATTTTTCTCCTTCAACTTGTTAATATGGTTTATCACATTGATTGATTTGCACATATTGAAGAATCCTTGCATTCCTGGGATAAATCCCAATTGATCATGGTGTATGATCCTTTTAATGTGCTGTTGGATTCTGATTGCTAGTATTTTGTTGAGGAGTTTTGCATCTATGTTCATCAGTGATATTGTTGTGTAGTTTTCTTTTTCTGTGACATCTTTGTCTGGTTTTGGTATCAGTGTGATGGTGGCCTCGTAGAATGAGTTTGGGAGTGTTCCTCCCTCTGTTATATTTTGGAAGAGTTTGAGAAGGACAGGTGTTAGCTCTTCTCTAAACGTTTGATAGAATTCACCTGTGAAGTCATCCGGTCTTGGGCTTTTGTTTGTTGGAAGATTTTTAATCACAGTTTCAACTTCAGTGCTTCTGATTGGTCTGTTTATATTTTCTATTTCTTCCTGGTTCAGTCTCGGAAGGTTGTGCTTTTTGAAGAATTTGTCCATTTCTTCCAGGTTGTCCATTTCATTAACATATAGTTGCTTGTAGTAATCTCTCATGCTTCTTTGTATTTCTGTAGTGTCTGTTGTTACTTCTCCTTTTTCATTTCTAATTCTATTGCTTTGAGTCTTCTCCCTTTTTTTCTTGATGAGTCTGGCTAATGGTTTGTCAGTTTTGTTTATCTTGTCACAGAACCAGCTTTTAGTTTTATTCATCTTTGCTCTTGTTTCCTTCATTTCTTTTTCATTTATTTCTGATCTAATCTTTATGATTTCTTTCCTTCTGCTAATTTTGGGGGTTTTTTTGTTCTTCTTTCTCTAATTGCTTTAGGTGTAAGGTTAGGTTGTTTGTTTGAGATGTTTCTTGTTTCTTGAGGTAGGATTGTATTGCTATGAACTTCCCTCTTAGAACTGCTTTTGCTGAATTCCATAGGTTTTGTGTCATTGTGTTTTCATAGTCATTTGTTTCTAGGTTTTTTTATTTCCTCTTTGATTTCCTCAGTGATCTCTTGGTTATTAAGTAGTGTATTGTTTAGCCTCCATGTGTTTGTATTTTTTCCATTTTTTTTCCTGTAATTGATATCTAGTCTCATAGCATTGTGGTCGTAAAAGATACTTGATACAATTTCAGTTTTCTTAAATTCACCAAGACTTGATTTGTGACCCAAGATATGATCTATCCTGGAGAATGTTCAATGAGCACTTGAGAAGAAATTGTATTCTGTTGTTTTTGGATGGAATATCCTATAAATATCAATTAGATTTGCCTTGTTTAATGTATCCTTTAAAGTTTGTGCTTCCTTATTTATTTTCACTTTAGTTGATCTGTCCATTGGTGAAAGTGGGGTGATAAAGTCCCCTACTATGATTGTGTTACTGTCGATTTCCCATTTTATGCCTCTTAGCATTTGTCTTATGTATTGAAGTGCTCCTATGTTGGTTGCATAAATATTTACCATTGTTATATCTTCTTCTTGGATTGATCCCTTGATCATTAGTTAGTGTCCTTCTTTGTCTCTTGTAGTAGTCTTTATTTTAGAGTCTATTTTGTCTGATATGAATACTGCTACTCCAGCTTTCTTTTGATTTCCATTTTCATGGAATATCTTTTTCCATCCCCTCACTTTCAGTCTGTATGTATCCCTAGGTCTGAAGTGGGTCTCCTACAGACAGCATATATATGGGTCTTGTTTTTGTATCCATTCAGCCAGACTATGTCTATTGGTGGGAGCATTTAATCCACTTACATTTAATGTAGTTACCGATATGTATGTTCCTATTACCATTTTCATAATTGTTTTGGGTTTGTTATTGTAGATCTTTTCCTTCTCTTGTGTTTCCTGCCTGGAGAAGTTCCTTTAGCATTTGCTGTAAAGCTGGTATGGTCATGCAGAATTCTATTAGATCTTGCTTTTCTCTAAGTTTTTTAATTTGTCCATGGAATCTGAATGAGATCTTGCTGGGTAGAGTAATCCTGGTTGTAATTTCTTCCCTTTTATCACTTTAAATATGTCTTGCCGCTCCCTTCTGGCCTGCAGATTTTCTGCTGAAAAATCAGCCATTAACCTTATGGGGATACCCTTGTATGTTATTTGTTGTATTTCCCTTGCGGCTTTTAATATTTTTTCTTTGTATTTAATTTTTGATAGTTTGATTAATATGTGTCTTGACATATTTCTTCTTGCATTTATCATGTATGGGACTCTCTGTGCTTCCTGCACTTGATTGGCTATTTCCTTTCCCATATTAGGGAAGCTTTCAACTATAATCTCTTTAAATATTTTCTCAGTCCCTTTCTTTTTCTATTCTTCTTCTGGGACCCCTATAATTGGAATGTTGATGCAGTTAGTGTTGTCCCAGAGGTCTCTGAGGCTCTCTCCAATTCTTTTCATTCTGATTTTCTTTATTCTGCTCTGCAGTAGTTATTTCCACTATTTTATCTTCCAGGTCACTTATCCATTCTTCTGCCTCAGTTATTCTGCTATTGTTTCCTTCTAGAGAATTTTTAATTTCATTTATTGTGTTGTTCATCATTGTTTGTTTGCTCTTTAGTTCTTCTAGGTCCTTGTTAAACGTTTCTTGTATTTTCTTCATTCCATTTCCAAGATTTTGGATCCTCTTTACTAATTACTCTCAATACTTTTTCAGGTAGACTGCCCATTTCCTCTTCATTCGTTTGGTCTGATGTGTTTTTACCTTGCTCCTTTTCTGCTGTGTGTTTCTCTGTCTTCTCATGTGCTTACCTTACTGTGTTTGGGGTCCCCTTATTGCAGCCTGCAGGTTTGTAGTTCCCGTTGTTTTTGGTGTCTGCCCCTAGTGGCTAAGGTTTTTTCAGTGGGCTGTGTAGGCTTCCTGGGGAAGGGGACTAGTGCCTGTGTTCTCGTGGATGAGGCTGTGTCTTATGTTTCTGATAGGCAGGACCATGTCTGTTGGTGTGTTTTGGTGTGTTTGTGACCTTATTATGATTTAAGGCAACCTCTCTGCTAATGGGTGGTTTTGTGTTCCTGTCTTGCTAGTTGTTTGGCATAGAATGTCTAGCACTGTAGCTTTCTGGTTGTTGAATGGAGCCTTAGCATTAAGATGGCTATCTCTGGGAGAGCTTTTGCTATTTGATATTATGTGGATCTGGGAGGTCTCTGGTGGACCAATGTCTTGAACTCAGCTGTCCCACCTCAGAGGCACAGGCCTGACACCCTGCCAGAGCACCAAGACTCTGTCAGCTATGCAGCTCAGAAGAAAAGGGGGAAAGAAAGCAAGAAAGAAAGGAGGGAGGGAGGGAGGGAAGGGAAGGGAAGGGAAGGGAAGAGAAGGGAAGGGAAGGGAAAGGAAGGAAGGGAGGAAGAAAGGGAGGAGAAAAGGGAGAATGAAAGAGGGAAATAAAGGGAGAAAGAAAGAAGAGAGAAACCAAACCAAAAACAAATCCACCAATGATAACAAGCACTAAAAAGAATAGTAAAAACAAAATAAAGAAAAAAGAAAAAACTGACAGACAGAACCCTAGGACAAATGGTAAAAGCAAAGCTATACAGACAAAATCACACAAAGAAGAATACACATACACACTTACAGAGAAAAAAATTTTTAAATATATATATCTATATTTTAAAAAAATAAATTTTAAAAAGGAAGAGAGCAACCAAATCACTAAACAAATCTACCAATGATAATAAACTCTAAATACTAAACTAAGGTAAACATAAAACTGGGAACCAGTCAGTCACATACAGCAAACCCCAAGTCTACAGTTGCTTCCAAAGTCTACCGCCTCAATTTTGGGATGGTTCATTGTCTATTCAGGTATTCCACAGATGCAAGGTACATCAAGTTGATTGTGGAGATTTAATCCGCTGCTCCTGAGGCTGCTGCGAGAAATTTCCCTTTGTCTTCTTTATTCACACAGCTCCTGGGGTTCAGCTTTGTACTGGCCCTGCCTCTGCTTATAGGTCGACTGAGGGCATCTGTTCCCGCCCAGACAGGACAGGGTTAAAGGAGCTGCTGATTAGGGAGCTCTGGCTCACTCAGGCTGGGGGGAAGGAGGGGTACAGTATGCGGGGCAATCCTGTGGTGACAGAGGCCAGTGTGATATTGCAACAACCTGAGGTGCACTGTGTGTTCTCCCGGGGAAGTTGTCCCTGGATCATGGGACCCTGGCAGTGGTGGGCTGCACAGGCTCCCAGGACGGGAGGTGCAGATAGTGACCTGTGCTTGCACACAGGCTTCTTGGTGGCTGCTGCAGCAGCCTTAGATCTTCATGCCCATCTCTGGGGTCTGCGCTGATAGCCGCAGCTCGTGCCCTTCTCTGGAGCTCATTTAGGTGGCGCTCTGAGTCCCCTGTCCTCGCGCACCGTGAAACAATGGTGTCTTGCCTCTTGGTCAGGTGCAGACTTTTTCCCAGACTCCCTCCTGGCTAGCTGTGGTGCATTAGCCCCCTTCAGGCTGTGTTCACACAGGCAACCCCAGTCCTCTCCCTGGGATCTGACCTCCAAAGCTGGAACCTCATCTCCCAGCCCCCACCCATCCCGGCAAGTGAGCAGAGGAGCCTCTCTGGCTGGTGAGTACTGGTTGGCAGTGATCCTCTGTGTGGTGATCTCTCTGCTTTGCCCTCTGCACCCCTGTTTCTGTGCTCTCCTCTGTGGCTCCAAAGATCCCCCCACCAACCACCCCGTCTCCGCCAGTGAAGGGCCTTCCTAGTGTGTGGAAACTTTTCCTCCTTCTCGGCTCCCTCCCCAAGGTGCAGGTCTCATCCCTATTCTTTTGTCTCTGTTTTTTCTTTTTTCTTTTGCCCTACCCAGGTACGCAGGGAGTTTCTTGCCTTTTGGGAAGTCTGAGGTCTTCTGCCAGCATTCAGTAGGTGTTCTGTAGGAGTTGTTCCACATATAGATGTGTTTCTGATGTATTTGTGGAGAGGAAGGTGATCTCCATGTCTTATTCCTCTGCCATCTTGAAGGTCTCCTGCCCATCCTTGTTTTCTTACAAAGGAAGACATGATCCAATCTTTTCACCTTTGCTTCAGACTCCACCCATGGTCACCTTTTATGAGACTTTACTATTAATTATTCATTCTGCTTAATTTTCTATCTCTTCTTGTCTACTGATTCCTTCCCATAATTAAAATATGCTAAAATATTGCACATCCAAACATCATCAATTCCATGTGCTACTGTTTCCCTCTTCCCTAAATACAATGTCCTGAAGGAACTATCTACACTCACAGAATTCACTCCCATTCATTCATTAAACCACATTCATCTGTTTAACAGTTTCTGCTTCAGTAGTCTCCTTGAATGCACTAAAGACCTACTTGTTAAAGTTAATGGATACTTACCAACCTTTGTTTTAATTGAACTTACTTTAACTTTTTATGCTGTTTACCACTTCTTAAAATATTCTCTAAACTTCTATGAAAGCACATTGGCCTCATTTTTTTTCATACTTCTACTCTTTCCCAGTCTTCTATGCAGGCTCTTTCTTCTTTAAAGTTATCTTTCTTTTATTATCGGTGTCGTCAGGAATCTGTTAAGGGGCTTTTATCTTCTCTTTCATGGATTCAGATTCTACTATTTAAGAAAGTCCTTCAATTTTATCTTGAGTTGCAGTGACCAACAGCTTACTCAAAATTTCTATTTGCATGTTGGGTATGTACTCCAAACCCAGCACAGCCGAAGCTGAAGTCATTGTCTTCCTCACTTCAACAACCTGTTTGTCTCCCAGTGAATCACATTCTTGTCCTTCAATCTTCACACTCTTTCACTAGAGCCTTGATTTCCCAATGTGCTCTGTTTCCCATTTCAGCCACCCTTGTTCAGAACCACTATAATCTCTCATGTGGATGACTACTATAATCTGTTAACTATTTTTTCATCTTCTAGCTGGCCTCCACTCTTATCTTCTCCCTAGCCAGAAGGTAATTTCTGATATATATATTCAACCATTTCATACCTTGACTTAAAAAATGTTCCTGGGACTACTTATTTGAATTTGAACTAAGTCCAAACTCATAACATCCTTCATGTCATAGCCAAATACTGAATCATAAAAACTCATTTTAAATGTTTTGATGACTTTATAATTCTCACAGATCCTCCCTTAATCTTTTGAGAGTCAGATTCTTTTTTTATCTTGTTAAACAAATTTTGTTGAAAAAAAAGTCATAAAGACCTAAGAATTAAACTATTGGTTTTGTTTTTAAATACTTTTAATAATTAGTCATAATTTCAATAATAAGCAACGTAAAAAGTGTGTAATACAATAAGCTTCTTTTTATAATTTTAGTTTTATTTTTCTCAATAAAATTCTAACTGATGCAACTTCTTTCACTTCTTGCTGTTGTGGGGAAATCTCTTCCCCCCTTGCTTTACATTTCTGGATGGAAGGAGCTACAAATAGGATAATCATGGAATCTTGGCCTACCCCATCCCTAAGAAATGACTTACATGTTTCCCCCTTTTCTTTGAGTTATAACCTTGATATCCTCAGGAAACAAATATTCTCTACTCCTTTGTGTAGTAAATTTTATAGGGTCAAGTACCCATGGGGAACACATGTGGTTGTCCAGCCAGGACTGTGACTGTATGGGCTAGTCTAGTTAATTCAAGGTGATATATTAGCAAATCCACTTTCTAATGGACCTAAGCTGATATTCACTTTTTTTTTTTAATTGCTACCTGCTTGAACTGTTTCTCTGAGCACAACTGAGTAGGAAAATAGAATGTTATTTATTAACTTCCTGAAACATTAATATTTACTTAGAAATTTTGGTCTCCATTATAAGCAAATTCACTCCTTTCAGTACTAAATAGCATTAGAAGATGTGTTTCTCTTCTAACTAATCTGTGAATCACCATTCAATCCATACTCAATCCATACCTATGCCTCTTTTCCCCTAGGTACTCTTGTTTAAAGAAAAAAAATAGTTGACAATAGTAGCAACCTATTGTTGCACTTATGCAAATTATGATGCTAAATAATTTACATACATTTCCTTATATAAAACTCACAACATTCCTATGAAATAACTATAAACTCCCCCATTTTACTGAGACTCTTAATGTCTAAACAATTTGCCCAAAGTCACACAGTGGTGGAGTTGACATTTTAACCCAGGTCTAAGTGGTTTCACAGTGTAAGTTATATTATACTATTTTCCTAGTATAAGAATTTCTACATATTCCCTGCATATCACTCAACTTTTAGCCATCTTGAAGTTCACAGACATTTGAGTGTCTTTTCAGATAATTCCCCAAATGTGTATTCAGTAGCTCCATAAATATTTTTTGACCTTGTGATATATACTAGACACTAAAAATAAAAAGGTAAATAAAAGGAGTAAGTGTATTGGTAGGATGGGAGCATTTGGAGAAGCAAAATAAATAGACATCCACAATTCCTTGTCCACAATTATGAAACCTCCAAACCTCTGAAACCTGAAAATTATTTTGCAAATTGTCCAATCTGGGGACTTCCCTGGTGGCGTGGTGGTTAAGAATCCGCCTGCCAATGCAGGGGACACAGGTTCGATCCCTGGTCAGGGAAGATCCCACATGCCACAGACCAACTAAGCCCATGCATCACAACTACTGAGCCTGCGCTCTAGAGCTCACAAGCCACAATTACTGAAGCTTGCGCACCCCAGAGCCCATGCACCACAACAACTGAGCCCACATGCTGCAACTACTGAAGTCCACGGGCCTAGAGCCCAAGCTCTGCAACAAGAGAAGCCACCGCAATGAGAAGCCCACACACTGCTGCGAAGAGTAGCCCCCCCTCACCGCAACTAGAAAAAGGCTGTGTGCAGCAAGGAAGACCCAAAGCAGCCAAAAATAAATAAAAATTTTAAAAAATTGTCCAATTTAGCACCAACACATTACCTAAATTGGCATTAAGTTGCTTACAGTCTTCAGTGATCCCACTCAGTGTGACTGATCCATATATTTCATTACATATATATTAATGTGTTTGGTTACTAGATGTTATCCCAGATAATGTATACCATACTACCTTTCCAATATCCAAAAGAAAATAATTTTTGAAACCATCATGTCCTAAGTGTTTGGGATAAAAGATTATAGGCCAATAAATTATTACTAGTGCTATGGTAGTGGGTGTGCTTTAAAGGCCCTTAGGGACAGAGGAGGCAGAGAGAGCTTCAGGGAAGAGGTACTACTGGATCTAGTTTTTGAAGCATGAATACAAATTTGCCAGGCACCCAGACAGGAGGAAAAAACGCCCTGGAACTATTTGAAACAGCCCGAACAAAAATCGTGAGAGAGTAACTTGTGGTCAGGAGAAGGAGAATAGGTAGTAGAGTGGCAGAAGAATGAAGTTGGGTCAATAGCCAGGGGTCAAATCACAAAGACACTGTGGAATGCCATGCAAAGTTTAGATTTGACCAGATTGGGTAATTTGGAAGGATGTTAGGCTAAAAGAGGTAAGATGACCATTTACTAAGTTTCCAGAATATGACTTGATTCCCGCTACTCTGGTACAGTTGATAGTACAGCCTTTCACTTTCAAAAGTGACTTGGTTTGGATGAAGTATTTTATGAACCACATTAGTGAGAAGGGAGATGTGATATTGTGCATATATATTTAGTCTTCTTCCACAGTTCCTGGCTCACAGCTCCCAAAACCCTTAGAATTTCCTTAGTGATGAGAGCCATGTCTTTTAGGTTAATGAGGTGATTTTTGGACCCCACCTAAGGATGAGGGCTGTTTTCCAGAAGAATCAACCATGTGATTAGAGGGTTGGAACTTTCAGTCCCACCCCTGCTGACCTCCTGAGAAGGGAAAGGGGCTAGAGGTTGAATCAGTCACCAGTGGCCAATTATTTACTCAATCATGCCAATGTAATGAAGCCTCTATAAAAACCAAGAAGGATGGGGTTTGAGAGCTTCTGGGTTGTACATGCAGAAATTTGAGAATATTGTGCTCTGAGCTTCCATGCCCTTTCCCCATACTTTGCCCTATGATCTCTTCCATCTGGCTATTTCTGAGTTATATCCTTTTATAATAAACTGGTAATCCTTTTATAATATATCCTTATATCTTTTTATAGTAAACTGGTAAAGAAATTAGTTTCCTGAGTTCTGCAAGCTGCTCTGGCAAATTGATCAAACCCAAGGAGGGGTCGTGGGAACCTCCAATTTTTTGCCGGTTGGTCAGAAAACTACAGATAACAACTTGGATTTGCTACTGGCATCGGAAGGGAGGGGGGCAGTTATGCAGGACTGAACCCTTAACCTATGGAATCTAATGCTACCTCTGGTAGGCAGGTGTCAGAATTGAGTTGAACTGTAAGAACACCCAGTTGGTATCCAGAGAATTGTTAGTGGTATGGGAATTCCACCCCCCACACACACACAAGTTGAAACTGGGTCAAAGAACCTAAAAACAGGGGGCATTTTCAGTTATAGACTGAAAACTCTTTCTGTCCTTTCCTCTATCCCACATTGTCCTGCAGTTTCCTTATATCTTGGCTTTGGCTCCAACTGAGTTGAAGTTAACCACTGAAGAAGTTAATTGAGTTAAAATATCCAGAAAAATATAATGTAAGTGGAGCTGAAAACACACAAAAGTTATGAAGCCATCATTGGCTTCCTCCATTTTAAAACTGTAGTTAATAATCAGGAAGCACATTCATTTTATAATTTTTCTCTTTCCCTCAAGGTATGGTGCTAATGGATAATTTTAAAATGTAAAAATAAACTACAAAATATAAAATATGATCACACATTCCTCACCAATGGAATATAAATGGAAAATATATTCAATGTAGCTTTAGCTAGCAATTGAAAAATAAAGGAAAATATTAGTGTCTATGTATCATAGCATGTCAAAATTAATTTTTATTCTTATAATTAAGTAGCAATAAAAACTTGGAATTATTTCAATTTCTTAATGGATTTCCATCAGCTACAAATTGAGAGTTTAACCAGAACCATTTTATCTCACTAATCAGAGAAATAAACAACCTATCATTTCCCCATCAGGTCAGTGAAAATTAAAATACAACAATATTTCTCTGAAATTGTAGGAACTAGTAAACTTATATGATGTTTTTTGTTAGTCAGTCTGGGGTTCTTTTTGGAAATACCTAGTAAAGCTAAATAATGTGCGTAACATGTGACCCTGTGGTTCTATTTCTAGATATACTTTAGATAAATATTCACAAATATGCACAGGGACAAGAGTACAAGGATGCTCATTGTAGCTATGTTGTAATAGCAAACAGTGGGCATAATCCAAATATCCATCATGATGAAGTATTATGGAATGCTGTGACATGAAGTTAGACCTCAAGTATTGTTGAATTTAAAGAAAGCAAACTGAATAAAGAAATATGCAGTAGCCATTTATATTAAAAAATTGTATTAAATAATTCTATATTTTATAGTTACTTAAGAGATATTTGTTTTTATTAGTGCTTGGGCTGGACAGACACACACCAAACTGGGGTTAGTGGTTGCTTTGTAGGAGGGGTGGGACCTCCTGGATTTACAATGGTGGTTAAAGGAAATTGGATTTATTCTTTAGTTTTCTAGGGCTGCCATAATCAAGTACTACAGACTGGGTGGCTTAAACAACAGAACCTTATTCCTCAGAGTTTTGGAAGCTAGAAGTCTGAGATAAAGGTGTCAGGAGGGTTGATTTCTTCTGAGTCCTCTTCTCTTTGTCTTGTCGATGGCTGCCTTCTCCCTGGGTCTTCACATGGTTTTCCTTCTGTGACTGTCTTTGTCTTTATCTGCTCTTCTTATAAGGACACCAGTTATATTGGGTTAGGGCTCATCCATATGACCTAATTTTGCCTTAATTACTAATTTAAAAGCCTCTATCTCCAAATACACATTCTGAGGTACTGGGGTTTAGGACTTTAACTTATGAATTTGGAGGGGATGGAGGGACAGACACAATTAAGCATATAACATATTTCTAACATCTTTATTTAAAACAAAGCAACAAAAGAAATTGGTTTCATATTTGGCACTGATGCTAAACAAAGTTGTAAAAGAAAAGTATAAGGTTATCTAAATCTAGAAAAATTTCCCTCATGGGAAATCTATTTGGTCTTCCAAACTTTAAGAGTGCTATAACACCAGGTTGCTAACATTGGTTATTTTAGGAAGGTGAAAATGGAAGTGGGTAGGGGGATATTCTTAACATTTTTTAATGCTTTTACTTTTTAAAACAATTGTAGATGTGCAGAAAAATTTAGGAAAATACTACAGAGTTCCCATATTTCCCACACCCAGTTTCTCCTATTATTAACATTTTACATCAGTATGGTACATTTGTTACAGTTGATGAACTAATATTGATACACTGTTAACTAAAGTCCATATTTTATTCAGATTTCCTTAGTTTTTACCTAATGTCCTTTTTTTTTTTTTTTAACTCCAGGATTCCATCTAGGATACCACATTGCATTTAGTTGTAATGTCTCCTTAGTCTCTGGGTTATGACAGTTTCTCAGACTTCCTTTTTTTTGGACAACATTGGTGGTTTTTTGTAGAATGTCCCTCTACTGGAATTTGTCTTCTGTTTTTCTCATGATTAGATTCAGGTTGTTGGTTTGGGGAGGAAGACCACAAAGATAAAGTGCCATATTCATCACATCCTATCAAGGGTATTAACATGATTTGTCACTGTTGATGTTCCCTTTGATCACCTGGGTGAGGTTAGTATTTTTCAGATTTCTTCTGTGTAAAGTTACATCGTTTTTGCCCCTTTCCATACAAGTACTCTTTAGGAGAAAGTCACTTTGTGCATCCCACAGTTAAGGAGTGGAGAGCTATGCTCCACTTCCTTGAGGGCAGAATATCCACATAAATTTTTTGGCATGCTTTTGTATGAGAGATTTGTTTCTTCTCTGCCATTTGTTTATTTATACAATCATTAACTTTTTTTTTTACTATATCCCTTTTAATTATTTTACATAGTAAGCATATATTAATTTTGTAATTATTTTAATTTTAAAAATTAATTAATTTACTTATTTTTGGCTGCATTGGGGTCTTCATTATTGCGCATGGGCTTTCTCTAGTTGCAGGGAGAGGGGGCTACTCTTCATTGCAGTGCATGGGCTTCTCATTGCGGTGGCTTCTCTTCTTGCAGAGCATGGGCTCTAGTAACAAGAGCTTCAGTAGTTGTGGCACTCAGGCTCAGCAGTTGTGGCTCATGGACTGTAGAGCACAGTCTCAGTAGTTGTAGCACACAAGCTTAGTTGCTCCGTGGCATGTGGGATCTTCCCAGACAAGGGCTTGAACCCGTGTCCCCTGCATTGACAGGCAGATTCTTAACCACTGCACCACCAGGGAAGTCCTTGTAATTATTGTTAAATAAGAATATTTTAAAGATATTTAGATAAGAAATCATCAACCAATTTTGGACTTTAGAAATTAGGAGCATGAAAGCTTATTAGAAAGGACCTATGGAGTTTGAAAATACAAATAATTGTGCACCCATTCTCTATTAGTAATGTGTTATTCTCATTTACACCATAGAAAGCAGTTTATACAAATATTTAACATTACCTGCTTAGAGAGTAAGAAGGTTGCATCTTTAGATCCAACATGAAGCAAACAGAAGCCTTTCTAGTTGTATACAGTTTCAGAGCATCTTAAGCTTCATGACTTCAAGGCAGGTTGCATGTAGCTAACCTTCATTTTGCAAACTCTTGGAACGTTTGTACTATACTTGGAAATGATATGTACATATCATGCTTTTCTTGTATACAATTGGAAACTTTCTGGGAAAGAAATTTTTGTCTCCTTTGAGAATTTCCAAACATAATTATTAATATTTCCTCCCTACAAAGATACTTAAAAGTAAATTTTTGAAACTCTAAATCAGCAAACTATTAATAATAACCATAATATCAAATTATCCCACTGTTGCTGCCCTATTACATACACTATCAATGACTTAATATTTCTTTACATTGTAATTTTTTCCAGATATTTCAGTCAGCCTGTTAGCAGTTGTTGTCAGCTTTTGTGGCCTGGCCTTGTTGGTTGTTTCACTTTTTGTCTTCTGGAAGTTGTGCTGGCCTTGCTGGAAGAGCAAACCTGTGACTTCCAATGTCAATACCCTTCCACAGAGCATGTCAAGTGCTCCCACTGAAGTTTTTGAGACTGAAGAGAAAAAAGAGGTTAAAGAAAATGGAGAACCAGCACTAAAAGCTATTGAGCCTGCAATAAAAATCAGCCACACTTCCCCTGATATCCCAGCAGAAGTCCAAACTGCTTTAACAGAACATTTAATTAAACACGCACGTGTGCAAAGACAAACTACTGAGCCTACATCTTCATCCCGGTAAGGAAAGATCAAATATATAAAACTATTTGTGATGTGTGTGTGTGTGTGTGTGTGTGTGTGTGTGTGTGTGTGTGTTGTATGTGATTTTCTAAGAGAAAAACTGAGGTGGGAAAGGAGAAAAGAAAAGACAAACAGGAGAATGAGAAAGACACAGGAAACAGATAATAGAATAAGGAGGGAATTGGCAGGACAGAATAAATAGGGATGAAGAGACAGAAATTAAGGACAAAGAAGCCAAACAGAGAGCAGTACCATGAAAAGGGCTTACTGGAATTTGAGCTTTCATTAAAATCATCTAATTAGAGTTTTGTTTTGTTTTGTTTTTTGCGGTACACGGGCCTCTCACTGCTGTGGCCTCTCACGTTGCAGAGCACAGGCTCCGGACGCCCAGGCTCAGTGGCCATGGCTCACGGGCCCAGCCGCTCCGCGGCATGTGGGATCCTCCCAGACCGGGGGCACGAACCCGTGTCCCCTACATCGGCAGGCGGACTCTCAACCACTGCGCCACCAGGGAAGCCCGAGATTATTATTTATTGACTTTTTCCTTTGAAATATCATTGTTTGATCATTGCTATTTGCAGTCTTTCAATTTAGTTTAAAACAACAAATAAATATCAAGAAAACAGCCATTTGCAATGCGTTTCATGAAATCATCCACAAGTTCACAGTCAAAACTGAGTAACAGAGACTAATGTTTCGTCTACAGTTGTTTAGCACCTACCCCATAAACTGCTGGAAAATTTCATTGCTTATTTGAACTCACATAGACCAAACTCTTATACTGGTGAAAGTATGGTAAGTTCCACAAGAGCTTTGGTGAATATCGAGCATAGCAAGGCGTGTACATGAAAGGAAGGAAGAGGGAGACCTCCTTAAGGAGATACATTTTAAGGAAGTGCATTTTAACTCATCCTGGAAAAATCAGCAGAAGTTTGCTTGGAGGAAAATAATTTGCTGTGGTGTGTATTGAATTGTGTTAACTGTAAAGGGAAAAAGATTCTTGTGAAAAAACATTTTTTCTACTAAGTATGATCTTCAATCTTTAACATGAAAAACATGTTAGTAGCAGTGTTCCTCTGATTCCCAGAAGTAGCAACTAAATTTACACTAGGACAGGGTAAAAATCAATAGCAATGGGGGTGAGTGCTGTTTTCTGCTAACTAATTGACTTCCTAATCTTACCTTCCTACTTCTCTAAATCAAAGATGCATCCAAGCTTTCTGACATGACATACTTTTTGTGGGCTTGGAAATCTATCAAGTTGAAAAACTTCATGGGTCATGCTTGCTACTAGGATTGAAAGAATATTCAATATATCTTTTATAAAATAGAAAAGGATTGTATCTATAAATAACTTGTCTTCTTTCTGAAATAAATTCCAGAGGGATGAGTAAGAATAATTGTTACTTCGGGGATGAGAAACTTTGGGGTAAGGAGGATGGATGGAGGTCTTATACTTTTCTGAGCTATTTAAATTTTATAACCAAGGTATGCCTCATATTTAGTTATTATGTTGACAAGTTTTCCTGAGCAGTGCATTTGAGTTCATTTTTATAATCCAGTATACATTCATTTAAATTTATTTATGGATATTTAACTATAAAATAGTTATCCCATGTGTCACTTCTTCATATTTATAGGAAAAACTGCTTCAAAATTACCTCATGTGGTTGGTTACTTCATTGTCGTTACTATCAGAACTGAAAACTGTGGCCAACTATGGTATTTAATAAAGCCTTAACATACCCAGAAATTTCAGGGTAAAAATGTTCAATTAACCTACAAAATATTTTTTTAAAATATTGATAATGGCTATGACAATATATCAACTTAGTATTCAGAATTATTCAACTCTTTTAGTTGATAAATGCACCCTACATAAGGACACTCAATTAATGAAGACAAATTGAGGTAAACTATGAAAATAGCTTGCCTTTCTTTGTGCAGAGTTTTTTTTGGAAACCTCAGAAAAATGAAGTACTATCTCCAAAATATTATTTGCTGAATGTAAACATACAGCTTATCTGATTATCCCTAGCTAGGGGAGAATGAAAGAATACATACTGAGAACACATGTGTGAAGACTTGGTTTTGGTTGCAGAATTGGTTTCTAGAAATGAAATGCAATAGGGAATGACAACAGGTCATTTTAGCCCTGGATTTCTCAGTTATTACATGAAATTGAAGAAATCAGAAAAAAAAACTTTTCTCTCAATCTTAAAAATTGGATTGTACATGTACATCTCATATTTTCTTAAGAGAAAAAGTGGAATACAAATTCATAGTTCTGCTAGAATTTTGATATAATTTCATTGACCTCTTTGAATTTCCTTGTTTATGAGTGGCTGAAGAAGGAAGAAAAAAAAGTATTGTTTTTGAGTGCCTGCAATTTAGTCACTGTGCCAGGCATCCTTCCTGATAATCCTCTGCCAGCCTGTATGAAGTAAGTATTATTAATTATCCCCATTACTTGTGAGTTAACTGAAGCCCAGAGAGAGTTTAAAAATTGCCTAAAGCCATGCAGCTTGTGAAAGTTAGAATTCAGATTTATCCAGATTGATGGAACATGTTTTAAGAGTTAAAGCCAAGGGAATATGGATTTTTGCAACCAAAGATTGTTAAAGTCTGCTGCGGACAGGTAGTTTGGAGGTTGGAGAATGAGGGCCACTTCCTGCTCATTCTGCTCAGTTAGAAATGTGGAATTATATGTGGTTATCACGAATAACAAGGGTCATGAGTTTAATCTATTTGGCCTTGGGATGAATTCCTTGTAGAAAACTTGATTATTCCTAGTTCTCAAAACCCCTCATCTATATAATTACTTCATCATACTAAAAATTACCTTTATATAGAGAGGAAGGGGAAATTGCTGAGTTTATTATGCAGACAGAGAGATCCAGGGCACATCATTATAAATCAGATTATTCTGCTCAAATGCTAACTTTTCACTGAGGTCTAGCAAATCAGAACCGCCCCCTGCCCACCACCCCACCACTCACACACGCACACACAGTAAATTTAACTTTAATGCTTGGTTTCCTCACCTTATTAATATATCCTAGCTCTAGTCTGGTGTTGGGACTCCATTTTATTTGGCTCAGACAATAGATGACATATCCTCTCAAGTTTTATTTGTCACTATTCTTAAGCAGCATCTTGATTAGTTAACAGCATTGCTGGAAACTGCCACATTTCCCAAGTTCTCATCCTCCTTTTCAAATACCCGGACATTCGGCCCCATCAGCCTGCTGGCAGCCAAACAACCCAACAGACGTCTGTGTTTTTCTTATTATTAACATTATTATCACATCTGTCTTGATTGACTGTTGATTCATCCAATAGCCTTACTCAGTAGATACAGTCAACAGATATAACTTTTAGGTATAGTCAGTGTATTCTACATACTCTGTCCACTCTGCAAACTCTAGTGAACTGGAAAAAAATCCACAACATAATGCAGAGAGATAAGATACCAACTTCAATATAAGGAACTACAAGTGCAAACTATGTGGTGGAGAATGTGGAATTAAGATAATTAGAAAAATCATTTTTAGCTGAGGTATGGAGAAGTCCCATTAAACTGAGACCAAAGGAAACTAGGAATTCACATAAAGACAATTGGAAAAGGGTATGCATTCCAGATGGAAATATTTTATGTGAAAAGACACAGAACAGCAAATCTTATCATGAAAACAGCAGGTACGTTGCCTTGATCAGAAAACAGATGTCAGTGGAGGAATAATGGAAGATAAAGTCAGCTGGAATTAAAGTCTGAGGAGGCCTTGGAATCATGGCCAAAATTGTTCAAGGTCTGTCCTGTCAAAAATATTTGCAGCAGAAGAGTCCCTTGGATAAAGAGCTGTGTTTTAGGAAAATTAATTTGACAACAGTTTGTAGGACAGACCATAGAAAAAGGCATCTATTTTGAAAGTAATATAGTAGTTCAGGCATGATAAAAATCTTATAACATTTTGAGTCCATACTGCCCCACACATATAGCTCTGCACTGCCTTCTTAGGCAGAAAACCTGCCAATTTTATTTCTGTACTGATCTTGATACCTAGACAAAGCACTGTAGGAACTCAGGGTATATTTGTTGAATTTTAAAAAATCAGTAAATGAATTTTATGACTTCATTTTATCTATCCAAATGGATCTTTCATGGTTGCCAGTTAGAAGGGTGCTTGGTCTTTTTATCATCCTCCTGTAGACCTCAACTCTCTGCCTGTGTGCTTTTGCTTATGCTGCTTCCCTTGTCTAGAATGATAAACTCTTTTTTATCCACTATAAGATCTTTAAGGAAAATGCATCTTTTTCTGTCCAATTATAAGCTATTGTCCTTTAAAGCCATAGCTACAGTCTAGCAATTATTTATTTTCTTAATGTTGAGCTCTAGCTGTGTGCCAGAACTGAGATGTTAATTTCTCAAAGAACAAGTCTGTATAACCCACTTCAATGTGCTCCTAATTTCTTCACTGGGTAGGTGCATAATAAGCATCAAGTGAGTGATTTGGATTGACTGATGATCTCTCCACTTTGCTTTGCTTCTTTAAAGACAGTATCAGATGGTGAGATAAACAGTGCTAATATTAGAAGAAGGTTAATGATGGTATACTCCCAAGGATGAGTATGAGGACCTATTTTCTGTGCATTCATTAATAGTGTGAAATGAGGTGAATTGTAAGCGGCAAAATATTTGTTGAGGATGAGAAATCATGTAGGTTAGCCACTGTTAGAGAGGATTCTAAGTACCTACTGAAAATAATTTGGAAACCTAGTGACAGATCCATTTGAACATGAACAAAAGCATGACATGGAAAGAAATCATTGACTCATATGTGCTGATGGATTTACAATTAGCTATGGTTGTTTAGAAAAGTAATTCTTAATATTATCACACATAAAGTCAGAAAGAGCACTCAATGTAGATTGTTAAAAGAGAAATGAAGAATTACATAAAAATATGTAATACTAGAGTGCATAGTTTTCTTTGAGATTTTTTAAAAAGTTAAGTCCTTCTCAAAAGATAACAAAAATTGCAATTTTCATTCCAAGATACTGTAAGGAGTGGAAGACAAGATGTTACACAAAGGAAGAATTTAAATGGTATTTAACCAGCTAGGATATCAAGAAGCAGTGCTTGGCCAGAACAATAGAGAACCTGAGATCTAACTCCTTGAAATAAAAGTTCATAAAACATGCTGTGCCGGTGCTTGAGGTGGTTAAATAATCTCCGCTATGAAACATATGTATCTGGTATATAAACTAACTTCTGAAATGGGGTGGCTCTTTGATCCAAGGTCAGAGATAAAACCTTATAAAATGTATTCAAACTTGGAGAGTTTGTTTTCTGGCACTGATAAATATTATCTCCTCTTTACAAGCACTAATTATAAATTGATTAGGACCTTCTTCTTCATAGTACAAATAATTCTTGGGAAGTTGACTTTTATTAGTCACAAGAATCTTGTAGTAAATTATTTCATACAAACTCCAACAGACATTTCTTGAATCCCAGCATGTGTTTATTATGAAATTCATGAAAAGATTAATAATATTTAGTTATGCTATTATAAAGACTACTAGTAGAAGGGTTGGGGATTGGAAGGTACATCTGAAACAAGTGATTTCAATACACTCTTTACAGTATGCTCAAGGAGATGTGGAGGAACAGAAGGAGGGACCCAGGGTGGTAGGTCAACTCAGTTGGAGGACTACAACATTTTTCTTCAAATCCTAGCTGACCTCTCTAGGAGAGAGGCTCATGATAGCCAGCAACATACTTCCAAGTAAGGGAAGGCCTAAATGACAAATTGAGCATAGAAATTTAGAGCTAGAATACATAATTAAGGTCAAAAGACCTTATAGGGACCTAGCAATACCAAACAGAATATTCTTGGATTTATTATTCTGACAAGTAGTTATTCTGAGTTTTTTTAAATTTAGGCTTCATTTTATATTACTTCTTTTCTTTAATATAAAATATTATGTTCTCAGAACTTTATTTGTAGATCAAAAACTACCAACCTAATTACTTCATACTCTATTCCTTTAAATATATGCTGGATCAAAAGCAATTGCTTATCATCTCTTGTTATGATTTGTAAACCTTTTTTTTAACATGGTGAAAGGCCAAGGGACAAGTATTTACAGAATAAGAACATTCATTTCCTTAATTACGATTAAAAAACAAGTTTCCTGTCAATTCTTTGAATAGAATAAAGATAAGTTACTTAAATTAATTTTAAGCATTACATTGCATAATTGAGAAGAAAACCAGTTTTTTCTCGAAACAGCTTTTATTATGATTGGATTGTTAGTCATATGGCTAAATTCTTCAGGGAAAATTTTTGACTTATTTATTCAACAGTATTTATAGAACACTTGTTATGTGCCAGGCATTTTTCTAGACATTTGATACACATTAGGGAACAAAACTCAAAATTCCCTACCTGCATTCTTGTGGAGAGGAACCAAACAACATAACTAAGTCAGTTACATGATGTTTTAGAAGATAATAAGTTCTGTAGAAAATAATAGTGCAAAATAAAGGGGTTGGTAGGTCTGAATGAGGAGATGGAAGGGTGGTCCATGCTGGTGTTTGTGGAGAACTTTCCTTGTGGAGAAGGGAACCACTGCAGACGTCCTGAAGGTGGAATCTGCCTTTTGTGTCCCAACCACAGCAAGGAAGCCAGTGTAGGTGTAGCAGAGAGAACCAGGTGGAGAATGCTAGGAGAAAAATCAGAGAGGTAGTAGGACCCAAACCACTTTTGGCTTTTACTCTGAGTAACATGCAAAGCCACCAGAAAGTTTTTAATCAGAGGAGTGTCATGATCTAACTTGTTTTGAAAGGATTACTCTGTTGTTTTGGGTATATACATTGAAGGAGGCAAAAGGATAGAAGCAGAAAGAACACTATGGAGGCTGTAATCCAGGCCAGAAGTGATGTTGGTTCAGAGCAAGGAGATGGTAGTTAATGATGGATATATATATCTATACCCTGATTGGATTCAGGATATACTTTGAAGATAGAACAAACAGACTATGACACATTAGCTTGGGCATATGAGTAAGAAAAGAGGAGTCAAGAATGACTGCATGTTTTGGCCTGAGCGTCTGGAAAGATAAAATTGATAAACATGAGGCTGTGAATGGAGTGAGTTTGGGAGCCAAAAACAGGAGATATGGGACTGTTGTGTTTAAGGATTTTGTTAGAAATCTTAGTGGAAAAATTGAGTAAGCAACCAGATAATAACTCTGGAATTCTGGAGAGAATCTGCGAAACATACGTAAACTTGGAGTCCACATAGAGATGGTGTTCAAAGCCAGGAGATGATATCATCAGAGAGGTGAGTGTAGATAAGAAAGAGAAAACCAGAGATGAATCCCAGAAGTACTCCAATATTAAGACATCAGGAACAGCATTGTAGACTGAGAAGTCGAGACTAGTGAAGAAGGAAAACCAGGAGGGTATAACCTGAAAGCCAAGTGAAGAGAGTATGTAAACAATCAGGAGTGATTAACTGTCAGGTGACTATTGTAAGGTCAAGTGGGGTGAGGACCATGGATTGACCGCTGAGTTTAGCAATGTTGGGGAGACATTATTGACATTTTCAAGAGCTATTATGTCAGAATTGGTATGTGAAAAACTAGTTAGAGTGAGTTTATATAGAACGGGAGAAGATAAATTGGACAGTGGATGTACTATCCTCAACTCTTTCAAGGAGTTTTGCTGCAAATGTGCTAGAGAAACAGCAGTACAGAGAGAGGAAGTAGAATGAATGGAAGGTTCCTATAAGATAGCAGAAATAACAGTATCCTCTTGTGCTGATGGTAATAATCCAGCAAAGAGGCAGACTTAATAATGCAGGAAGCAAAGAAGAGCAGTCTTTAAGGTGACATGAGAGAAAATGGGATTTAATATACAAGTGGAGGGATTGGCTTTAGATAATAGCATGGGTAATTAATCATATCAGAAAGGTAAAATATATGGATACAGATGCTGATAACAGGGTTGATGAGGTGGAAGATTTCTGCTCTTTGCTTCAACCTCATTAGTGAAATAGGAAGTAAGGTCATTAATTGAGATTGGGAATGAGGAAGGTGTTAGAGGTTTGAAGAAAGGTGAGAAGGTGTGAAATAGTCTTGTGAATCTAGCAGTTTGAGAGGGAGAATGGTTTGCTGTTCAGTGTTAGGGTTTAATGAGGAATGTGGTCATGAATTTAAAATGGAACATTGAGATTTCTTTTATGTTCTTCTCTAGTTGTATTCACTTGCACAGGTACAGGTATAGAAATGATGGAAAGTTGAATTCAACCAGGACTGTGGTTTTGCCCTGCAACTAAGAAGGTAGAGAGCAACAAGAGAATTGGGAATGTATGTGTGAGAGTGGCTCTATTGATTAACAACGGAAATGAAACTGGATAACGAGGGAAAAGTGACATCAAGGAACTAGGGATTATGAAATAGTGATAGAATCAGTGTATTGGAGGTTCTTGTGAGTTGGAAAAGTTATTTGAATTGGAGTATAAGAGGGTGTGAGCTGGAAAGAGGTGTTGCTCAGAGAGAAGCATGTGTGAAATTGGGGTTGTGGAGAGTTTGCAGCTAATAATAATGACGAAATCTGGCTATGCACATGGTAGTAACTGAGGTAAATAGAGAACATTATTAGAGGAGAGAAATTAAAAGAACCTAGAGGCCAAGTAGTTGGAAGAAACTTGTTCACTGCTAGGAGTCGAAGCAAAAACATTGTCAAAGAGAGTTAGTGAACCAAGTGATTAAAATCACTTTAAAGGGAGTGATTTGAGTATTAGTAAATGACTAACAATAAGTGGTAATGGGGATATGATCTGTTGACTTGAGTTTTAGAGCCTGGAGTGGTGTATTAGGGAGAATGATGTGAATGTGGTAATGAAGGACAAGAGGAATGGATAACTTCACTTCTAGGACCAATGGAACAAGGATTATTGCAAAAATATCAACCACCACATGAGAGGGGCACAGAGCAAACTGTCCTTGGGGAAGAATCAGGCTTCTACTAAGCAATAATGTGAGAAGAACATTTAAAGAAGAGATTAAAGATATAGAGGATTGTGCTGACATCAGACAATGAATTAATTTCAAAAATTCCTTGTGGTATATTATACAACTTAGTCTGCCTTCATATATGTAGTGCCCTGCATGGTATATGCTCAGATATTTTTGTGCTGAATGAGTCACTCTTGTCATTGTTTCAAATTGAATGGAAAAAATAGGAAACAAATAAAGATGAAAACTTTGTTTACCAGAAAATTAATTTAGTCTTATTATTTGAGCCTCCTTAGCTATAAAACAGGGTTACAACTTTTAATATATGGTGATAGTTTCCTATATAAATATTATTAATATTAAAACAAAGAGAGATGAACTCCTTGTAAATATATTGAATAAACAAATAAAACGCACCTCTTATTTCTCAAGCAGTACCTAAGATAAATTTAATAGTTAGTAAAGACACTGCAAGTAAGAGTAGGAGGATATAGGTTTCCCACTTAAGGAAGAAAGAACTGCTGCAGCTGAGAAGTGAGAGTCAGAGGGAATCTGTTGTCCAGGGTGGTAGACCAGGACATGCTCACACAAGAATGACTTTGTGCCAACTCTGTATCCCCAAACAGGAAACCTAGATTTGAGATTGTCAGAACCAGAGAGTTCATTATGGCATTTGCCCTTCAGCTCCATGTGTCCTAAACTCTAATGATAATTATTAGCAGTATGAAAAATGGTAGGTTTCAAAATTATCTGTAATATCTCATTTGACCTTCACAACTATGAAAGGATGGTTTTATGGATGAGGAAAGTACACATCAAAAAAGTGAAGTGACTTGCCCAAAGTTGCTGTTACTCCATAGGGAGGCTGGGACCAAACTATAGTCTGATTTCAGTCCAGCATTTTTTTAATCTCATCTCAGTGTAATGCTCTTCAAGCGCTTTCTCCTGGGTAGTGTGGAAAACTTGGCACGGTTTCCAGTGAGATTCCAGGACTCTACTCACACATTAACCAAAGCAGCTCTGTCCATACATGTTGAACTTCTGGTCTCTGATTTTGTTTGAAAGAAAGGATCTGTTGGTGAAAAAAATATTTGAAAATTACCATATTAATACATTTTATTCCTATGGCATCAGATAATATTGACTATATCTAGTAGTTACTCTCAGATGTTTCAGGTAGGGTGGGAAAAGTTTCTCCTTCTCCATCTGGAAAAGTACTTATGCGGTGCCTTCCTAGGTTTGAAGGGTAAGAGTGCTGTCAGTAACAGTCAAATGGCCTGTACTTTAATTGGTTGGTATTTGTGTGAGACTAAATAGACACTTACCACTGTCATTCCAAAAGAGAAAAAAAAATTCAAGAAGATAAAGAGGATCTGTGTTGTCATGGCAATAGTTTAACATTGTAATAATTAAAGCTTCTCTTAACTGACTAGCTAAACTGTGACTTAAAACATGAACTATTTACTCTATAATTAGGGCACTGGCTTACTAGAACAAAAATGTTACTGCTTTTTGATTCTTGTTAGAAGGGGCTTTACAGCTGCCCATTTAGATTCAGTGGCATAAGAAATAAATTATTGAATTTTTAGGGAGAGGATAGAAGCTTAAATTATATTATGTTGAAAAGCATTAGGGAGGTGAAATTATAGATCAATTTATTTTAAAAAAGGAATTAATTTCTTGGGGGCTTTTTGCTCACAAAAATAAAAAAAAATTTAAAATTGTTGCATAAGTGAAAGTGATTTTGGCAGAAATATTAGATTGTTTAGTAAAATATTCTAAATCTCTTAAGAATATTGAATGTATTAACTGGATTATACTAGACCTCTTTAATAATTCACAGCGACACATACTACCTGTATTCCTTTCTAAATTCTTATTATTTCTTAAATGCTCCCTGATGATTCCCTGACCCTAATTTAAGCCTCTGATCTTGTATATCTGGAATAGATTCAGGATCAAAATACATTTCATAGCATGTTCAATGCATTAAAATGGGATCAATCTGAGAATCAATCTGGGGAAACAGATCACTTCAAGCTTTAAGTAACTTAGTAAAGACTTTTACGTATATACTCACTTAGATACTGAAACTAAAATATTGGGTCTTAAATTCAGTATAGTTTTAATTAGGAGCTTATTCCCTCATCTGAGATAAAGTTATCCTAGTTTGTTTCTTTATATAGAAATAATTTTTCAATTATGATCAAGTGGAAAAAGGTATAACAACAAGCATAAAGGATTTTGAAGTAAGTGCTGGAGAGACATTGAATTTAAGAGAGAGATGAAAGAAGGAAAGCCAAGCTGAAGGCTACTGTAGAAAGCAAAGTATGAGATGATGAGGATATGGACCAAATAGCAATGGAAATAGAGTAGAATGGACAATTATATGAGATGTCTCAAAGCAAAAAATCAACAGGACTTAGAAAATTAAGCAAATCCCATGAAATAAAGGAAAAGTGATTCAAACAAGCATAATGCAGGATTCCAAGCATAAGTGACTGACAAAAATGTTAGAGCTATTGTCAGAGATTGTGGAAGAGTGAACTGGTTTGAAAGCAAAATAGAGAAAATAATTAGTTTGCTTGAGTTTGGGGCAAAATTAGGACATTTGTTTAGAATCCCCCTTCAAGACAAAGAGATATGGAACTAGGATTTTGTCTATCTGAGATATATCTAGGGAATCACCAGATTAAAGGTAGTAATTATAGCCCCAAAACTGATTATTAGTCTGATGGAGTGATTGAGAAGAGAAAAGAACAAAAGACCTGGAACCAGACCTTGAGGAAACACATAAGTTGACATAGCTCACGCTAGAAATCATGGAGAAACTATGAGAAGCAGATCTTAATGCAAGTCACATTTATGAGCCATTAGTAAGCTGATACACCTAATGTTCTGGAAATGTTGGAGAGATAAATAGTAACAGTGAGTATAGGACATTCAGTTTGAATTTTAAGAACTATTATTTAGCCCCAAACTCTAAAATTCTACAGTCTTTTAATCCTTAAGAGTTTCTGAAGCCCACTCCATGTTGAAAAAAGGAAAATGTACTCATTTTTTTCTGTCATAACTATATATTCTTTTGAAAAATACACATTCATCTAGTTATCTTAAGTATTAGAAATAACACAGCATAAGAATATGTGGACTTATGTTTTTTAATATTGTCATCACTAAAATGGGAAATTCATAAGACCAAAATATCCAGATGAAAAGAAATCAGCCATCTGAATGATTTGTTTACATAATGTTTACATCTAGATACACCCAGGTAACATTTTGTAGAATATTGAACTTTTTTGGTAATCATCTTTCTTTACAATTGTGTTTAAAAGTTTTGTGCTTATTATGGTACATAAAAATACCAAAAGCTCATAAAAATGTACATATGTGTGTTTTAGGTGTTTCTATAATTTTAGGAGAGTTTTTCTTTGAATATTGCATTCCTGGTTTTTCAAAAGTAACTCGTGTGTGTGTTTGTGTGTGTGTGTGTGTGTGTGTGTGTGTGTGTGTATCCATCTGTTTATTGCTGTAGATATAATGCTCCCATTATCCTGGGTGTGGGGTAGAGTTTATATGCCACTGTATATAACATTATCATCAAAATGATCTACTTAAACGATTTTGTGTGTATGTGTGTGTGTACAGACACAATTCCTTCAGAAGACACCTACCAAGGCAAATGCAGGTTTCCAGTGTTGATTTTGGCATGGGCACAGAACCCATTTTACAAAGAGGAGAAACAACAACCAGCATTGGGAGAATAAAACCAGAGCTCTACAAACAGAAATCAGTTGACTCTGAGGGCAACAAGAAAGAAGATGTCAAAACCTGTGGGAAGCTTAACTTCACCCTCCAGTATGATTATGAAAATGAACTTCTAGTTGTTAAAATTATCAAAGCCTTAGATCTCCCTGCTAAAGACTTCACAGGAACTTCTGACCCTTACGTGAAGATGTATCTTCTTCCAGATAGGAAAAAGAAATTTCAGACCCGTGTGCACAGAAAAACTTTAAATCCTGTGTTTGATGAAACTTTTCAGTTTCCTGTAGCATATGATCAACTAAGCAATCGAAAACTACATTTCGGTGTGTATGACTTTGACAGATTTTCTAGACATGACATGATTGGGGAAGTGATTTTTGATAATTTGTTTGAAGCCTCTGATCTCTCCAGGGAAGCCACAGTATGGAAAGATATTCATTGTGCTACCACAGTAAGTTATAATTCCACCAATGTATTCCTTTTTATTTGACCTGCAGTGATATATAAAACTAATTTTTACCCACATTAGTTCTACAAATTAGGGAATTTATGTCCTAAATACCTGCAAACAGAGTATGTGATTACATACATACATAATAATTCAGACACTTAACACTATGTAGGTAACATTAGTGATTGTATAAATAAAATAATCTTTTCCTTCAACATCTAACCTTTGTTTCTACACTTCCTGTTTGGGGAAATTCATTACTTCACTGTATTGGACATTTCTGGTAATTTGCCAAAAATAGGCTTTTTCTCTTGTAAAATATTTATCTGTAACCTATTATCAGCACTCAATTTCCTCATAGTTATTATTGACTTTCATTATTTAAGATGATTTTGTTCCTCAGATTAAACCTAAAACGTACTTTGATGCCACTGGAAACTCCTTGATTTGGTCTAAAACAGCCCATTCCTTCAGGAGATTTTGTGGAATTGATAAGATTATAGCATTTGAAACGCTGAATGATCAAGAAGTAATTGTTTACATTAGAACTTTTCCTTTACATTACAAAATGCTTTTTCTGATTATAAAATAATTTAATATTGAAAATTTTAGAAACAGGGTAAAAAACATAAAATTAAATAATCCATAATGCCATGAATTATATGTAAAAACTTGGCATATTTCTTTCTACTTTTTTTTCTATGAATGTTTTAAAATAATTAAGATCAAACCAAGTTTAAATTTTTTCACACTCACTTTTTTTGTGCTATATATGTTTTAGTACATGATGTTTAAATATATGATCCATTTTCCTAACCATTCTTTTTTTGTTGGACATTTGAATTAGGCATAAATTTTGTTAGACTAAAAATTTGTTGCATTCTCTATACATAAATCTCTTTTTTATTCAAGATTATTTGTCCAGAATAGAATTAGAGAAACACAATTAGGGAACTGGTCTCTTTGGAGGTTAGATTGCTAAATTTTTTTCATTTATTAGTTTTTAAATGAAGGCATTTAATTTTTTACTACCAGGTTGTCTTAACGTCTTTTGTCTAAGTTTTACCACAAATTATAAACTAGAAATGTTGAAGTTTTGGACAGTGACAGGGATTATTTAAAAAATAAGAAAACTTTCTAAAATGCAAAATAGCTCCTTTTGTATTTTCCCTTTATTAATGTTTTACTAAGTACAACCAGTATTTAGGGTTATTAAATTTTCATTATTGGGTTTTTATTTCATGGTCTCCACTATGATAATCTATTAGGGAACAAACTGGATTATATTTCAAAGGCACATTGGGGCTCTTTTGATTTCATTTTTTTTTCACTTTATTACTTATATTCCTACAGGGATAAAAGTGTTGAAGAGTGAATTTTACTGTTTTAAATATATGACACCTTCTGTAGAATTCTACAAATGCAGATAATTATTAATTATTAGGTTATTTCTCTTGATTTGCCAATCTTATATTAGTCCTTCTTTTATTCATTCAACAATTATTTGCTGATTGCCTACTCTGTGTTTGATGTACTGTAAGTACTAGGGATGCAACAAACGTTACCATAAAAAACTGTTTTGTTCATATATTTGGGTACAGGTAAGTAACCCCTAAATGAAGTCTAAAAATTTACATAATTTTATAGGTGATTGACAGTGGATTATTTTTTTACATTCATAAGTTTTTGTATTCCATACTGGTCCTTAAAAAACAGTAAGAATCCCTTGTGGATGCTTCAATTTTTGACTGCTAATAGAACATAAACTGGGTTTTTTGGTAAATATTAATGAATTCTTCAATTTTATTTTCAACTCTCCCATGTGCTTGAAGTATTAAATTTTTATTTCTGCTGTAAAAATTACCACAAATGTAGTGTCTTAAAATAACACAAGTTTATCACCTCATATTTCTGTAGGTTAGAAGTCCAACATAGGTCTTATTGGACTAAAATCAAGGTATTGGCAGGGCTCTGTTCCTTTCTGGAGCCTCTAAGGTGGTCCATTTCCTTGCCTTTTCCAGATTCTAGCAGTCACGGGCATTCCTTGGTTTAGATTTAGCCCACGTGAGCAATCTAGGATAAGCTTCCCATCTCAGGGTTTATAATCTTAATTACATCTGCAAAGTCCTTTTTGCCATGTAGGTAGTATACTCAGGTCAGGATATTAGGAAGCAGCCATCTTTAGGGATGCCTTTATTCTGCCTACCACAGCATAGACATTTTCATTTCAGTATTCTGGATATGAAAGGAAGTATGCAGATAATAAAATGTATTATTAAATTATTCTAGTCAAACGACGTTTCTCTTTGACTGGAACACTGAGCCACACACTGTTCTAGATACTGTTTATGACTTTTTTGTTGCGAAGATAGTGATAAAACCTAAATTTCTTGACTACGGGACCAAAGTTCACAATATACACTAGCATCATCTTTATGGTTAAAGTAGTATTTAATTAAAACTTCTCTTAAGCTTTTGAAAAATTATTAAACAATTTTATATTCTCAGATTAATAAAAATGAAAAAAATAATGTGAGTTGAAATTTGCTTAAGAAACTGTCTTTTCCTACTCACACGTCTTTAATTTTAAGTAATTTCACACAGAAATTATAGAATGTTCTAGAAAGAAGGAGAAAGGAAAGAAAGTAATGTAGTCATATGCCCTCACTAAATACTTGTTGAATAAATAACTTAGCATATTTGCATATAAGGCCAAGTGAAAGAATGTATGTTAGTAAAAATCTCCCAGAAGAAAAAAAGAACAGTGCAATGATGTACCTTTTGATATGCTTGGTTATATTTGTTGACATTAACTGCTTTCTGTAGGCAAAAATTATTCAGTGTGTAGCACAATTTCATATGTAAAATAAACCAGAAATATTTTAAATTTATTGTTAAAAAATCCTAAATGGTTGAAACAAGAGGCACGTATCATGTATTTATAATTTTATTACCAATAAATTATTTCTATGCAAGAGGGGTTAATATTTTTATCAGGAATTAGCAGGTTTTTTTAAATTTCAGGTTGAATGAAAAGAAAACAATAAAGGCGTGTCTTTATTCTGTGCAAAAAATTAGTTTTCACTTTAGAGCTGTATATTACAAATATGGCAAGCCAGTCAGCTCTTCAACTAACATAAATATCTTCAACATAGGGAAAATCACATTGGAGGACAGTGTGTACCCTATGCCTCTACTTCTGTAATGGGAAAGAGAAATATATATTCATATTCAGTTATA